>NW_024871611.1:0-407782 GCF_019054845.1 Dipodomys spectabilis | reverse complement strand
GTACATTCTGCCTCCTAATCTTCAGGTCTAGGCCTCTTCACCTAGGTTGCTTTTGCAACTGTTCTCTATCCTACAAATACACTGTGACACTGGAATTCTTCCTGCTAACAGGGCTAGGGCTTGGATTCTGAGAACTTCATTTGAACCCCAGGATGGGTCAATAATGTTTCTTTCCTTCTTCTATAGCTCGAGAACTCTAAGAACATTTAGAATGCAAGTAAATTCTCATCACCAAGGGAAACCTAGGAAGCTCTTGAACATGTGACCTTTCAGAAGCCCACTGTAGGACACAATATGATTACAATCTTCTCCTGTGTGGTGGGGCAGATGGATCTACTACACTTGACCGTGAAACTCAGTCTCCACTCGTAGTCCATGTCCTAGTTTGGTGCTTATCCTGCTAGCTCCTCAGGAGCTTCCGAGATAGAAATAGATTGATCAAAACCAAAGGGAGTTACTGGCTTTTTGCTCTTTTCTGTCCTTTGCTTTAAATGTTTTGCAGGTATTGGGGCTTGAATTGTGGGTCTAGGCTCTGTCCCTGGGCTTCTTTGGCTCAAGGCTAGCACTCTGCCACATGAGCCCTTTTCTGCTTTATCTGTGGTGAAGTGGAAGTCAGAGTGTCATAGACTTTTCTTCCCTGGCTGGCTTCATGCTGTGATCCTGACACCTCAGCCTCCTGAGCTAGGGTGATGGGTGTGAGCTTCTGGTGCTCTGCTAGGTTCAGAACAATGATGAGATTGAAAATACAAGTTAACTGCACATCACAAAGGACTTGGGGAGCATATTAAGCCTTTCAACATTGGACCTTTCTGAACCCTGTAGGACACAAGGCTATAATGCTACAGTCTGAGAAGCTGGTGTTATGGAGCTGCTACACTTGAACCTTTAGTTCTGACTCCAATTCTTGTGTACATCAACATTCATTTTCCAGAAAATGTTCTCCTAATTAGCAAATAAGAAAAGTACTTTGATTAACCCTCACTTTTTTCCAGTTTTGTGTCTCGAACTGAAGCTGGGCACTATCCCTGAGCCCTTCAGCTCAAGGTAAACACTATACCACTTGAGCCACAGCGCCAGGTGGGGTCTTTTGGTGGTTCATTGGATATCAGAGTCTAACAGACTTTTTTTGCCTAGGCTGTTTTTGAACTGTGGTCTTCAGATCTCAGCCTCTTGAAAAGCTAGTGTTTCAGGTGTGAGCCACCGGCATCTGACCTATTGTTTTTGCCAGCACTGGGTCTTGAAAGTAGGGCCTGAGCACGGTCTCTGAGCTTCTTTTTCTCCAGCCTAGCACTCTACCACTTGAGTCACTCAACTGCTTCTGGCATTTTCTGAATATGTAGCATTGAGGATTCAAAAACTACCATTCATGCATGCTGAGTGAGATCTTCACCTCTAAGCCACATTCCCAACCTCACTCTTACTATTTTATCCCTCAAATTGCCTATCTTCAAGAAAAGGCTTCTGAGTATAAATCATCTAAAGAAAACCCTATAGGATGTTGTCCAAAGATGAATAAGAAAAACCCATTCTGGGGACAGACTCTAAACTTGTGATGACTGTGAAAGATGCCTCCATTTAATTATGTATCATGTTCCGACACTTAATAAAGTATTAATGAAAAATGAGTCAATGTCCTAAATTTTGTGTACAATTTTATAATAGATGTACAAAATGTAATAAATATTATGTGTGTAATAGTACTAAATACAATAAACAATGAATAAATGAATGAAATAAAAATAAAATAAATACAAAATCAATAACAATAATCCTAATGTGTAATAAACATACATATGTAAGTATATATCATATATTGCACATGTATATAAACATTTTTTCCATTGCAGGGCCTTAATGCAGGCCCTGGGAACTCTAGCCTGAATTTCTTTTCCTCAATGACAGTGAGCTTTGCCTTCACCCATGGTGTAAAAGAGTTATCTGGACGGTAAGATCAAATCCCAGCAATGTCAGAAACACTGGCCCAAGTTCCATGATAGTGACTTAATTTTTTAAATGAAAACAGTTATGTTTATTCAGTTCCATACTGAACATTAAACAAAAGCAGTGTAGAATTTTGTACAGCTATTTAGACATCTTTTCCTTACCCCCCAAAGTGCTTCTGTGAGCTCTACATTGTTTCTTTTATATGTTTTTTATTGTAATAATGATGTACAGGGGGTTACAGTTTTTTGAGCAAGGTAATGAGTACATTTCCTATTGAGCATTGTTGACTCGTCCTTTGTTTTCCCCCTACCATCCTTTCTCTCCCATCTCCACAACTACCTCCCCCTTCCGAGGTCAGTGACTTAATTTTTTTTTTTTTTTTGCTTGACACGGGGTTTGAACTCAAGTAGTGGCAACTCTTCACCTTCCCTCACATTGCTGCAGATTTACCAAGAACTTGAGTTCAAATCCCAGGCTAGGAAAGAAAACTGGCAGAAATTCCAAACCAGAGAGCTTTATTTCTTTTTTATTTTCGTTAAATAATGTAGTTATTTATTTATTTACTTATTTATTTATTTATTCATTCTTTTTCTTTTGCCAACCATGGGCTTGAACTCAGATTGTGGCAACTCTGCCTAAGCCTTGATCTCGCTAGGCTGGGATGCAGCCTCTGCACCAATAGCCAATCCTGGGATCCTAGGCCAAGAGGGCTTGCAGGAAGAAAGAAATAAAAAAAGCGGGACAGCACAAAAAGTAGTGAGCTGCAGAGGGCTGGGGGTTTTATGATTTTTTTTCTTTTTATTATGAAAATACCATACAGAGGGGTTACAATTACATGGGCAAGATAACGAGTACATTTCTTATCAAGCATTGTTGCCTCCCCTTTGTTTCCTCTTCACATCCCTTCCATTACCACCCCCCCGCCCACCCCCCACCCAATCCTCCCCCCCACCAAAGTTGTAAAGTTTGATTTCTACATAATGACTTGTACATTTCATTGTTGCTATGGGTCCACCTGTATCCCTATTTAAACAATTTGTTTTTTTTCCCTTCCCCTCCACAAATTATACCAACATCAAATAAAGTGAAAGCAAGGGTTTTACTGTGGGGGAGGGACATACAAAGCAATAAAGAAATCATCTTATAAATATGTTAGAAACAATTGCATGAAAGAAAAAAAAAACATTTGATTACTTATCTTGAAGTTCTTTGCAGGGTTACCATCCTGGTTCTACAGATGCAAAGTGGACCTGACCGGCCATTGCTGAAGGCTGGCAGGCTATCAAGGAAGCCATAGCCCAACCTGTCAACATAGGCCCAGAGCTCAAATCCTTGTCCTGACACCTACCAATGGCACAAGATCACCAGAGACTCATTCCTATGCATAGAAATACCGACTGAAAGAGTAGTTCATGCATCGGTCTAGTCTAAAATTGGATGCAGTAATCCTAGGATGCTGATTGATCTTAATTAATAGTTTATTAAGCATGAAAAGAATAATATTACTTCAATGACAGTATATTAAATACCTAAGAGTTGGTAGGAATGTAGTAGATGTCATTCAAGCATAGATAGACGGCTCTGGCACTCTTTAACAATATATATTTATTTGTATATCACCGTCTGCCTATCCATGTATCGCTGTTTTGGCCAAACTTGGGGCTCGATCTCAGCACCTAGGAAACACCTGACAGCTACATTGGGTAGAGGCTGCCATGTTCACACTCACTCATTCATGAATTGGGCCTTCTAGGCCCTGAGTTCGGATCTTAGCACTGCCAAAATATATTCTTGAAGTAAGAAGCCAAGTGTGACACATGTTTTCCTTTTCAGGGAGAGACCTAGGTGTCAGGAATAATCTAGAACACATCTATAAAATCTAGATGCTATGTGATAGGATATAAACAATGTAATAAATGGTATAGGTATCATCAGAGTCAATTTAATAAATGGTAAATAAATGAATAAAACAAGAAATAAAATAACCAAACAAAACATGGTATGGACTGAACATCTATGTGGAAGTATAAATCCTACAACACCAAACATGATATGGACTGAACAACTGTATGGAAGTATAAATACTGTCTTTAAAATGTATATAAAAAGTATGTTTTCCAGACCCGAGGCTTGAATTCAGCCACCATACTTGGAGGGTATTGAGGGTAATCCTGCTCACAGACCTTTGTCCTCACCTTGACCCTTTCCCCAATTTGGCCAGATAGGCTCTGAGTTCAAATCCCAACACTGCCAAAATATGAATCCTGATGTGAGAAGCCAATCAGTTGACCTATTTTCCTGTCTTATGAAAGTCCTGGGTCTCAGCTAGGATGGAGAATGCATAGGAAAACCTATAGCCATGGCAATAGGTTGTCATCCATGTAAGCACTGTTATATCTGTCATCATCCTCAGTAAAATACACAATACTTCCATGGATAAGACAGAAAATAAAGAGAAGAGGTACACCAAACGCAAGATGCTGTCCACACATGTATGTCAATATAGATACTATGTTTAAATAATGAATTTATGACTATCATGGCCCACCCTGGGGATCAATGTCATATCCTGGGAATCGCCTGTCTCCTTAGTTGTTGACAGACTGGTGTGTTCACCTTGACCTATTTGCCAATTGGTCCTGAACTACCAACAATGGAATCGTGGAGTAAGAAGCTGAGTATGAAACTTGTTTTCCTTTTCTCTGAGAGTCCTGGGTGTCAGGCATGATGGAGAACAGGTCTACAAATCTTGATGCCATGTGATAGGATGTCATCAATGTAATAAACGGAATGGGTGTCATCATAGTAAAATCAATAGTAAATAAATGAATAAAACAATAAATACAGGTAACAACCACACCAAACATGTATGGACTGAACATCTATAGGTAATAACAAATCCTATCTTACAATCTATATAAATAGTATGTTTTCCAAGGCTGGGGCTTGAATTCAGGTCTAGTGAATAGGCCTGACTTTCGAATCTTCAAGTACGATGAAATTCCCCTTCATCTACAGTACTGCAGATTCACGCAGACCCTGAGTTCAAATCCAAAGTCTGGCAGAATAACTGGTGTGAATTGCAAGCCAGGGAGCTAATTTTTTTTCCAGAACGGGGTTTGAACTCAGGTCATGGAAACTGCCTCAGCTTTGATCACCATAGGCTGAGGTAAAGCAACTGGACCCACAGCTGATCCTGGGATCCTAGATCCCTAGGTTTTGTGGGGAAAGAATTGCACAGAAAAAATGTGACAAAATGGTCTTTTTACGTTTTCTTCCTTTGTGAGGTGACCCTCCTGGGTCTGAATGCCACTGTTGCAAAGGGTACTTCACCTTGCATTGCTGAAGGCTTGCAGACTATAAGCGTAGCCATAAGACCACGTGGAAACATAGGCCCTGATTTCAAATCCCCATCCTGACACCTACCAATGTCAGGAGATACTAAGAGACTCGTTCCCACCCATAGAATTAACAATGGAGTGTTATCAATGTCATGGTTAAATGAGTTGATCGTGAATGATGCTCCTATATAATTAGACAGCATGATTTCAGGAGGGTGAGTGATTTTGTTTAATATTTATGAAGCATTAAAAGAATACTATTACATACAGTAATGCAATAACTTCAGGACACTGATTTAGTTAATGGTTTTTTTTTTTTTTTTTTTTTTTTTTGGGTCCGGTCGTGGGGCCTGAACTCTGGGCCTGGGTGCTATCCCTCAGCTCTTCAGCTCAAGGCTAGTGCTCTACCACTTGAGCCACAGCGCCACTTCCGGCTTTTTTCTTTTTGCTTATGTGGTGCTAAGGAATCGAACCCAGGGCCTTGAGCATGCAAGGCAAGCGCTCTACCACTGAGCCACCTTCCCAGCCCCTAGTTAATAGTTTTTTAAGGATGAAAACAATAACATTAGTTACATGGAGGCATAAAAAATACCCAAGACTTGGTAAGAATATAACTGAATATATAGACATCTCTGGCACTCTATAAAGATATATATTTACTAGTGTACTGCCATCTGCATGTCAATCTGTTCTTATTTTTTCAACCCATGGGGCTCAATCTCAAGTTGTGGGAACTGCCTGTCAGTTCAATTTGCCATGGATGGCATGCTGACACTCACCCATTCATTAATTTTGCCTTGTAGGCCATGGTTTCAGATGTCAGCACTTCCAAACAATGAATCTTGGAGTAAGAAGCTGATAGTGACAGGTTTTCCTTTTCTGTGAATGTCCGGATTGTCCGTTATGAAGTGGAATACATAAACAGATTTATATCCTATGTAATCAATGTAATCAATATTCTATGTGTCATAATAGTTAATAAAATAAACAGTCAATACATGAATAAAACAAAATATAAAACGAGTAACTACACTGAATTCAATATGGAGTCAACAAATGTATATAAATAGAAATCAAATATTTCAAATGTATTTGAATAGCATGTTTTCTAGTGCTGGAGATTGAATTCAGGCCTAAGGAACAGACTTGAATTTCTTGACTTCAAGGAGGTGAGCTTCTCCTTTCCACACAGTGAAACAGAATTACCCAGACCATGAGTTCCAATCCCAATCCTGGCAGAAAAAATTGCACCTTTATACTATGTGAAGCTCAATTTTAGGTATTTCATTATGCCTCCATTTAATGTATGTGATTCTTTAAATGATAAAGTATTAACTAAAATCGATCAGTGTCCTATAATTGTGTGTAATTTTATCCTAGAATCATTCAAGAACTGCTCGTTCAATCATGACATACATCACATTCCATTGGAAATCAAATGGATAGGAACGAGTTTCTTAGGATCTCCTGATATTTGGAGGTCGAAGGACCAGGATTTGAACTGTGGACTGCAGCTCCCGCCACTTAAACCCGAGGATAGGGAACTCACCAGTCTGTGCAAGAACATCAGCAAGACCAATGATTAGGCAGGCACCATTGGCTCTCAGCAGTCCTCCTGGATACTTACAAGGCTGTGATAGGAGGATCATGGTCAAAGTCACCCTAGGCAGGAAAGTCCTTGAGACCCAAATTCAGTGCCAACAATGTCAGAAGTAAAGCTGAGTGGCTCCAGTGGTGGAGGGCTAGTCTTGAGCAAAAGAAGTTCACAGACTGTGCCCAGATCCTGAGTTCAAGGTCCAGACTGGCAACAAACAGTCATACACAACAATCTGTGCAGCCATCCAGCTAAAACAGGTCACCCTCTTGTCTCCAACTGAATTGGACAGAGTTCCCTGGGAAAAGGGCTGTGGGAGCCACTGTCATCTTGACTCCACCCATGCTGCCTGCATCACAGGATTCTGGCCACACCCCCATGTTTCATGTTTTTTTCTGACCAATGTGATATAAGAATTGTGGCCACACCTATATTCCATGCTGCTAGGTAGCACCGGGATTCCCTCTGTTGGTTTACACCATTACCCGCAGTTGAGGAAGGTAGAGGTGGCTGAGTGGTGAGCAAGAGACTCAAGGCTTAGGAGGAGAGGCCTGGCTCAGCTCTGCCATGCCCCGCCCATGCCCTAGCCCCCTTCCCCATTCTGCCCAGTGCCATGTTTCAAACCTGACACTGCCTGCTTGGACCCACGGTGCCTCTCGGAGTCCTCAGGTGATGGCAAGCACCAGGCCGGCTTGTGGTCACGACCTGGTGAGGTCCCGGGTCCTCCGCTCCAGGCCTGAGTGTTTGCCTTGCCACTGCCATCACTGCTAGACCCACCTGGAGCCGCAGCCAACAGCTTCTCCCAGCAGCACATGAGTGTCCACCTCCCAGGCTTGTACCCTTTGACCCCTGCACCATCTATCCCCTCCCCTTCCGACCCAGACACCCACCTCATCTGTGCCTTATACTCCAGCCCAGACTCTGCCACAAATGTGTCCCAGGGGTGGGGGGGGGTGTCGACCAGGGGATTCCAAACCCATCCGTAGCAGTCAATGTCCCAGGAAATGGGGAGATGCAGAGATGGGTAAGGAGGGGGCACCACAGGGCCCCTGGCCTGGACCATTGGGAGCAACATAGCCACTCATCTGCACCCTTCCTCTCCCTGGTGGGAACATGGTGGCTTTAGTCAGAGGTGGGGAACAGCACCTCCACACCTGCTTTCTAGGGTCTTTTCCTTTTTGCTGCTGGTGGGGGGTGTTGGGTGCAGAAGATAGGTCTTCCTTGCTGTGTGAGCCCTTGTCCTCTGTGCTCAGTCATGCTTTCACCTGAAGAGGATACAATTAAAGCCCAGTTGGGAGGTGAGGGTGCTGGGGGTCAGATAGAAGGTGATTATCTGGGAGGAACACCACCCAACACACACACATACACCCAGCCTGCTCCTTTCCTCAGTTGTCAACAGTTCTCACAGGGTGATCACATTTCCCAGCTCTGCCAGCTTCTTCTGGTGGTCCCAGTCCATCTGGTCTCCTTGTCCTTCCCAAGAATCCGCCAAGTGGCCCAGAAGCATATATGCTTGAAGTAGGGAGTAAGTCCATATATGTAGACTTTAGGACCCCATCCATTTCCCCAACACTGCCCCCACCTCAGGTAAGACACTCATTTGGGTACACCATGACTCTGTGCTTGTTTTGTCTCCTGGCTCTGAGGAGCAACCTGTCTCAGGAAACCTTTACCCAGCTTCCTGGCCTAGGGTTTTGTGAATGGGGTGTCAATGTTCTGGCCCTGGAGAAAAGGAGAGGCAGGGTGGTGCTGAGTCATTAGAATGGTGTTCTTGAGTGGAAGCCCCTGATTCTTCCAAGGGAACCCGGTGCTCCAGCTTGCACATTGTACTAAATGAAGAACCAACAAGCTCTGGAGAAGCACTGCTCTGAGTCTGTCTGTGTGTGTATATGTGTGTGTGTGTGTGTGTGTGTGTGTGTAGAAGTGGGTTGAAACAAGGAAGCTGGGTCCTTTGGTAACTTCTGCCTGCTATCTTTGGGGGGGGGGTGAATGGGCTTCACAGCTGAGGTCTGGGGGCCTGGAATAGTGAGAGGCTTGAAGTGGACCCAACATTGTTAAATTATAAGAACAAGGGATCTCTGTGTCCTGGATCTGTGTACTCTCTTGGGCCTGGTTAGTGTCAGTGGGAGCTTGGGAGGACCTGGGAGTGTGGCCCACAGGGGTGGCTTCCTAGGGGGACAGAGAGTGTGGTCAGCACTTAGCAAAGATTTGAGCCCTGCTAGTATGGAGTGCAACAGCATAGGTCAGACTCCAGGTTTTCTCATCATGACCTTTGCAAGGCCAATCCTATTTTAAATCTTGTGCTGTGATCTTCAGATCTCAGCCACCTGAGTAGTTAGGATTGTAGGCATGAGCCTCTGGCACCAGACCTCTGATTCTTTTTGGTATATTAGGGTTTGAACTCAAGTCCTTAGGCTTGTCAGTCAGGTTTTCTACCATGCCTTTCTGTTTTGGGCATTTCTGAGATAGAGACTCAATTTGTGATCAGGCTGGGCTGGATCACGGTCTTCCTATCTATGAGAGGCATGCACCACCAGGAGTGGTTGTCTGTAATTGGGATGGTAGACATATAGTGCCATGCTCAGTCTAAGCTGATGCTTACATGATTGTCCCAAACTCTCAGTCTACAGCAACCGATCCTTGACCACAGGTAAAGCTTTGGGTTGGGCCTCCACCATTGGACCTCAGTCTCCTCATGGGACAGTTGTGAGAAATCAAGGGATTAATACAGAGGGATCTCTTGAGCAGGTCCAGGCACAGAGGGAGAGGCTGTCAGATATGGTTCTCGCCAATTCTCTGAACATATAACAGGAAGATAACCCAGAAAAGGCTCAGATGGGGCCTGTTATTAGTCATGAGACAGTTATGGAATTATGAAACAGAACATGGCTCTCTTTCATCCTTACCCTATTCCCATGAGGGAGGGGATCCTTCACTGTGTTCAGTTTTGCAGCTAAGGAAGACGAGGCCTGGAGAAGCCAGGTGACCAACTCATGATCTATTCAGTCCACTTCTTGTCAGTCGTGGGACTTGAACTCTGCACCTGGGTGTTACTCCCAAGCTCCTCAGCTCAAGGCTAGAGCTCTACCACTTGAGCCACAGTGCCACTTCCTGTTTTCTGGTGGTTCTTTGGAGCTAAGGGTCTCATGGATGTTCCTTCCCCGGCTGGCTATGAACCATGTTTGTCATATCTCAGCCTCCTGTTTAGTTAGGATTATAGTCCTGAGCCACCAGCACCCGCTTAAATGTAACTCTGACTTTCTCTCTCTCACACACAGGAACTGGTTGAATGGGTGCTGGAAGAGGTGGCCCAGAGTCCCCATGTGGCTGGAACCCAAGGTGGCCATCTCATTCTGGAGGTAGGCTGGGGGTCAGCCTGTTGAACCAGCTCCATGAGGTAAGCCTCCCTGTGCCCTGGCTAGACAGTGACAATTATTATTTAGTTAGTATTATTTTCTATGTCCTTTTCTAGCACCAGGCCAAAAATATGATACATAATTATGGAATGAAAATGTAATACCATCTTTTTTTGCAAGGGGTGGGGGAGTTCCGGTCATGGGGCCTGAACTCTGGGCCTGGGCACTGTCCCTCAACTCTTCAGCTCAAGGCTAGCGCTCTACCACTTGAGCCACAGCACCACTTCTGGCTTTTTTCTTTTTGCTTATGTGGTGCTGAAGAATCGAACCCAGGGCCTCACGCATGCAAGGCAAGTGCTCTACCACTGAGCCACCTTCCCAGCCCTGTAATACCATCTTAATAAAGTCATTTAGGGCTCTAGACATGTGGCTTCATGGTACAGTGATTGCCTAGCTGCATGAAAACCTGGGTTCAATTCCTCAGTACCACATAAACAGAAAAAGAAACACTGGAAGTGGTGCTATGCCTCAAGTGGTAGAGTGCTAACCTTGAGAAAAATAAAAGAAGCACAGGAATAATTACCTAGCTTTGAGTTTAAGCCCCAGAACTACAGGACTGGCAAAAAACCAAACAGTTAGTAAATGCAAAGTAAGCCATACTTGGAATATATAATTGCTCCTTCCATACAGATACCTGACAATAGTACCTCATTCATGTACTTTACCTACATTATTATACTGTGTTGACAAAAAGTTTTGTTCAATAGGTCACAGAAATTAATACCAGGAATGTGCTTATATGTCAAATGAAGTTTAATTCTGAAAATTCAAAGATTCCACACTTTTGAGTGGTCACTGCTAATAACAATGAGAAGGGTAGTCCAAGTCACATTTGGAAACCTTTTTGGTCAGTCATGGCACCAAAAAGGAAGAGGCTAATTAACAGTTGTGACAAAAGAAGGACTAACTCCAGATGGAAGGAACAAATGATTGTAACTAAGGTATACCAGAAACCGTTCTAGGGAACCATTTTTGGTTATTGAAGAACTACTTATCAACTAGGATTATTCCTTATTGCCTTTAGCATTCTAAATCTTGTGCTAGTTCTTAATCTCTGTGTGATAAATGTATCTCCTTCTACGCAGTTTTTTCATACCTGATCTCTGTTGCTTTCTAAAATTCTGTCTTTCTCTATTTCTCTATGAACACTTCCTGATACTACATATACCTACACAGATGGAAGACGATACTAATGTAAAGGTCCCATAGCTCATGAGTCATTAATGTAACAACATGGAAAAGGAGGAGTTATTTATTGCTACCTCAATTTTTCTGAAAAGCTGCAAGGTCATCATTTGATTCAAATTACCATTCTTTGTCTACATAGTGTCATTAAGTGCACTAAATGGAAATATGAGCTGAGTGGTGGTGGGTCACGTCTGTAATCCTAGCCACTCAGGAGGTTGAGACCAGAGGATTATGGTTCAAAGCCATCCTGGTCAGGAAAGTCTGTGAGACTCATCTTCAATTAGCCACTAGAAACCCAGAAGTTGTGCTGTATCTAAAGTGGTAGAGCTCTGAACTTGAGCTGAATAGCTGAGGGACAGTGCCCAGGATCAGAGTTCAAGCCCCATGACCGACAAAAAGTGCAAATATGACTTTAAGTTGCCCCAAAAGGAACAACAAGGTCAACAGTAATCTTCAAATCAGAAAAAAATTCCAAAATGATTCAGTACACCTACTTTTCCTGAGTTATTTAAATTATGGCTTCTTAGCTGGACATATTCTCTTCTTTTAAAAATTGTCAAATATTAGCTTTAGAATAAACTTCACCTACTATTTCTTGGTTCAAAACAGAAGTCTTGATACAGTTGATGTCACTTGGCTTTTTCTATCTCAGTTCAAAGCCAACCCAGGCAGGAGTGTCTGTCAAACTCTTATCTTAAACACAAGAAAGGCCAGAAGTGGGGTTTTGGCTCAAGCAGTAGAGTACTAGCTTTGGGGGCAGGTGAGCAGGAAGACAACTGTTCAGGGACACGGTCCAGCATCTGGGTTCAAGCCCCAGAACCAGCACAACTAAACAAACAAGCAAACAATAAACCCCAGGTCTTTCTTTAGGACCCTCCTTAAAGGAGTACTGGTCTTAGAAGAGCCTGCTATTGCTCATTATACTCACTGGACCTAGCTTTTTTGTAATCCTTATTGCTATGGAGTAATCAGGACCAGAGTAAAGGAATGGATAACTGACTCCTGCAACAGAAGAATCATCTCAGGAATGAAATATCCATCCATAAAACACTTTAAAACCCCCATGTCTTTGTTTATTTGCAGTAGAACACTTTTAAAACAACGTTATTTCTTTTTGTTCTATGCTTGCCCTCAAATGGCACATTATTTCCTTTTGTAATACTCTCAACCAGAAGTTTACAGACAAGTTTTATATGAGGAAGGAACACACTCAAAAAAGTCAGGGACAGAGTTTCCTTCAGGCCTTGGATTCTTTTTTGTACAGTAAAAAGGAAAGCACAAGTTAAGTTGAACTTTGTCATTCCTCTATGTTCAATTCCATTCCTGTGATCAGTTTCCACATCCAGTAATAGTTACTTCCAGTAACAATCAATGATGGTGCTTGAGGTATAATGAATGTTTTCTGTCTTCATTGAAATAGCACAAGGAAATCTTTGGACATGTGGTAGCAAGTGTTCCAGAGACAACTTAGTAAAGAGAAAATATAAATTTTAAATTCCTTATAAATACATTATCCAAGAGTACATTGAGTTCAAACTTCATAAGTGCTCCATAAATTAAGGTGAATTTTAAATAGGAAAAAAGTTCTCAGATCATTTTTTGTGAGTGTATATGTAGTGCATTATTTCCCAAGTGTACATGAGTTAACAGTAAGAGAAAAATTAGCAATAATAGGAGAAAGAGGATTTCTGTGTTTTAGTGTTCAATACAATATAGAAGACTCTACAAAAAAGACAACATTGAAACAATAAAGCCAAGTCCAGTATGTAGATTTATAGAAGTGTCATAGAGAAAGCATTACTCCCAAGTTGAACATGAATATGAGGCCACTCCCTTTCTAAATCACCCTTGCTAAACATGAAAATTTGTAAAAAGTAGAATGGAAGAATGATTCTGGTTCCATTCAAGTCAGATGTAGGAGAATGGACTTAACTGGAAAAAAAAAGTCCATCTTGAGAGAGCAGGGATTACACTAGCCATACCTTTTCTTATATATTTTATGTTTTTGTTGGTTGTGGCACGTGAACCCTGGGTGCTGTCCCTTTGCTTTTCAGCTCCAGGCTAGTGCTCTACCACTTGAGCGACAGTGCCCCTTCCAGTTTTCTGGTAGTTAATTGGAGAAAAGAGTCTCGAGGACTTTCCTACTGGGGCTGGCTTTGAATCTCAATCCTCAGATCTCACCACCACCCAGCTTAAGATCACATTTCTAACAGTATACACTCAGGATATGTAATGTGTATGTAATGTGTATGTGAATTCTTGAGTTAAAAATCTGGGCTACCACTTAAACTTAAATGTTTGTAGTTTAAAAGTAGATACTTGTAGAAAAATAAACCTAAGAATTTAAAGGGGTCTGGGTAGTTCAGTTTGCATCCATCATGGGCAGAACAGTCTTTGAGACACTATCAATAATTAACCAGATAAAATTGCATTGGAAGAATGGTTCAAGTGATGGAATAACAGTCATGATAAAGATTGCTGGATAAGACCTTGAGGCTTTTGCATACATACATACAAATATACACATACACACAGAGGCACTTATTTGTGCACACACAAATACACAAATAAAAACTGTCAGAATATATAAGAAAGTTAGAAACAATAGAAAATATGTCCTGAGTAAGACTAGAATCAGGTGATAAATTTTATTATTAGAAAGTATTAGAAAGTCCTCAAGTGAACTATCTTCAAAAAAGTTTAAGATTACTGCTTAGTTAGGGACCAGAGGTAGTAAGAAAGTCAAATATATCATTATTAAAGGGATCAGATCCATGGAGGAATGAATCAGAGTCCACAGCAGGTGCATCTGAAAATGTTCATATCTTGTGTCAAATGTTAGAACATCTTTGAAAATAGTACATAAATAGTCTTGGCAGTCATTGTATGGATAAGATCTTCATAGAAGTTGAGAATTGCTTAATTTCTAGATTTTAATAAACCAACAAACTATGGCAGGGCAATGTGATACAGGCCTGGAATTGTTGCACTCAGAATAAGACAGGATATTATTGAGTGGAATTACATAGTGATACCTTCCCTGGACCAGGTAGTAAAATTTTGTCTCAATAATACAAACCAAATAACAAGAAAGGAATACACAGTTGTAAGTTTGGGCTAATTTTGTCATTATGTTTTGAGAAGTCAAGTTTCCTATTGAAATGCAACTCACATATAATCCTCAATTGTGTTTTAAATGCTGTCTTCATTACAGAACATTCCTAGATGCAAAGTAGCTCATGATTCCCATCCAAAATTTGAAAAAGTAAGTAAGCATCCTTCTGCTGGTTTCCAAAGAAATTATAAAGGTTTACAAAACTTAAGCCTGGAGAAATAGAAAACTTTGTCAAATATAGGACTTTGTGGACCTTGCTAAATTAGAATTTATTTTCAAAATAAGTATTTTGTTTTTGTTTGTAATTCCATATTCTATATGATACTACAAAATTCTTTTTAAGTAGAGGGTTTAATTGACAAATTCACAAATTATTCTAACATTCTATTTGCCTAGAATATTCTTTCAAGAAAGTTAGAACTTAGTTAACAGATAATTCCAACTGTTCATGTATCAAATGATAATGTGAATAATGTAGACAGAGTTGCCAACAAACGGATTATATTATTTATAAATTTAGAAAAAGAGCAATTTTTTGAGGGTGTGGTATAACATGGTATGAAGAGAATAATTGTGTGATAACTTGTTTCTTCTATCTATATGTAACACAGGAAGAAATTTCCTTAATTACGTGCCTCTGTATACAATGATAAAAATGCTAGGTTTGGGGTTCGTTTTTATTTCTGTATTTGTTTTACTGGTTTGTCCTAGGGCTTGAACTCTGGTCCTGGACATTGTCTCTGAGCTCAAGATTCGTGCCCTACCACTTAAACCTCAGTGCCACTTGTGTCTGTCTTTTTCTGAGAAGTTTATTGGAGATAAGAATGTCAGGAACATTCCTGCCCTGGTGGGCTTTGAACCGTAATCTTCCGATCTTAGCATCCTGAATATCTATAATAGTTAAAAAATATATAAATAATATTTTCAAGTGTTCTGATCTCAAGAATATCATTGGGGTAAAAATGATGCAGCCCAGTTTATTGGGGTTCTTTCCAAAACAATGAGGACATCACATTAGCAGAGGTGTAGTATTTTTTACAATAAAGAAAAGCTATTCATGATGTGAAATAAGGGAATTTTCAGGTGTACCTTACAAGTTGGAATTTGTTGGGCTAGGATGACTTTATGGCATAAATATTGGGATTGCTTACTCTTGAATAATTATCACAGATGCTTCATAGTTTTATGCTCTACCAATTGTGGTTATTTTTCTTTTGACTTCTCAATCTGTAAAACCTCATTGGAAACTGCATCTATTGAAGAATTACATAACATGCAAACAGGTATTGTTTTGAATTTCTCAGGTATGGAACGGTCAGAATTTGAAAATGAGTAGTTATTAGTCATAGGAATTTTGAAGAACACATATATTCTGTTCTCTTAACAACTTATTTACTTTTAAAAGTTATGGGTTTCCATAGAATTAAACTTTTTTCGGTTTTATGTGTGTAAAAGTACTAAATTTATTCTTTTTTCAAAATATTGGCAAGTATATTGTGACAATATTGTCTAGCTGGATAACATTCGAGTTGATGACCCTCTGATAAAGAAGGAGTAATTAATTCAAATTAGATGCCAAAGAGTAATGATTTTTAAAAGTTACTATATAAATAATAATACTATACCAATACAGTGAAATTTTATTTTATGCAGCTTACTTTTTAAATTTAATTTTATTGTCAAAGTGATGTACAGTGGGGTTACAGTAACTGTAAGGTAGTAAATAAATAACTTTTCAAATTTGTTATCCCCTCCCTCATTTTTCTAACAATTTTTCTTCACCTCAATACCCCTCACAAGTTGTAATGTATATTTCCAACATATTGTCTTGTGAGTATTACTAATGAATTGGTTTGCACTTTGTCCTTTGTGTCTCCATTTTCTTGTTCCTCTTCCCTTCCCTAATTAAGATAAATGTATACATAATGCACAGGGTACAAAGTCAAATACAGCAAGGGATAAACCATAGGGGAAAACCCAAAGAATATAGAAATCACTTAATACATTAAAAACAACAACCGCAAATAAAAATCTCTGATTCCATATCTTAGAGTTAATTTTGCTCAGTATCATCTTATATGGTCATATGTATGCATAACAAAGCCACTGGAAAATATTAGTTGCATGGACACTATATTGTGAAAACAACATGGTAACTGTTTTTGATGGTCAAGGTGGAATTAGGATTGGTGAATTCGTGGTTCTGCTAAAGGAATTTCAAAAGAGTTTTAAAATTGTGACAGGTAAATTTTAATTTTTAACAACTTAGCTTATGAAGAAAATTTAAAATTGCCTGGGAAAATAGGCTTTCGTGCAAAGAAATCCATGGAGACTTAGTGGAGAGGAAGCAATGTGGGTGAAGATGGCTCATTTTCACACTAAACAAACAAACTTAAGAAACCTTCCTATAAATCCTGTAAGTTTCCGTGAGAATTGTCCTTACCTGGGAAATATACTCTCACTGTGTGAAACAAGGTTGTAGTGGAATTTAAATTCAAAGTTCTTAAAAAAAAAGACATCAAAATTTGTGAATTGGCCTTTATTTAACAAACAGTAATTCTTTGAAAAAGATAATTTGGGTCAAAATATTTAGGGACAAAGTGCCCTCCACAATGAAAGAAGGCATTGGGCTTACACATTTCTGTTTATAATACTTTCCATGAGGTCTTTGCATGTGAAGCACTGAAACACAGAAAAAAATCTGATTAGATACTTCACACCAGTGATTTCACATTTCAAAGTGGCTCACAAAAAATAATACCCTTATTATCATGAGATAGTGAAAATGTCTCTTAGTACAAAAGCCTAAAAGTTTGGGGGTCACAAAATAATTGAGCAAATGGAAAAGCTTAGAAAACAGTGTTCTTAGAAGCCCTAGCTAAGTGTATTGGCTTCATCAGTGGAGGGAGATCAAAACTTTTTGATATAGATTGTCTTAATATTTGTGCTACCTAAAGTGATTTTATAGAGCCAATTTGGCTCACTACAATGCAGAACTGATTGAATGGAATATCAAAATAAGTTCCACATCCAAATGATGCAACTTAAAAGAGTTTTAAAGGAGAAACCATGAAGGTTTAGCAGTGGGGAAGGCCTTATAGTGCTTCAGCTTCACTAGACTTGAAGCCAAGAAGCTGTGATTAATTGGATATCAGGCAAGAGTTAAGAGGACATAGAAGTAGAACATGCAAGCATTGTCCTTTGTAACAGACACTGTCATCCAAGGCATGGGTGATTTAACTCTATTCTCCCCCATTCATCTTGTTGAGCAAATGCAAGACAAGAGAAAAATAATCTATTGAAACAATTTTGCAAAAATGACTTCACTGTTCCTGATATGATATCTAAGGAGAGTCTAAAGAGAGAAGATAAAATGGAGTATTCTTCAGTTTCCCCTAAGCATCTTGTTAGCAAAATATAACTTTGAGTTAGAAGTGATTGAACCAAAAAGTGTTGGAGTACTTATTTTTGTTGGCACTTTAGACACAGAAGATTTTCAAGGTAAAAGAAAAAAGAATAGCCATATATTTGTGATCACAGCTTCTTGGACTGGTTGTATGGAGACAAAGTTTTACATTAGAGTTTGTCCTGATTAACATAAATGTTAGGTTTTCATCGCAACAAGTGCAAGGGGGAAGTTTATTGGACTCGCTTGAATAAGTAAGCAGCATGATAGAAAAAAAATGGGGGCTGGGAAGGTGGCTCAGTGGTAGAGCGCTTGCCTTGCATGCCTGAAGCCCTGGGTTCGATTCCTCAGCACCACATAAGCAAAAAGAAAAAAGCTGGAAGTGGCGATGTGGCTCAAGTGGTAGAGTGCTAGCCTTGAGCTGAAGATCTTAGGGATAGCACCCAGGCTCAGAGCTTAGGCTCCACAACCGGACCCCCCCAAAAAAAAGATGTAAAATAAATACACAATAAATAATATAGTAGGTTTAGGAAGGTTGCTCAATAGTTTAGTGCTTACCTTGCATGCATGAGGGCCTGGGTTCAATTCCTCAGCACCACATAAGCAGAAAAAAATAGCCAAAAGTGGCTCCAGTGGTGGATTGCTATTCTTGAACTGAATAGTTGAGGGACAGTGCCTAGGCCCAGACTTCAGGCCCCATGACCAACAAAAACAAACAAATAAATGGGTCCTGGAAGGTGGCTCAGTGGTAGAGCGCTTGCCTTGCATTCATGAGGCCCTGGGTTCGATTCCTCAGCACCACATAAGTAAAAAGAAAAAAGCCGGAAGTAGTGCTGTGGCTCAAGTGGTAGAGTGCTTGCCTTGAGCTGAAGAGCTCAGGGACAGCGTTCAGGCCCAGAGTTTAAGCCCCACCACCGACAAAAAAGAAAAGAAAAGAAAAGAAAAAAATTGAAAATAATATTTAGTGAATTACTTTGACCAATTACTTTGTCAGAACAAAGAAGGAAATATATAATTCAAAATCATTGACTTAAAAGTATGAAGAGAGAGTAGTGAAGAGAGATGAAAGAAAACATAGAGAATTGTTTTCTCTCCAGTGTAGTAACGGGTCCTTGATCTTGTTTATTTCATTCTATCTTCACAAGCTATCAAGTATGTCTCAGTACTGGAGTGTCCAGTTCAGACAAAGAGAACTCGCAGAAGAAAGATAGTATTTGCAGCAGATGTAGGTGATTTATAACTTTAGACAATCTATTTAAATCTGTTCAAAATTCTCACCTACCGTAAACTTCCCTCTTTGAATATCTTTGTTTGCTTTTCCCAAAACTGCCTTCCATTAACAGCTTAAATTTTTGAGAGGTCATGCTCATACTCTCTAAAGATTGCTGTTTGGTTGTGATTTTCGTGTGTTCTTTAACTGAATTTCAAAAGGTTGTGCAAGTGTGTTACAATTAAATATGTCCATTTAATTGTCCAATGCCCCTGGATCAGATTCACTCCTTCTATTATTGTCAATCAACCCCTTCTCCAAGATTTATTTCAGATTTACCACTTCCTTTATCACATGTGTACATTGACTATTCTAGCTGTACTTGTCCCTTGTTCCATTTTTCATTCATTCTATGTCTTTACTATTATTCCTCTCTGCTTTCAACTTCCTGATAATCGTTCTGTTAAACTGTCTGTTAATACTTTGAAAGGTTTATTTTCATTCTTTGGAGATTCAATCCTGTATATACTTGAACTTATGTCAACTTACATTTCCATAATTTGTTCATCTGCAATAATAATGTGCAAGACTGGAGATGTGAAGCCCCTAGACTTGATTTTATTCTCATTCATTTGAAAGATTAATCTTTAGTCAACAAGAAAGTTTAAAAATGGCTTAGAATGTATTCCTATCAGTTTTTATAAATGTCTATGTACAATGGTGTGTGATTATTTTACTTTCTATGGGATAATATTTTCTACTACCTATAAGTTTTGGAAAAAGAAGAAAATTAAAATTTACTACTATAGAGGAATATGATAGAAATAGAAGACAGATTTTATGTTTGTCACATCTCTGATGAGTATCCATATTCAAGACTTACTATGTTAGACTTATAGGGAAAACATAAAACAACGTATGATAAGGCAACTATTTGTGGCTTTTTAAAATGTACCTTATTAAGTGATGAAATTTACTTTATTAGCTAATGTTTGCGTTTGAAATTTGGGAGGTTGATCTATTTAACATATTTCTGGAAGGCACCTACTGAACAACACAAATGGTGGGTGGTATTATTTCTACACTTTAATGAGTGGTTGAAACAATGGCATTAGTGTTGGGTAAATAAATCAACTCTATTGTAACTTGCTCCCTACACTTGAAAAGCTTATAATGTCACTGAGTATCATCTATTTGTCAAATGTTATTTTGGCGATTGTGATATTTAAAAGTTTATTTGAAAAAAAAATACACTTTCAGGAGATTAAATGTTTTGAGAATGACAACATTTTATACCACAGAACCAAGTTTTACTGGAGTACCAAAGTTTTGAAGCACTAAGGATCTTCACAATTAATGTTTTTCTGGATTACATTTGACCTCTAAGTCAAGTTTTCCGGGCCTGGTTAGACCAATTACAGATCTATTTTTCCAGGTAATATTTTCTGGGCCCACTAATGCTGGACTGAAATCTTTCATTAATCATTAGGGGAGGGGTATTAAAAATAATTTTGTGACACTTTGTGATGTTGTTCACTGATATGGTCTGGTCATCTGTAAATTGAAAATTTGAATTACAGTACTTTCTCTCAGATTTTATGATCTCATCCTTCATTTTAAGTTCGTTGCATTTCACAATTGCTTACTGCTAATTCCTTCTTCTCAAAGAATTGAGGCCCTAAAATATTATAGGAAATGAGAAATTAAGATGAGTCTTCAATTACATTCTGTTGGCATGTTGTATGGGCCTAGGTGAGAAGTCTTGCACCTGTTATCTGATGATGCAGGTAACTGGGACCTAGGATCCTAGGACTCATGGGTCCTGCAGAAGAATAATATCTTTTAGAGATCATATCAGCAAAATTTGGGTATAATCAGTAGGAATGCTTCAGAAATATGGAGAAAAACATTTTGGAACCAGCGAGTTAAAACCATGAACAGGGCAGCAGACTAAAATCCCTTATAGATTAGAGGAAAACAACATTTTTTTACCATGTGAATTCAGAAGACCAAGAACACTTAGAAGGTATCACAAGCTTATACTCAAGACATTACATTGATTCTCTTTATATTCCGATATATATTCTAAACCTAATTATTTATTTTTTTATTTTATTTATTTTTTTGGGGGGGTGTTCCGGTCATGGGGCCTGAACTCTGGGCCTGGGTGCTGTCCCTCAGCTCTTCAGCTCAAGGCTAGCGGTCAAACCACTTGAGCCACAGCGCCATTTCTGGCTTTTTTCTTTTTGCTTATGTGGTGATGAGGAATCGAATCCAGGGATCAGTTATGCAAGGAAAGCGCTCTACCACTGAGCCACCTTCCCAGCCCTAAACATAATTATTTATATTCCAATTCTATTCATTGGAATAAATAATTATCAATTTATTTATCAAATTATCAATTAATTCTAGTAAGTTTCACTGTGTGAAATATAAAATCAGCAAATATAAAATAAAATATATATCTATGTATAAAATAATAAAAAAACAGCACATGTTTTACATTGTTCTGTGGTGGTTAGGGTATTAAAGACAACTTTGTTTTAAAGTAATATTGCATTATCTCTACCACAGTATTTTGTAGAGCTAGACCTAAAGTTTTACCATTTGTGGATTTACAGTCTGGAGACAAGAGGAAACACTGTGATTAAAGCATTACTAATTTAAGGCCTAATATCGAGGAGAAACACATGGACTTCTCCTGGAGCTATGGACATATTTGTTGATAGAAAGACAGTAGTGTAAGTTCCTTCCTGGTTGGAAGGTAGACAGACCATGACATTAGGTAATCATGCATATGAACAATTTTTCACCTTCTTGGCTTTAGCTACTTTTGAAATGGTAGGTATCATAAACAATTATATTTTTATAAAATACCTTCTGGTCTGAACAGTTCTGTCTGAACTGTTCATCTCTCTATGATCCCTTGTAACTAAGATTAGTTTTCTTCCAGTAAGACAAAGTATGATTTCAGGGTAAGATATTCTGGTTGGTCTGTTCCTACATGGAAGAAGGGTAAAGGGTCAGGTAGACATTTGTGCCAGTAAGACCTCATTTGGGAAATTTTAAGCTGGAGAAGTTTAGAAGTAGCTCTTAAGCAAGGTTTACTTTGGATCCATTAGCTCCACAAAGCTAACTCAGTTGGACAAATAAGTACTTGAAAAAGCCATCACTTTTGGACCTAGCTATAAATGCTTCAAAGTATGATCAAATCTAAAATGAAAAAAGATTTAAAATAGTCAGTGACAAAAAATTGCAAATGTGAGCAATCGACGAAACAATATAATTTTTCCACTATATACACAATTTTAGGAAAAATCGATCAATAGTATTGTTAGGAACAATAAGGTTTCCTTGTTACAAATAGGCACGTAAAGATATAAGCCTATATGAAGATTGCATCATTAACTACTTAAATTTAGAGGATACTACATGCTTCAGCAGCACGTCTACACAAATTAAAACAATACAGAGATTAACATGGCACTTGCACAAGGATGAAATGAAAATTTGTATAGTATTCCATATTTTTCATTCTTCAGATGCAAGAAATGAAAAGCAGTTGTTAAAAAGTTGATTACATAATTACAAGAGTAACAATACATGTAAGTCCTAGAATTAAAGGTTAGTTTCATATCAGTGTATTAAATCTTCACCTCAGAAATGCCTTTACATAGCATAACCTTTACAAAACTTTTGAAATTAGTTAAATTCTCATTTTATCCCAAAGAAATATACTAGTATAAGGACCTAGAAAAAAAAAGGAATCTTTAACTTTATATATGGAATGCAATCTTACAGTACACATTTATTAATGTACCTATGTATTACAAAACAATGTAGAATTCAAATTATATCTAGGAGAGAATGAAATAGATTATGGATATTATGCAAACACAGAATATAGAATATTTAAAAATATCCTTTTTTCAGACAAGCACAAGAAATATCTTTAGTTTTTGTACTACTCATTTCAACAGATAAATTCAAATTATTTCTGATTTAAAATAATCACAAACTCTGCAGAAATCATTATACATGTATACAAAAACAAACTCTTGAATATACTTTAACATCAAAATCAGACAATTCACTTGGAAGAATTCCCCAGAATTTTTACAGGAAGATATTGTTGTTATTTGGATTGTGAAAATATTTTCTATGGACACAAAGAATGGACTGGCACTTTCATGCAATTGTTTCGAACATATTTATAAGATGATTTCTTTGTTGCTTTGTATGTCCCTCCCCCATGGCATAACCCCTGCTTTCACTGTATTTGATGTTGGTATAATTTGTGGCTGGGAAGGGAAAAAAAAATAAACCTTTAAATAGGGATACAGGTGGACCCATTGCAACGAGATGTACAAATTGTTATGTCAAAAAATGAACTTTACAAATTTGGTTGGGGTGGGAGGACAGGGAGAGGGGGGAGATGAGAAAGGATGGGAAGCGGAAACAAAGGAAGAGACAACAATGCTTGATAAGAAATGTTTTCATTATCTTGCTCATGCAATTGTAACCCCTCTGTATGGCATTTTCACAATGAAAAACAAACAAACAAACAAAAGAATGGACTGGCATTTTGAAGTTTAAGAAACTTAATTGATACCTTAGCTATAGTAAATAATGCTGCAATAAATATATTTGTTCTGGTAGCTTTCGTATGGTCATGCTTGATGCCCCTCAGTAGATGAATGGATCAAGGAAATGTGGTATATATACACAATGGAATTCTATGCCTCCACCAGAAAGAATGACATTGCCCCATTTATTAGGAAATGGAAAGACTTTGAAACAATTATATTAAGTGAACTAAGCCAGGCCCAAGGAAACCTAGGTCCCATGGTTTCCCTTAATTGTAATAACTAGTATATGTCTGACAAAAGCAGAAACGGTCAGATAAGTTGATGTTAGGTGAAATGAACCCCAAGATAAAGATTCAAATCTTTTTTTTCCTTGCGATTGTTTCTATTATATTTTTAAGATGATTTCTTTGTTGTTTTGTATTTCCCTCCCACGGTATAACCCCTGTTTTCACTGTATTTGATGTTGGTATGATTTGTGGTGGAGAAGGGAAAAAAACAAACCGTTTAAATAGGGATACAGGTGGATCCATTGCAACAATGAGATGTACAAGACGTCATGTCGAAAAACGAACTTTACACCTTTGGCTTGGGGGTGGTAGTGGGAGGGCAGGAGGAGAGTGTGAGGGGGAGATGGGAAGGGATGGGAATGGAAAACAAAGGAGGAGGCAACAATGCTTCATAAGAAATATACTCATTACCTTGTCCATGTAATTGTAACTCTCCTGTATGGTATTTTCTTAATAAAAAAAAAAAAAAACTCCAAAAAAAGAGAAAAAGAAAAACAAAGAGGGAAAAAAAGAAACTTAACCGAACCATTAAACTTAAGAGAACAATATGTACAGCCTTCCACAACTTCAAAGAGGTAGTGATACATACTTATCCTTTTGGAAATATCAAATGCAGTTTCTTCCAAGTTGTCCTTCAGACCTGGTTTGATAAAATGGTGCAACAGAAGGAGATCCAACATATCTTTCCTATCTCTATTCCCAGCAGCAAGGTGGAAGTTGTTCAAAAGGTCTTTAGTTTTGGCATTGGTATCTGCATCATGATGAAGAAAATGGCCACACTAGTATTATTCCATGTATAATCACTGTGCAACGGTGTCCACCCATCTACAGTTATTGCATGAATATCTGCTGCTTGAGCCACCAACTCACAGACAATGTCTAAGGGTCCACTGTAGGCTTCCCGATGAAGGGATATATACTCATCCTCATCCCTAGTATTCACATGAGTGGCCTTTTTGGAAAGTAGTCACTGCAATGTAGTAAGAGGATTATTTTCAGCAGCCCAAAGAAGAAATTTGCTTGGATCCTACTCCATTTTTTTCTTGCAATTTATACCATTCATCATTTTTTCGTTTTTTTCTTCATCTTAATCAGAATTGCCTAAGCAGAAACTTTCAGTGACAGTGGAAATGAGGTGTCCATGTATTTCGCCAATAGTTCACTGGTCAGAAAAATCCGGTGAATTTTCTACATCTGTTTTTTTCACCATGATTTATTTTCTCATTTTCCATTTTCATTATTTTAAATTATTCTAACTGGAAAGTAGAGAATTGATGGAGAGCAGATGAAAGATGTTCCTCCGTATTCAAAGGTACCAAATGAAAAGGAGAACCAGTAGTGTCTTCGTGTGCAGCTTCTTTTAGGAATGAGAAAATATGAAATAATGCTTTCTATATAAAAGATTTGGGAAATGACAGAGCAGAAAGTGAAATGATGCAACCAAAAATATAAAAGCAAAATTAGGATAATTATGGAGCAGTTTTATTATCTATGAGAACCATGAAAGAGAGGAAGAGAGAGACTGCAATGTGCAATGACCTAGCTAGCCACAAAATCCATGCCTCTGATTAATTTATAGAGCAAATAGAATTTTATTTTTTAAAAAAGATGGAAATAGAATTATGTATTTACTTGAAATTAGTAAATACATTTTAGTAGTCTACATAAAGAGACGTAGCTCTGACCAAATTACAGACAAGAATGTAAATCCTTGATAATTCTAGGAGCAGATCTGACTGAAAACAGTTAAATCACACTTTTTCTGTACAATAAAGAAATAGGTCCAGGCTAGGAAAGCAGCTAGAGAAGGCAGGCTGATTATATCTATGACAAAACTTTGTGGAAAATGGCATCGAGGATTACTTACTGGTGATTTACTTGCACTGTAAGCACAATTCTGAACTATTGCTTGCTGATTCTGAACTAGTGTGTTGATCATTATATTCTCCAAGAAGAAAAAGTGAGATTTAATTGATAGCAAAGGATTACTAATACATTTTGACTTCTCATTAAGCACCTTCAGTCATAAAAATCACATGAAGAGAATAGATAGGACTACTTTTTTAGATGAAAACAAGTGTTGTTTTTAAAAAAACAAGGAATTTAAGTAGTCATGTAAAGGACTGCTATTTTACTTCTGCATTATACTTTTTTTTCTAATATTGGGTAACAATAAATAATTGACCTATTAGAAAACTCTTAAAGCTCATATGTTCAATTGTGTATTCTCTTGTACTATATCATAGTATTTTTCTGTATGGTCTTAAGAAATTTAAATTACTAAGTTGAATTTCTGACAGGACAATATCATCACTGTACATCTTGGTTCCATACTCAGTTTTAAATTTCTATGTAAGTATGTGCATTAGATGAATATAGAGGAAAAAGTAGAAGCCACACTGGTGGCTCATGTCATTAATCCTAGGTAATTAGAAAGATGAAATCTAAGGATTGTGGTTTGAAACCAGACCAAGTCAAAAAATTCCCATTAAATTCTGATTTGAAAGTAGCCAGGAAAAGCTAGAAATGGAGGTGTGGCAAAAGCAGTCAAATGCTAGGCTTGAGAACACTAAAAAAAACTAAATTCTGAGACAGAGCCAGGCCCTCAAGCCCCTATTACCACCAAAGAAATGAATGCATTACTTATTTATTTAATTAATTAAAAATAAATTAAGTGGTCACATGGGGAAGGCAGGTAAAATGAAACACCCTTTGTGACTGAATTGTGTATCATTTTTTAATAAGGCAAATTATCACTTGTACTAATCACGAATATTTTATTTGAACTTTTTTGTACAATAAACCCTGAATTTAGCATGCATGTATATGTATGTACATGTGCGCATGTGTGTATGTGTATATGTGTGTTTGTGCTTTTGCAATGTTGCTTGCCAATGTGGACAGGGTGAGGCTGAAAAGAGCTAACTGTGTTGCAATATTTTTATTTATCAGTGTTCTGTCATGTCTTTTCAGTGGAATCACCCTTTTGTATATTTTACTTGTCAAATAATAACATCATCATAATTAATGCATTTACTCAAGTTAGATAAAAGGGACTGCTTTCAGCTCTTATTACATGTTAGGTGAGAAGATACAGACATAATTAGGTAGTAAGTTATTGCTGTAAGATGACTGTCAGTACAAAATATGTATTTGACCTCTTAAATTGGATATACTTTTAAAATATTCTCATGGAGTGAGTTTGACCGACCTGACCAAACAGGTATTACTCTCTGGTTATTCCCATGAAACACAAGGTGTATTAATTCTGTATTTCTGTTGAAAATATATTTCTTTGTAAGATCATATCTATTCTGACTAAGAGATAACCGCATATTTATTACGTTTGCATATCCCACCATATTGACTGAAAAACCTTATTGTGGATATGCTTCTTAGATATTACTTTCAAAAACAAACAAACAAACAAAAAGCATGTGTCATTTCCAGATAGTGGATGTATTTGAAGTTGTTTTGAACATGTAAACGTATTTTCACTAAAGGCTCTTTTATGGGAGTAACTATGGCAACTTTAACAAATACGATTTTTTGAATATCTTTTCCAATATAAATAACATCCCAGAGGTAGTCTTGAAATTTCTGAAAAGACTTTGAATATTTTATTATTATTTCAGTTCATTGACTATAGATCTAAAGACATTTCTGAAATAAATATTGTTAAGATCTGAAAATCTAAGTGGGTATATAGGCTTTCTTATGTATCATTTAATGAAAACCCAGTTTTTATGAAAGTAAATGAAATAGGATTAAAGAATGTAAGTGAATTTGGTAAGCTAATTATTAGTATAACTTTGTTTTATATTAACACAGTCCTTTTAATGTAGATGATGCAGTTAAATTGTTTCCTTTGTTACTCTGTACTTGTTATTTTTAGAATCTTTGTAGTTATAGGGGTGAATTTGTAGTATAAATGAAGTTCTTTAAAAAAGATTAGGATTAATCTTGTGTTTTGTGTCCTACTCCCAAGAAAATGAGTTATTTTCAAGTGTTAATAGTTTATAATTGAATCATAAGAAATTTTGAGAAAATGCAGTAGTATTGATGTCTTTTTAAACCAATTGTATTCACAAGTTGGAGAGTCTTTAATTCATGTTTAGGTCTTGGTGTCTATGATTTTTAACCTGTCCTTCCTAATATTAATGATAGATCACACTGCATTTTTGGTATATGAAAAGTAAAATATTTAGCTGGGGTCAAAGGTGATTTTTCTTTAAGTCTTATTTTAATAGCATTTTAAAGTAGCACATTTCTCTCAAAATGTTGGGTATAAATACAAATCAAAATACTTCTCATGGTAAACAACTTAGGTGAATTACGATGTGGAAGTGATTGGTCCATAAGACCTGCAGTCTGTTTCCATGAGGAATTGGGGAGGTCATTCTTTCCATAACACTGTGTTAAACAGGGATGGGGTACCCAGGCAGCGCAGTGTTGAGTGAAGGGATAGAATATGATTTCTACTATTTTGAGCTAGAAATCAAGAACGTTATAGTTTAGTAGTTCCTTTCATCAGGGAAGTATAAATTGATTATGAACTTGGAGTTTTCATATTACAGTTACCTATTTTCTAACAAAGATAAAGTGAAATATTATTAGAGTGTACACAATAATTCTGGGAAATTTTCCTAGAATTAGTCTACTAAGTGCTGGTATTTTAGTCATAAAATAGAATGAAGTTGAAATGGAAAGACCTCCCATGCTCCTGGATAGGCCGACTTAATATAGTAAAGATGGTGATACTTCCAAAACTAATATACAAATTCAATGCAATTCCTATTAAAATCCCAATGACGTACATCACTGAAATACAGAAAACAGTCCAAAAATTTATATGGAACAACAAAAGACCTAGAATAGCCAAAACAATTCTAGGCGATAAAGACAATATGGGAGGGCTATCCATGCCGAACTTCAAACTCTACTACAGAGCTATAATCACAAAGACAGCATGGTACTGGCACAAAAACAGACCCGAAGACCAATGGAACAGAATAGAAGATCCAGATATAAATCCACAGGCCTACAGCCAGCTGATATTCGACAAAGGAGCCAAAGACATACAATGGAAGAAACACAGCCTCTTCAACCGCTGGTGCTGGGAAAACTGGGCAGCCACATGCAGAAAACTAAAAGTGGACCCCAGCCTATCACCATGCACCAACATCAACTCAAAATGGATTAAAGACCTTAACATTAAACCTGAATCTCTGAAACTACTGCAGGACAGAGTAGGAGAGACACTTGAACTAATAGGCACAGGAAGGAACTTCCTGAACAGAGTCCCAGGGTCACAACAAGTTGGAGAGAGACTCGACAAATGGGACTACCTTAAAATAAAAAGCTTCTGCACAGCTAAATCTATCGCAACTAAGCTAGAAAGACAACCAACTAATTGGGAAAAAATATTTACCAGCAATATATCAGACAAGGGGTTAACATCCTGTATATACAGGGAACTCAAGAAACTAATCCCTCCCAAACCTAACAAACCAATTACTAAATGGGCAAGGGAACTAAAGAGGGACTTCTCAAATGAAGAAATAAAAATGGCAAAGAAACACATGAGGAAATGTTCATCATCCCTGGTGGTGAAGGAAATGCAAATAAAGACAACCCTGAGATACCACCTTACCCCAGTCAGAATGTCCCACACCCACAAATCAGCCAACGACAAATGCTGGAGGGGATGTGGAGAAAGAGGAACCCTATTACACTGCTGGTGGGAATGTACACTTATACAACCACTTTGGAAAGCAGTCTGGAGGGTCCTTAGAAAGCTAAAGATTGACCTCCCTTACGACCCAGTCATACCACTTCTAGGCATCTACCCTGAACAACAGGAACCAATATACAAGGACACGTGCACCTCCATGTTTATTGCAGCACTGTTCGCAATAGCTAGGATATGGAAACAACCTAGGTGCCCCACCACAGATGAATGGATCCAAAAATTGTGGTATCTATACACAATGGAATATTATGCAGCCATTAGAAATGACAAAATAATGGCATTTGCAGGGAAATGGATGGAGCTAGAAGGAATCATGTTGAGCGAGGTAAGCCAAGAACGAAGAGACAAACGGTACATGGTCTCCCTCATAAGTGGATGCTAAATCCAAAAGGTTAGGTGATACGACAAAACTAACAGGACTTAAGAAACAAAGAACTCCCGCTCATCTGGTTGAACCACTACTAAATATCCTCATGCTGCTGATCACAAATATGGTATATAACATGTGAACACTGTTATATATTACAGACTGTGGTAGACAATTTGCTCCAGGGAAGTTAGAATGAACTTGTGACTTTGAAATTATGTAATCATTTAATCACAATCAAAAAAAAAAAAAAAAAAAAAAAAGAACCTCGGGGAAGGGAGGGAGGGAGGGGATGGTAGGGGGAAAACAATGGAGGGGGTAACAATGTTCAAGAGGAAGTGTACTCATAACCTCACTCATGTAACTGTAACCCTCTGTATAGTAGCTTTACAATAACAAAAAAAATAAAAAATAAAAAAATAAAAAAAATAAAAAAAAAATAGAATGAAGTTATTTGATACAGTGAGAGATGAGAATCAGGCTAAAACTTACCATGTGTGCAATGTTGTACTAGTAATTCCAACTCTGAAGACTTCCATATCATCATCTGAGACGTAAAAATGGAATTAGTTCCACTTTATGGGATTATTGTGATGTTGAAATTAGATAGCATAGGTAAATTACTTGGAAAAACAATCAATCAGCATTTGATACATTCTACCTGTTATTTTATCATGTGATGAAATCTAACGTTTTTTTTATTGTGATTTTAATATTTTGTATCTTTATGATGTGCAATGTGATGTATTGATATTCATTGCATTGGTCACTTTTCTGTAATCATAAGGAAAATACATGCAAAGAAAATTTCTGAGGAGGAAACTATTATATTGACTCATGGTTGAAGAGAAGGCAGTTTAAGATCAGTTGTCTCCATTGTTTTAATTATATTTTTATTATCTTAAATAGTTGTACAAAGGAAATTCCATTCAACAAATCAGTTTATAAATACAGTGGATCTTTACATAACTTTCCCACACCCTTCCAAACCTCACCCTACTTTCAATTTTATAAATTTCAATTTTATAAGAAATTACACCTTTTATGGACCTGTTGCAACAATAAGAAGTACAAGTTGTCATGTCCAAAACGAGCTTTACAACATCGGTGTGGGGGGGGGGGGAAGGGGGGAAAGGAGAAGCATTGGGATTGGGGGGAGGGGGGAGGCTGGGAAGGGGGGTGAAGGGTAAACAAAGGAGGAGGCTGCAATGCTTGGTAAGAAATGTACGCATTATCCTGCCCATGTAATTGTAACCCCTCTGTACAGTATGTTCACAAATAAAATTAAATTAAATTTAAAAAAAAAAAAGAAATTACACCTTTTAAATACTCCTCTGAAAATAGCATGCTTTGGTTAATACTGTTGTGTAAACTTGCATTAAGTTCTAGCTTCCAAATATGCGACAGAACATGGGTTATTTGTGTGTCTGGCTCTGACTTAGTTTACTTAACACATTATGAGATCTATCCATTTCTTTGCAAATAATGTAATGATCTTCATAATGGATGGGTGAAATCCACTTGTGTATATGTGCCACACTTTCTCCAACCATCCCTCCACAAAAGGGCATCGGGCTGTTTCCATAACTTGGCTATGGTGTATAATGTATCAGTGAAAATGGTTGTGAAATTGATTTTATGGTAACCTTTTGGAAGAATTCATCACTATCTTTCTGGGAGCAATCTTCTAGTCAATTTTCCAGAATAAGCACATTCCTCCCTTCATCTCCATCACTTCAAGTCCTCAAAAACACACTACCCCCTGCAGGTGTCAATAAGCTAAAACCACACTGTGCCGATATTGTTTCAATACATTTTTTTCATAATTGTATACATAATTTAATGTACTTTCCTAACGTGGGAATGAGGAGCATGACAATAGAGTAAAAGTAAGAAAAATGCAATTTAATTAGCTATTATCATATTTAAAATCATTTTCAGCTCTAACTCATAACCTCAATTACAATTATTTTAATATTTATTTGATTACTTCAACTATTCCCTAAATTATAACAGGTGAGTTAAATACAAAAGCAAAAAGTGTGGTGTGATTTTGACACTCATGTGTGAGGATGCACAATATGGGCAAATAAAGGGATTGGAATTAATAGTCATTATCCATTTTGTTAAAGATGGTTTTCCCAAACTGATTCTCTCAATTCATATTCCATTCAACAACAAAAAACATGTGACAATTTCCTTTGTTTTGCTCCTCATTATTAACTTTTGTTTGCATTTTATTTTACAACAAAAGATGATTTTTCATAAATCTACTGTAGATACAAAAGTATGCTAAAATAGTTCTATCTGTATGCATTGATATATACATATATATATAATACACAGGTTATAATTATAATTTATAACTTCTGTAACAGTACAATTTACTAAATTATTTAAAAATTATTGATGTTTTATGCCTGGTATCCTGGTTACTTGGGAGGCTGAGGTCTGACGATCATGTTTTGAAGCCATCCTAGGCAAGAAAATCCATGAACCTCCTATCTCCAAACAACCAACAGAAAATCAGAATTGGAACTGTGGCTCAAAGTAATAAAGAACTACAACCTACCCCCAAAAATCTAATTTACACCTTTATAAGTAAAATATTTCCATCGCCCAAACGCACATCCATGCTCATTTGCAAGGTAACTCTGTTATGTCTGGAGTACCACACAATAGTATCACTTATGTAGAAAGCATTGTAACATGGGTTCACTCTATCTCTCTCATGGATTTTTTTTCTCCAACCAAATATTCAAATCTTACAATTATTCCAATTACTTGAAGTCATAGCTTTTTTCTTTAATACCCATAATATTAGAGTTTGAATTGTGTGTCTTGTGTCTCCTAAATGGAGTTCTTACCAATTTGTCATGCCCCAGCCCTAAATTATCCTGATTATATTTCAGATAGAATCTGGCTTCTTACTTGGCCTCAGTCCACTTAATGTTATTCTTACTGAAATTTAGAATAACACACACATGACATGTGTACAGTTCTTTCAGTCCAGTCTGGGCTTTAACCACTATACTCACAACAGTAGATTCCCATGTAGTCAGGATTTTCATAAACTTGTCATAGGTTATTTTTTTAAATATTTGCATTTCCTGCAGATTCTTGAGTACTGAATTAATTTGTGATTTCTAGTGTTCTTTTGTTTCATTTGAATGTTAAATTGTTATTTTTCTTCCTGATTTTTTGCTTGTTCATCTACGCAAGTCTTCTTTTTATTGATGATGGCTTTTACTTTCGAATATACATATTTCTTATATATTTTGTCAAATATTTTCAGTCCTAAGTAGATTTTTTTATGTTATTGCAGCCAAATTTTTCTTCCATATTTGCCAAAAGCACAATGAAGATGTATACAGATTTGAACTCACTGTTGGAAGAGTGAAACACATACCACTATAATTATTGTGGCATTCGTCCCAATTGACAGAATTGCTTTCTAGGACATCTGATTTGCTATGTCCTAGAACTTTTGTAGCCAACTAATCACCCCATGCAGGCATGACCTGGCTTCCTTGCCGCTCCCTGTGCATTTACCAATTCCCTTTATATGCAGTAGGCTCTCTTGTACACCCCGCTGTCACTCTGTTTCCCCCACACAAACAGAACACGTATGCACAATGCTTCAGATTTTAGGTTTAAAAAGAAACATATTTAGGATTCATGAATTCAAGAATATATCAAAACATTGACATTTTAATAATGTTAGAAAAATAAATAGAATGAAAATTTTAACATAATGAGAACAAAAAGAAATATAAAGATTTTCCCAGGAAGTGGGAAAGGAATCTCTAAATCTAGATTGGCCTCTAAGTGGCCTCCAGGCAGAAATTCTGCCTCAAAGTCCTCAAGGGGATCTAATTCCTCATTAAAGACAGGTTTTTTTCCTGAGTCCAGGGAAGGACAGATTCTAATTTCTCAATTGGAAATTGTATCCGTCATAGGAGGACAGATTGGTCCGGGTATTCTGTGAGGAAAGATTCCCTTTCCTCAACTGATTCTAGATTTTGGACCTCTCTTATTGGTTTTCCTGAACATAGACAGGGATCATTTTCCATTAGCACGCATTTACCCTGCAGATCAAGATGTGTCTTTTTGACTGGTTTGGAGCTGATCTAGCTGGATTGTGAGCATCATTGGAAGACATTCTGGAACACCTTCTTCCTTGGTGCTATGTGCAGGTACACCTGCATCACATGTGGGGTTCAGAAACAGTGGGATGTCCACAGGATTCAAAACCTGCTTGAGCCTTTCTACAAATTGAATAAAACTCTCTGTTCACATGCTTTCTGGAGATAAGTGATGGCTTCTGATCTCCATCAGACACCATAGACGACATCACTGATGATTTCTTTCTCTGCAGTTCTGGAGGAGCTGCACTACAGTGATGCAAACCTGAGAATGGAAATAGGTACAAGAATCTTAACATTCTAGAAGTTAAGGTCTGAATAAACTTTCATGAGGATCTAGTAGGGGAAGCTCTAGAACTTGATTTTGGCTGAACACTGATTATAAAAAGGTAGAGTGTTTCTAATGAGTGGCTACTTCCAAGTTCTTTCAAAAGGAGAACAGATATTACCTGGCAAAGAATATCCATAAAAGAACATTTTGCCAAGCTGGGGAGTACTAAGGGCTCTTGGCCAATCAGGCCCATCCCTAGAGACTCAGGTTCCATCTCTACTCACCAGTTCTGAGGCATCTAAGCAAGGACTTCTTCCTCTTTTTCTTGGTCTCATGGGTCATGCATTTCTTCAGCTACTACAGAAGAATATGTAAGCTGAAGAGCAAGTATGAAGAAGGCATGTTGAACTTGACATACTGTGTAAGTTCTTTCAGACTGTCATAATTCTCGTGCTCATACTAATAATCAGGGTAGAAGTCCACCCACATAGGGAAGATGGAGCAAATGATGCTGTGGGCAGATTGGTAATAAGGAAAATGTAAGCCCGCCCTCTCCATCCTGAGCCTTGTACTAAAGCATTTTTCTCATGGGACTTGCATGTTGGGAAATGGGAAGAGACTCCCGCAAGCAGGATGCTCCTCACAACCCACTTCTAGGAATTTCTCAAAGAAAATCCTCTAAAATTCTCCCTGTGATAGGAGGAGAACTTTGTTTCCCCATTGGATCTGACTTGCTATGCACAGCCCTCCTTGTAATCCACAAAACCACATTCATAACTGTGTAATCTGCTCTCCACTGAAAGGCCAAGCCTCAAGCCCCTGGTGAAAATCACAACTGGTGTGCAAAGAAGAAATTTGACTTTGATTCAGAAACCTCAAAGATACCCAGTTTGAACTTCTTTTTGTGCCAACGTCCACATACATGTTCATCTTGTTCATCTTCCCAGTTACGGTAGAAGGATCTTTACCAATGGGATGAGAGAAGGAAGTTAACTCTATGTTTCTCCTTTTCTGAATTAACAGGACACACATGGGACTGGCTAAGACCCACATGGTAATGTAAACATGACAGACAAAAAGTGGAGGTATGTCTATTCCATTTCAAGGAAATTCTTTGAGGATGCTTATAAGCATCTGTACAAATAAATGCACAATGCCTTGTACCTCTAATCCTACTAATCAGGAGTATGAGATCTGAGGATCACAGTTTGAACCCAGTCTACTTTGTAAAATTCAATTAACTAGCTAAAGGCCAGAACTGGACCTGGGGCTCAAATGGTAGAGTGCTACTAATGGGACAGCACTCAGGCCCCAAATTCAAGTTCAAGTTGCATTCTTTCTACTGTCTATATTCCTTTAAAGGCCTCTAAGATAGTGATTTCCTAGGTGAGGGTGGATGTTGGGTACCACTGGCTATTTCTTCTAATCCTGTTCTCTCAGCAAGCAAACTGCTAAGGCTCCACTAGTTTCTAAGGAAAATGAAATTTTCTGGCAGGTCAGTCCTAAGGAATTAGCTGGGGAGTGCATTTCTTTGTCTCAAGCCATGCTCCTGTGATCAGACCCCAGTGAAACAGTATCAGAGAGGTACCAAATATTCCAAGAATCAGCCAGGGAGTCTCATAGCTCTGAGTTTGAAACAGGCACACTCACTTTTTAACCAGAACATCCAGCAACTCTTCCATTGTCCCTCACTCTCTATAGTGGTGGAGGAAATTTCCAACATAGAAGAGATCACCTTTCAGGTATTCAGGGACCAGGTCCATTACCAGCATTTCCAATAAGCCTGAGTCCAGGCTCCATATATTATAAGGCACTTTCAGGGTTCTGGCTGACTCATTGTAACACTGAAGTGGTAAAAAGAATGGATCTTTGAAACATAGAAATGGGAGTTCACTTCAAATTGAGTAATAGGGTGGATTGAAAAGTACACAGTACATATTTTCTCCGTATACACACATAAAAGCACACAGAAGAAGGTTCTACTGTGGGCAATGACGAGATTAAATAGGTTTCCTGTCATAGTTTTACCTTGCTGAGTTGCCTTGTGATCCCCTTGGTTTCTTCATATAAAAAGGCCTGAAACATTGGATTTGTGGTTTGATGCTGATCCAATGTCTGCAGCATCAAGTGAGGCACTCACACCTCTCATGTCTGAGACCTGAGTCACTTGAACTTTGAAAACAACACAGGAACATCTTTCTTGTTCCTGGGCCACAGGCCAATTGAGCTAGCTTGAGCTATCAGTTACAGTTGCCTGGCTCTCAGAGTTCCATATTCTCCATTGTGAAGGAGAAAGTGTCATCTCTCAGAGCCCAATGATGTAATGGCTTGCTCACATAAGACCATTTTCTTGATGCTATATATAGTGTATTATATAATAAATAAGATTGAATATGATTTTTCAAACTACAAAGGCATTTAAATTTTTAGTCTTGACTATTTCACAAAACAGTGCAAAATATTATTGGAGAAAGTAGTGATCTAATTTGATTATAATTATATAAATGTATATTTGTGCATTTCTAGATCTAACACTGATTATAAATAGATGAACAAACATATGCATATATTTTTACATATCTATGAAGTGAATATAATGGAATTGACTACACTATGTATAAAAAAGCATCTATAATTTGAGTCTATGAGACCCAGGCCTGTGATCTTAGTGATGTGGAAAGCTTGGTTCTGAGTTTTAATCTCTTACCCCATGGCCTTAGATTTTCAGAGGAAGCCTGGGCCCTCCAGTGTAGCAAAGCGGCACATATGCAGTGGATCACACACCCTGACCCCAGAGGAAAGTCAGTAGAAATCAGGACAAGCCTCTTATCTTGTGACAGTCTACTTAGTTCCTGTACCAAGATGGCCATCTGTAGAACATCAGATGGAAACTTGGCATTCCCTCCAAAAGGATCTAAAAAGAGCCTTCTGAACTATATTCTCTGACTATACTGAATTAAACATTATTTCCCTTCCCAAGCTGCAAACACATAGAAATATGGCAAGGGCTCAAGAGAGATGGACAAAGACTTACAAATACATAAAATTGTATACACTGTTTCAGTAATTCAATGACAAGTCTTCAAAGCATGTCTTGAATTCTTCTATTGTTTCTAAAGGAAATGGAAAGCAAATATGTGTGTATCAGGAACTGGGTGACAGTTTGGTTGCTGAATTGTTGAATGCACTCCTATGCAAAAGAGACACATATATTGGGGAAATTGTGTGGGGATGGGTGTCCTCACACAGCTACCCAAAACAATGGCCATAACTTCTATGATGTCACACCACCTTTGCCATAGCAGCAAATAGGTGTTAGGCACTGGTTTTGCACTGAAGTGGACTCAAAAACACCAAAAGGCACAAAGAATGAGAGGAATGACTACTAGCCACCAGACTTCAGCTTGAAGAGCTGTCCTGACCAGGACCTAGGATAAATTGTGCTTGAGAAGGCTGATCTCCATGTAAGGTTTCTGAGCACCAAGGACTAGACACTATTACAGGTGTTGGAGAAACAGAAATGAATGCAGTTCTATCCTCACCAATTTCATGCTGAAAAGAAAACCAGAAATCATAATGATAATTTCTATAAATCAGAGACATGACATTGGTGGTTTTGTAGCAACAACTTTACAATGGGGATTGGAAGAGATTGCCCTGAAGAGGAGATAGTTGTTATGAGAGCCATCATCCAGGCAATTATGTAGGAGCAGGTACTCCAGGCAGTAAGAACAGCAAGTACATCCCCTATTGATCGGAATGGAACTGACTTGTTTCAGAAAAGGAAAACAGCACTGACATGCTTGCTTGTGAAGTAAGAATGGAAAGGTACAATGAAGAAAAAGGTCAGAAATGAAGATAGGAATAAATTAGATAGATATTGGTTACTGCAGATTAATAGAAGAAAAGTTCTTATTTTCATCTAAATCTGACATGACCCCCTGGAACCAAAGTGCTAAAATAAGTCAGACACATCTGATTCACCTAAAGAATACTTTTAAAATGTGATTCTACTTGTGCTCTGGTGGCTCACAACTAGAATCCTACAACTCAGGAGGCTAATATCTGAGGATCATGTTGGAAGCAAGCCCAAAGACAAAATTTGGTAAGTCTGATCTCCAATTAACCACCAAATATATGGATATGAAGCTGTGCTTCAACTGGTAGGGCACTAGCCTTGAGGCAAAACTAAAGGACAGCACCCAGGACCTAGGTCCAAATCCTAGGATGTCACAGAACAAAGAAGCAAATAAACAAAATTTGGTGCTCAGTCATTCATCACTTAGCATCCTAGTTCAATATATTTTCTATGAGCCTTGGAAATTATATCCTTAACAAATGCTCTCCCCGGATATTTTGCTTGGTTACCAGCTTTCAAAGCCCTGGCATCAACAATATCTCCTCCCAGGCAGCATAGCAGTCTACCACTAGAAATTTAAAGATATATTAATCATACGAATTCTGATCATCTTTCCACATACATCAAATAAGTAGTAGCCACATTCCATTATTCTGAATGTTTTTAATCCCCCTTTGAGTTAATAAGCATTAAAGCTTAAAAACTCTAGAGTGGTTATCAAACTAATTCAACATCATTCTTCCACCCAATCTTATAAGTTTATAAAAGGAGAGACTATATGAAAGTGTGCACATGATAACTTCTAACTATAATACTCTCAAGAAGTAGGGTTTTACAAAAACATCCTTATTGCTTTGCAAAAAGAAAGGATACGAGATTTAAATAACTACCTAACATCTCAGAAGGAAAATGCTATTGGCTTTAGAACAAATTCATTTGCCTACAACTAAGAAAATGAGTTTCAGAAATGCCAGAGGCAAAGGGTATTATTCAAATCACCTTATCATGAGGTACAAGCAACCTGTCTAGATCAACCTTCCAGGAAAATAAACAATGAATGAAAACCAATGCTTCTAAAACAAGCCAGTTGGTGGTGGTTCATGTTTCTTATCCTAGTTACTTAGAATCCTAAGATGAAAAGACCTCAATTCAAAACCTGGCCAGGAAGAAAAGCTTACACTCTGCAACCAACAGACAGGAAGTATCAGCTCTGTGCCTGAAGCCCAGCTAGAAGGCCTCTGCCCGTAGACAACCAAACACACAAGAATACCCCTGTGAAGACTCAGGGTCTTTGTTGGAGGGGCAGAATGATGCAGGTTCCGGCCTCAGGATTATCTGAGGATTGTGTTTGTGCATGTGGAAACACATGTCACAGACTCCTGGGAGCAGAGGAAGTAGCTCTTCTGCTTACTTAAGCATAGACAAACAGCAAGAAAAAAACATTTTCATACTTATCTTGGGGTTCATTTCCCTAACATCAACTTATCTGATCTTTTCTGCTTGACTCAGATATATACTAGTTATTGCAAATAAGGGAAACCATGGGACCTATGTTTCTTTGGGCCTGGCTTATTTCACTTAATATAATTTTTTCCCAAGCCTTTTATTTCCTAATAAATGGGGCACTGTTATTATTTCTGATGGAAGCACAGAATTCCATTGTGTATATATACCACATTTTCTTGATTTATTCATCTACTGAGGGGAATCTGGGTTGGTTCTATATCTTAGCTATGGTAAATAGTGCTGCAATAAACATAGTCGTGCTGGGAGCTTTAGAGTGGACTTGTTTGTGATCATTTGGGTAAATGTCCAAAAGTGAGAATGCTGGATCTTATGGGAGCTCCATGTGGAGTATTTTGAGGAACGTCCACACTGGTTTTGAAAGTGGTTGAACAAGTTTACACTCCCACAAATAATTCAGTAAGGTTCCCTTCTGTCCACATCCCCTCCAACATCTGTTAGAGTCCCTCTCTCACGGTACAACCCCTGCTTACACTGTATTTGATGTTGGTATAATTTGTGGACGGGAAGGGAAAAAAGAAATCGTTTAAATAGGGATACAGGTGGACCCATTGCAACAATGAGATATACAAGTCATTATGTCAAAAAACAAACTTTACAAATTTGGTCAGGGGACCGAGAGATTGGATAGGAGGGTGGGGGAGAAATGGGAAGGGATGGGAGGGGGATACAAAATAGGAGGCTACAATGCTTGGTCAGAAATGTAATCATTGTCTTGCTCGTGTAAGTTAATCCCTCTCTACAGTATTTTCACAATAAAAAAGGTACTTGTGAAATATTAATTTCCTATTTGTGATGTCATACTAGAAATATTTAAATAAATTGGAAAAATATTCAAGGGAATTCTCTGTGTTCTTCTGATAATATCATAAAGGTACATACTAACCTCAACTGAATTTAATGATTTCTAGAAAACAGAAGTCAATATTGGATGTTTCCATTGAAAAATAATCTGGGTCCAGGCTTTAGATCAAATATACCTTGCTAATTAGAAGGCAGAGATTAGAAGTCCGATATCCAGGGCCAGATCTGACAAAAAATTCTTGAGAGACTACAAAAACAAAAAAAACTAGATATAGTGTAATTTCCCTGTTATCTCACGTTTGTGGAAACTATCAGTAAGAGATTATTGCTCGAGGAAGGTTTGGCCAAAAAGTAAGATCTCCTCTGAAAAATAATCTAAGGTGGTCAGAGCCTTAGCAACTTCATGCACCAGTAGTGCCAAAGGAAAAAAGAAAAGAAGAAAACAGAAAAGGTAAGGGAAAGATAGAAAAGGTTAACTATTTTCTCTTCATTCTTGTAGTTTCATGTCATTGGATACAAGAACTGAGAGTATTTTGTTTATTGTTTTAGGATTCAGTCCTCTCTAAAAGCACTTATTTCAAGTAATTATATTATTACTACTATTAATTATTATTAGGCCTTCTTGGAGATTGAACCAATGGCTTTGTATATTTTAGTCTAGTCCTACAACTGAGCTGTACCCCAACTCCCTTGTATAGTTTTGGAAATTGTTTATGAATTCTTCAATAGATAGCTACTCTACTTTTCATCTTATCTTTTCTCTCCCACATTTTCCCCTATGTATTCTAGTTTATGTGTTGAAAACTTTCCTCAATTTTATCTTCTAAACTAAAAATTTTGCTTTTGAGATTACAGGAAAGTCTGTTCCTTTCATGACATCTATTAAAATTATATACAGATGTATGTATTTCACATGTATTGCTGATGCTTAGAGTACATTGCAACAAGCAACAGTTTATATATGGTCATAGGCACATAGCTTTTGAGCCATTTTGATAATCTCTTATAAGAATAGCATCCCTTGTTCTTGCCATGTGAATGCTTAGAGTGCTGTTAGTTAATCATGTCCAAGTGTAATTATTAGTCCTTTACTATCTATTGGATTAATTTGTAGATTTACGGACATATTTAGTTATTACAAATGAGGAAAACCATGCAGCATATAATGAATTGGCTCTGACTAATATCCAGTCTTTCCATTTCCTCAGGAATGGTGTAATGCCTTTCTTTCCATTGAAAGCAAAGAATTTCCATTGAAAGCAACAGAATTGAAGACCCAGAAACGAATCCACTCCTATAGGCACATAATCTTTTATAAGGAAGCCAGAAACACGGGATGGAAGAAAAACAACCTCTTCAAAAAACTGTACTGGTAGAATTGGCTGTACACAGAAAACTAAAGTTACATCTTTATATATCCCTCTGCACCAGAATAGATTCCAAATGGATAGAAGACCTCAATGTAAGTCCAGATAACTTGAGAATGTTATAGGAAGAGTTAAGGGAAACACGAGGGCTCCTTGGCACTGGTCAAAACTTCCAAAGTAAGTCTGGATAAATGGGATTATATCAAACTAAACCAATCATTTGTCAGACTCAAAAGCCATGGAGAAAAAACAGAGAGTGTAGATCAGATTTATTTGGGAGCAAACCTCCAGATGAGACCCTCAGATAGTGCTAAACACTTATTATTCCCTTTTCTTCTTAGGTTATTTATAGTGGGATTATACGAATATAAGAGTTTTCCCGTGGGGATTTGAACAAAAACAACTAATGCTAAGACATAGATAGCAGGTGAAATGAGTTGTAGCTGGAGAAAAGGAGGGATTAAGGCAAGGGGGTCTAGTTCAAAGCCTTGGCTTGCTGCAGCTTAGTAAGATTTAGATGCTCAAGGGAATGGGTGTAAAGCAGGAGTGGTTATAAATAAAAGCACTGGTCTGAAGACTCAAAATAAGGACCCTTGTCTATGTGAACCATACAGTTTCTAACATGAGGTTTTATTTAAATTAACAAGCTCAATTTTAGATTTTTGCAGAGTGGGATGGTGCATAGTTACAGGCAATGTCTGCTATTTCAGGTAATCCAATCTACTCTTTCAAGAGTTACTCAGTAGCTAGGTTTCAACACAATGAGTACAATGAGATTGTACAAATGACACTGCGACTTTTTGGTCTCATGAATCAAAATCCTGTCAAATGATTTCTGTCTTCCAGATGTTTACACAACATTCTTCATGACCTTTTCTACTATTTTGTCTTCATTATTGCTGTTCATATTACTTTTTTGTTGTTGTCTTGACTGTATGAGCCATTTTTAGGGCCTGAACTCAATGTTTATTGGTCTCCCTTGAATTTTTTGCTAATGGCTGATGACACTCTATTCCTTGAGTCACATCCTCACCTTATCATTCTTGCTGGAAAATTGGAAATAAGTTTTCACATTTCTATCTGTTTAGACTGCTATTGAACCAAAATCTTCAGGTCTTAGCCTCCTGAGTTTCTAGGATTCTCCACATGAATGGATAACACCAATCTTTGCTTTACTATTATTTTAATTATGTGGTAGAAGAAAGTGGAAGTATATTTGTGTTAAGTGTCATTCAAATACAAGTTTGAATCAACTTGAAATAATGTAACTGTTATTAATTTTAACAGTTAAATCAATGAATTTTACACATTCCCACAGAAATAAATTGAAAACAAAAGGCATAAGTGTTTTTCTAAAGCAAGTAAAAGACTTATGAATTTCTTTCACGTTAAAATTCATGTTTTATATAAGTTTAATTAGCAGACTTCCATGACTAAAAATAAATATATTATACAACTAGAAGCAAAATGCTTATAGTTAGGAATAGATATTTCATCACAGCCAAAAGATAAGATTTTGAAAAGTCTCACTAAAAAGAAATGTTACATATAGAAATTAGTGGATATATATATATATATATATATATATATATATATATCGATCATTACACAACATATAAATGAATGTGATTACCACTCAATACTTCATAAATGTATAAAAAATAATTATGTAGTGAGGTGCCAATGGTTCATGCTTGTAACCCTAGCTACTAAGGAGTCTGAGAGCTGAGAATGATGGTTCAAAGCAAGCCTAGGCTGGTAAGTACATGAGACTCTGATCTCCAATGAGCCACCAGAAAACTGGCAGTGGCTCAAGTGGTGGAGCACCAGTCTTGAGCTGAAGAGCTGAGGGACAGTGTCCAGTCCGAGATTTCAAGCCCCAAGATTGACAACAAGTAAAAATAAAGTTATAAATAAACAAATATTTTGACATAAATGTTAAAATATATATTCTAAAATTATTTATATCCTCACTAGTTATACTAGTTTATATAAATTCAGAGAAGTGTTTTCTGGTTTTAGTTGTCATTTAATCAATTGTGTAAATCACATATTTCTCACTCAATTCATTTTTGTATGTTTATATACTTATATGTACTGAGTATAATGAACTTATTCGTGATAGGCAGTGCTCTTTTAGTAATCTCCCTTGGCTTTCTAACATTAACTCTTCAACCAGAAAACTGATATGCCCTCCAACCTTGTCAGAGTTTTCATCTCATTGGAGCAGAAAAGTATAAGTCATAGTCATTGTTTGGAACAACTGTAACAATTTACATGTATTTCACTTAGTTTAAAAACCAAAACATTCAAGTCATCTTAACCATGCCAGTAATAGCTTTTCAGTCTCTTAAGAGATGAAAATCTTTAATTATACATCTATTTTTTCTACCTAACATCCTATATCTTAAGAAGATCTCTTTCTTTAACCCTGTGTTCCTGATTAGAAGACCGGATCAATAGCAATAATGAAAACAGCAAAGGAAAATACTTGAAATCAACTAAAAAAGCAATCACAGAATTTACTGTTTTCCCCTGTTTCAATGAGAATATACGTTAAAGTATCATGTTTTATTATCACTTAAAGAGCAATAATTAAACCTTAATTAGCAGTAAAAAGGGAACAGAAAAGTTTGTTTGAAGACAGCTTGACTTTGAGCAATCCAGTATTAGCATAATGGATTTATCTTGTTTTTCTATGGAGTTGCCAAAATAATAGAGAGCAACACCCAAAGTCAGGAAAACACCTATACAAAAGGAGTAAACTTTTGTTTACAAAATTGTGAGGGTCTGACTCTTTCAAAGTCAGGCTTGCAAAGAGGAAAAGTGCATTTGCTTTAGTGTGAACAATAAAAAATATAAAAGAACTTTATTAATGTTTTACGTATCTTGCCTAGGACTTCTCATGTTGGAGAAGAAGAAAGGTATGAAAAAGTTCAAGATTGTTTGACTATTCCTCAAGATCATTCTCATTTATCAGCTATAACAACGGAAGTAGACTTGGTTACTCTTAGTATCATGCTTTTTTACATTTAGAAGCATTGCTTGTTGCTGGGTTATAAGCTGCAAACCCTTGAGTATTAATAAAGAGTCATTTCCTGAGAGGAATCTTGCTTTGTAAACAAAACTAAAATATCAAAGTCTTAGCATAGTGGAAACTATTTTCTAGCTATATCACAATCTGTACGTGTAGATTTTGTTTCCCATTGTTTCAGGGGATCCATTTTTGTCATCTTCTTTTCCACCATCTAGTGATCCTATACCATCCTGGGATTGCTATATCTTTACTGGATTCTCTAATTCCTGTTGGAAAGTTAGGAAGGATAGAAAATTGAGTTTCTGTTTCTGTTTTACCTTATTTTTTTATTACTTTAGAAAGTATAACTCAAAATGGCATAAATTATCTTTATAATATTAGGAGATAGATTTCATTTCCATATTCTTACTCTAGCCTTCTACATAACTTTGGTACTTAGTGATTCTCAAATGTGAAAATAAACATAGGGAGCTTCTTACTTAGACATTTTTTAGAATTTCAAGACTTCATTAATGCAAGGCCCTTAGTAGTATATACGTCATAAATGTGTCCAAAGCTGGTGGCAACTTTTTCTTATTCTCAGAAACAAGAACATGTGTTGTCCCCGTAGTTGCATCAGGAAAAGGCTGAGGTTGAATTAGTTTACTAAACTAAATGTGCTACCAAATGTGCTGTAACAAATTTCCACAAGTTAAGTGGCTTGTATAATCCATATTAATCATTTTACACTTCTAAAGGACAGAAATCTAAAAGAAGTCTCACTAGATTAAAATCGAGCCACCGACAGAGCTAAAATACTTTTCAGATGATTCTAGTGGAAAAGGCATTTACTTCCTGTTCTGCTTTCGAGAAACTTCAGAATCTGGGTTGTTGTCTTTTGCTTTATCTTCAAATGTACCATCTTTACATCTTTCTGATGGAAATTACCTAATCATGTCCCTTTCGAACTACAGGTGGGACTTTTAAGTACCCATTTGAGTATAGTTCCCCCATCTGATAATTATTTAAACTTGCATTCCTTAGGTGTTGAAAGGTTATTATTTTACATATATATAATCTAAATCTACATTTGAGGAATTCGATATTTGGGAATGATAGATATTTTGGGAAGGTATTTTGCTTCATACCATATTGAGTGTATAGCATTCTTTCTAATATACCCTGTATAATTCTTTCATTAAATTTGAACAACACATAAGCTATTTGTCTTAAAATCATCTATTTTTCATTCTGTTTAGATTCTGATAAAATGTAGCCCCTCAACTTACACACAATGTTAATGCAGTCTTGTTTCATGCCTGCCATAAGCAAACAACACATTACTATTTATTTTAACTTATTTTTTAAAAAATTAAATATTACTATTTATTTTAAAACCTATTTTAAAAAATCAGGCAAATCCAGGGAATTAGAGAACATTTTGGTACTGATACAGCATAAAGTCTCAACAAAACTTGGAGTAATTATTTCAATACTACATTTTGTTCTGCTCGGAGAAGAAACCATTTTATAGACAATACTTTATACTTTCTTACCTAGTATTTTTTTTTTCGGAAATGGAATTTGTTAATATATGTGACTATCCACCAGAATAAATATTCATTTATCGGGATCTTGTGCAGATAGCTTAGTCAATTAGATGTAAATGGAAATTCATCAGTAGCAATTTTTAAAAATGCAGAAAATGTGGACAGTGAGCCTATATATATATATATATGTATATATATATATATATTTCCACCATGACCTTCCACATCCTCCTTCTTATTTCCTAGGAAACATACCCAAATAATAAAAAGGCTTAGATATTTGGCTCTTGACCTTGAAAGTTGAAGCAGAATGTTATGGATGTCAGAGATAACTGTTAATGGTGTTTTACATAATAATTTCACATATAACAGCCCTACGAGTCCTGCAGGTCTTAACACTGTATTTCCTTAGTGATGTGATAGGAATGTCAGCCTTACTGGACTTAGTATTGTTTTCCACTTCCTTTCCTACCACCTGGCCAAAATTATAATACATAGTAACAGAATGAAAAAGTAATGCCATCTTAAGAAAGTCATTTAGGGCTTTAGGAATGTGGCTTCATGGTACATATATAAGTAAGTAAACCACTAGAACAAGTCAGGGAAAGGGTTTCCTTCAAGCCTCGTGTTTTTTTCCTGTAGAGTAAAAAAGGACAGCACAAATTAACTTGAACTTTGTCATTTCTCTATGTTCAATTCCTCTCTTGGGTTCAGTTTCCACTTGCAATAACAGTTCCTTCCACTTACTTCCAGTAACAATCTATGGTGCTGTTCGAGGTACAATGAATGTTTTCTGGCTTCATTGAAATAGCACAAAAACGTCTTTGGACATGAGGTAACATGTGTTTCAGAGACAACTTAGTAAAGACAAAATATGGAATTTAAATGGCTTACAAAAATACTATTCATGTACATATGGCCATATAAGATGAAGTTAAGTGAAATGAACCCCAATATAGTTACACAACTTTTTTCTTTCTTGCTATTGTTTTAAATGTATCTAAAATGTACTATGTGATTTTTTTTGTTTCTCTTCTATGATCTTTCCCAACGATATAACCCCGGTTTTCTCTGAATTTGATGTTGGTGCCCTGCATCTTGTACATACATTTTTCTAATGTGGGGAAGGGAAGGGAAATAACAAAATACTGTATCCTTGACCTATTGTAACAATTAGATGAACAATACTCTAGATAGAAAATGAACTTTACAAATTGGGGAGGGGAAGTAGGAGTTGGAGAGATGGGGAAGAAAGGGATGGCAGAGGAAAACAAAAGAGGAGATAACAATTCTCTATAGGAAACATTCTCATTACTTACATAACTCTAACCCCTCTGTACACTATTTTTACAATAAAAAATGAAAAAAAAACATTATCCAGGAGTACTTTAACTTCAAATTTCATGTTTCCTGTAAATTAAGGCCAATTTTAAGTGGGAAGTAGTTTCTCAGAAATTTTTGTTGTTGTTGTTGTTTGTTTGTTTTTTTTGTTTTTTTGTGAGTGTGTGTTTGTTGTGCATTATTTCCCAAGTGTACCTAAGTTAACAGTAGAAGAAACAATAGGAATAATAGGAGAAAGAAAAGTTCTGTGTTTAAGTGTAAAGGTTCTATATACTATAGAAGACAACTTTGAAACAATAAAGCCAAGGCCAGTATTTAGAACTATGGGAGTGAGATACAGAAAGCATTACTACTAAGTGGAACATGAAGGATGAGGCCATTCTTTTTCATCTTCTAGATCTAAATCATGGTAGCTAATGAAGCAAATTTGTAAAACGTGGAATGGAAGAATAATTCTTGTTCCAAAGCAACTTAATATAAGGGCATGGACTTAAATGAAAAAAAAAAGGCCATTTACTTTTCTTTCTTTTCTTTCTTTCTTTTTATGGTAGTGGGGGGGGGGCTTGAACTCTGGGCCTGGGCGATGTCCCTCGGCTCTTCAGCTCAAGGCTATTGCTCTACCACTTGAACCTCAGCACCACTACCAGTCTTCTGGTGGTTAATTGGAGATAAGTGCCTCAGAAACACTCCTACGCATGCTAGATTTGAACTGCAATCCTCAGATCACAGCCTCATGAGTAGCTAGGATAATAGGCGTGAGACACCAGCACACGGTTTAAGATCACATTTCTAACAGAGTACACTCAGGATATGTACTGTGTATGTTGACTGAACTTTATAAGAATTCTTGAGTTAAAAATCTCGGCTAGAGCTAAGTCTTCACACTCAAAAAAATATTTCTAGTTTTAAAGTTTATACTGCTGAAAAATAAAAAGTAAGGAGGTAAAGGAGTCTGGGAAGTTCAGTTTGCATCCAGCCTGGGAAGAACAGTATTTGAGACACTATCTATAATTAACCAGCCAAAAGCTGGATTGGAAGAATGGCTCAAGTGATGGAATATTAGTCATGAGCAAGATTGCTGAATAAGAGCTTGATTGAGGCTTTTGCGTACATACATACAAACATTTACATACACACAGAGGCACGTATATGTGCAAACACACATGCACAAATGAAACAACTCTCAAAATATGTACAAAAATTAGAAAACAATAGAAAATATGTCCTGAGTAAGAATAGAATCAAGTGATATTTTTTAATATTAGTAAGTCCTCAAGTGAACTTTCTTCAAAAAAGTTTAAGACTATTACATAGGTAGGGACCAGAGATAGAAAGAGAATCAAGTAATCATTATTAAAGGTATCAGATCCATGGAGGAATGAATCAGAGAACCCGTGCAGGTGCATCTGGAAATGTTCTTATCCTGTGTCAAATGTTAGAACATCTTTGAAAATTGTACATAAACAGTCTGTGCAGTCAGTCTAGTGGATAATATCTTCAGAGAAGTTCAGAATTGCTAGTGTGTTTCTAGATTAAATAAACCAACAAACTGTGGCAGGGCAATGTGACACAAGCCTGGAATTGTAGCACTCAGACTAAGACAGGAGTTTAGAGAATGGAATTACATAGTGATAACTTCCCTGGACTCGGTAGTATAATTTTGTCTCAATGAAACATACAAACAACAAGAAAGGGCTACACAGTTTGAAGTTTGGGCTAATTTTGTCATTATGTTTTGAGAAGTCATGCTTCCTATTGAAATGCATGTCACCAGTTTTGTGCAAGAACACTATTTTAAGGCAAGGATCAAGATGCACTGTCAAAAGGCTGAAGAAACAATCTAATTCAACAGATACAATCTATTAAACATCAAACAACTATGGATTAATGGACTAAGAACAGCAAAGAAGAATTTGGAAAACCAGAAATTATTAGCTTTAGGGGAAAATGTGGGGAAAAATAGAATTAGAGAGATATGGGGAGGTCAAAGGAGAATGAATTTAACGAAGTCCTAAACTCAAAGAGGGAAATGGATTGGAAAGAATGATAGGAGAGTGATTAAAATAAAAAAAGAACGAAAAATGGGAAAAAATTATGTAAGATTAAATATGATATTGAGAGAAGAAAAGGATAGGATGAGAGGAGGGGAGGCATAGAATGGAGACATGAAAAACTAAAAAATAAAAATTCTTAGAAATAATAGTTGTGTTTTTAATACTCTATTCATTACAGAACATTCCTAGATGCAAAATGGCTCATGATTCCAACCAAAAATTTGAAAAAGTAAGCATCATACAGTTGGATTCCAAAGAAATGATCAAAATTACAAAAATTTAAGCCTGGAGAAATTTCAATATTCATCTAATGTAGGACTTTGTAGACCTTGATAAATTAGAATTTAGATTTAAAATAAATATTTTGGTTTTGTTTGTAATTTCATATTCTATAGGATACTACAAAATTCTTTTTAAGTATAGGGTTTAATTGACAAATTTACAAATGATTATGGCATTCTATTTGCCTAAAATATTCTTTCAAGTGAGGTATGATTAGAACTTAGCCAATAGATAATTCTAAGAATTCATGTTTAAAATAATGTGAATACTCTAGACAGAGTTGTCAACAAATGGATGATATTAATTTATAAATTTAGATAAAGCAATATTTTGAGGCTTAGTTGTAACATTGTATGGAGAGAGTAATTGTGTGATATCTTCGTTCTTCTATCTATTCCTATCACATTAAGAAATTTCTTTAATTACGTGCCTCTCAATGAGAAAAATGTTAGGGTTGGGGTTTGTTTTTATTTTGTTTTTGTTGTTTGGTTTGTCCTAGGGCTTAATCTCTGGGCCTGGACACTGTCCCTGTGCCTGTTTTTGTTCAAGGCTACTGCTCTACCACTTGAACCTCAATGCCACTTGTGTCTGGCTTTTCGTGGGCAGTTTATTGGAGATAAGAATGTAAGGAACCTTACTTTCTGGGTGGGCTTTGAAACATAATCTTCAGATCTTAATATTCAGATATTCAGATCTCCTGAATATCTATCAGAGATTAATATATATAATATAATAAAATAAAAATAAATAATATTTGCAAGTGTTCTGATCTCAAGAATACCACTTGGAGAAAATGATGCAGCTCAGTTTATTGTGGTGTTCTTTCCAGATCAAAGAGGACATCACATTAGCAGAGGTGTAGGATTTTTTCACAATAGTGATAAGCTAGCCATGAGGTGATTTTAGGGAATTTTCTGGTGCACCTTTAAAGTTGGAAACTGCTGGGCTAGGATGACTTTATGGCCTAAAAACTTGGGATTGATGGTCATATATATAATAGCTTACTCTGATGAACAAATATTTACTCTTAAGGAACTAATTATTATAGATACTGCATAGATTTATCTTCTACCAGAATGTGTCTATTTTTTCTGGTGATTTTTAAATATGTAACCCCTCATTGGAAACTGCATGTATTGCAGAATTAAATAAAATACAAACAGTTGCTCTTTTGAAAGTCTCTGATACGGCATGTTCAGAATTTGAAAACGAGTAGTTGGTAGTCATAGGAATGTTGAAGAACATATATTCTGTCCTCTTAACAATTAGTCAGTTTTAAAAGTTAGGAGTTCCATAGAATTGAACTGTTTTCTGTTTTAGTATGAGACAATACTAAAATAATATTTTTTTCAAAATAATGGCAAGTATATTGTGAAAATATTGTTTAGTTTGATAACATTCAAGTTGATGTCCCTCTGATAAAGAAAGTGGTAATTAATTAAAATTAGCAGCCAAAATGTTCATTTATTAAAAAGGTAATACACATAGAATAGAATTTACTGTACCACTAGAATGAAATTATATTCTTTGCAGCTCATTTTTAATTCAATTTTATTGTCAAGTTGATGTATAGAAGGGGTTGCAGTAATTGTAAGGTAGTGAAATTTTTCTCAGACTTTTCCCAATACCTTACAAGTGTTAATGTAAATTTCCAACATGTTGTTTTGTGAGTACTGCTATTGCATTGGTTTGCCCTTTGTCCTTTGTTTTGCATTTTTTGTTCTTCTTCCCTTGCCAAATTAAGATAAATTTATATACAATACGCAGGATACAAAAATCAAATACAACAAGAGATAAACCAGAGGGGAAAACACAAAAGAAAAAAGAAATCATATAGTACATTAAAAAAAACAACCACAAAGAAAAGCCTCTGTTTCCATATCCAGGAGTTCATTTTGCTCAGCATCATCTTATATGGTCATATATACATAGCTATTGAGCCATTCTTCTCATCTGCTAGGACTATCCTAGATATTTCCTACTTATTACAAATGAGGAAAACCATGGAATCTGTTTCTTTGTGTATTGTTTATTTTACTTAATAGGATTTTTCCAAGTCTTTCCATTTCCTTATGAATTGGAAGCATAGAATTCCACCATGCATATATAAACCACATTTTGTCAATTTGTTCATCTACTAAGTGGCTTATTGGTTTAAAACCTGATTGCATGTAAGTATCACTTAGGGTCATTCAAAAATGACAGTTGCCACCTCACCAGATATACTAAAATCATGCTTTCTAAGTAAGTTAGTATTTCATGGTGGTACAAGTGTTGAGCTATCTGGATGAATCTAATGTATATCTTGCACTGAATTAGGCAGGAAGATATCCAATATCACATAGGATAAAAATGGTAGTGACAAAATATTTCCCTTGAGAAAAATATTGGAGGCTGCCAGAAATATGAAGTAGTTCAGATAATTTTGAAGAATTTAGAAATGCCAGCCCACATATGTCTCTTTAAATAAAAATTATGTAAGTAGAAGTGCAAAAGAAGGGGAGGAGAATAAAATAACTGACAGCAGTACATTGTTCCAAGTTACAGTATAAAAAGACATAATCTATAACTTCCAAGTTAAATAGAAACCAATATAATACATCGCACTTAATTTAGATACATGCAAAATATTTACTTGGCTTTTTCCCACTTTAATGCTCCGAAGTAAATGAATACTTTAAGAAAATTATGTGATTGTCATTACTTCAACCTGAACACTGTGATGAGTCCTCTTTTTCTCACTTTGCTCTTGTAAAATACTCCCTAACTTGATGTTGTTGTGGCTGATAGGAGAGCCAAAGTTAGGAGCTTCTACTTGTATGATTATGCCAGAATGTTTTAAAGCAGTTTTTTTCCCAAGGTATCCACCTACATTATCTGAAGCTGTACTTTGAACACACCCTCACAGCAGAGAACATTATTTGAAATTGTTCTTAGCATTTCCGTGGTACTTTCTACTTTGGGCCTTTGTATTTTTTTTCATGTTCCTTTTGAGTTCACAGTTGCTTTATTTCCATTTCATCTATACAAACTGCTGAGAACATTGTTCAACTACCACTTCTTGTTTGCACATACCTAGTCTATGTATGAAGGTACTTTGTCCGTGTTAAGCAATAGGGTAGTACTCACTCTCTGAGGAGAAAAGTTCCACAATATAACCCTATGTCCACTTTAGAGCATGTAGAATTTAAAGCATTTTGAGACAAACAGTGATACGAGAATTGAAAGACTTCTTTGGTACATTTTCTTGGAGCTCATTAGTTTACCCAGGAGAAATATAAATATCCACAAAAATTGGAGTGAATTACTAAGTATCCGTTTTAACACTAGATCCTAGATGTTGTGTTATTACAAGTCACCATTGTATTATTGTTACATCAGAATCCTTCCCTACTTGGAAATGTGTATGAGAAGATGAAAGAAAGGCATTAAAGCAAAATGCCATATCTATTTAGGCATTTCATCGTAGTGGTGAGAGTAATGTCTGAACTCTTCCATTCAATAATAGCTTGAAGTTTATAAGAGCACTTCTACATATAAGAATTTGTGGCAGGTTGATGGACAGTGTTATTACAACATGGAGATATCCTTAACAAGAACTTGAATTAAATAGAGCATATGGCAGTTATGATATGTCATGGCTAATGAGGCATTAGAAAATGCCTTCTAAAGAAGAATCAATTGGAGGAGTCTTCAGTAACATCAGTGAAGCTGCATGTTCAACCTAATATGTGGTGTTAGTTTTCCTACATTTATAACGGATAGGCTGATAAGTTATCCAAACATATCTAAAGATATTTCAGTAAAATTCAAAACGGATGTGGATAAATGGTTAACTCATTAAAACTCTAGGACAAATGAGTATTCTCTGGGCTGTAGTGCAATCTGTAATCTCCTAGCTAAACAAAGTTTTCAAAAATATTCATAGAATACCTCTAAGTAAAGTTCATGAGAGTTACATCTGTATAATTCTTCTAAGGTCAGGATAAAAGCATTTGTTCCCAACATTTAAAATAAACGGGATCTGTTGACTTCATGGATCGAGAATTTTATGGCTTCACATTCATATCTAAAAATTTCACCAATATGACTTATATCTCTACCAGTTCACCAAAACACTGTTCTTATTGAACTTGTCTATGTGTTTTTAGTTTTCAAATCCAAATAGCATATTTCCTTCAATATCTCTGTAACAGTTTTTACCTTTTCTTCCTGCAAATTCTTTCCTTTCTTTACTTCTGTAAATCTGTGTTTATTACTTTCTTGTTTCCTTATTTATCTCTTTCTTCTAATCTTGTCCGCACTGGTGCTCACATTGCTCAGAACTTCTTTTGCCTCTTCCCTTTAATAATGCCTGATTTTGTTATTGTTTTTCATATTCATGGTTGTCGATATTTTGATGATGTCTAAACCGACCTATCTTTGCATCTGTTTAATATAAACTTTAGCACTATCAGAGTTTTTTTCCCTAAATCCATCATTTCCACTTGTAATCCTTATCACCAAGAATATCACTAACAGAGTTGCCTGGCCAGAGATATAGAAGCACTTTAGATTTCTTCTTACCTTTCTACTCCACCCATTAGATAAGATGAATGATCAAGATTTTCACAGTTTCTGTCTATAATATCATTTCTATGTAATCCTTTGTTGCCCTGACACCAGCCTGTTTCATGTAAACATCACTGGTCACCTAGTCTTAAACAACCTTTTACAAAGTATGTTTTTTATCCCCATAGTCTTTTCATATTGGTTCTCTCCATCACCAAATTACTGGTCTTTATATGTACACAGAGTGAAGAGCTCAGACAAAAGTTCTAGTATTAGGGCAGGGAAGGTGGCTCAGTGGTAGAGTGCTTGCCTTGCAAGCCTAAGTCCCTGGGTTCGATTCCTCAGCACCACATAAGCAAAAAGAAAAAAAGACGGAAGTGGTGCTGTGGCTCAAGTGTTAGAGCACTAGCCTTGAGCTGAAGAGCTGAGGAAGAGCATCCAGGCCCAGAGTTCAGGCCCCACAACAGGAACCGCCCCCCAAAAAATTCTAGTATTATTATTTACTCACTACATTGATGGTTGGTCTTATATTTCTCATCTGTAAATGGATGTAATTTACCAGGAATATTGAAGAATATATTTTTTTACTTCTAGAGCAAGAAAAAAGAAAAGTGAAGAGTCCTTACATTTTCCACCTTGTCTTACAAATAAGGAAAGAGTCAAATTCAATTTGCTGGTATAAAGTCACAAATTGTTTCATGCAGAAATAAAAATAAATTTTACCTCCTGGCTCTAAGGCCTGTGTCCTTTTAAGGCAACTGTAGATATGTAAGTGGTATTATGTAAATTGTGTCATGTGTTTACAGTTTTATTAAAGATCATACTCTTAATATAACATTGGAAAACATAGGTTATTGAATAGTATCTATATGAGAATATCATTTGAACTAATCACACTAAGTTGAAAACTACATGTTAGTCCATCAAAATGTGGAAATAAATGATTTTATGTATAAGAAAACAATAAGACCAAGAAAAGTGAGGATACATTAGAGAGACTTCAGGAATAACATTAGTGTTTTTACTGTCTACCTGTTTATGTGATTGTATTTCTTGATATTGAAACTCTACTCTGGTTATTCTTATTGTATGTAATCCAATGCTGTTTATTACTATGTATTCAGTGTAGGAAATCTAGCTTCAAAAATATCCAAATATTTTACTTTTCAATCACAACATTGTAATCATCAGGGTACACTGTGGTCATCAACATCTTCATAAAATTATTATTTGCAACATAAGTGCTAACTATTGAAAGTCTTATATGTCTATGATATTACTATTATTTGTTTTTTGATTAATAACTTTAATGTTACTAGTGTTATGCATCCATATTAAAATTTTGAACAAATAAAGAAAAAAAACCTGGGGCTGGGAAGGTGGCTAAGTGGTAGAGCACTTGCCTTGCATGCCTGAGGCCCTGGGTTCGATTCCTCAGCACCACATAAGCAAAAAGAAAAAAGCTGGAAGAGGCGCAGAGGCTCAAGTGGTACAGTGCTAGCCTTGAGCTGAAGAACTGAGGGACAGCACCCAGGACCAGAGTTCAGGCCCCACGACCGGATCCCCCAGAAAGAAAGAAAGAAAGAAAGAAAAGAAAGAAAGAGAGAAAGAAAGAGAGAAAGAAAGAGAGAAAGAAAGAGAGAAAGAAAGAGAGAAAGAAAGAGAGAAAGAAAGAGAGAAAGAAAGAGAGAAAGAAAGAAAGAAAGAAAGAAAGAAAGAAAGAAAGAAAGAAAGAAAGAAAGAAAGAAAGAAAGAAAGAAAGAAAGAAAGAAAGAATCTGAACCATATCAGGTAGCTTGAATATGTGCTTATATCAAATTATGGAATAGATTTTTGAAGCATTGCAAATTCCTAACGAGTATGAACTAACTTCTTCTCTCCCTGTCATTACACAAAAATATTTAAGAGTTTGAACAGAATTTATTAAGTAATATAGTGTAAATGTTACTACAATATCATGTGCATATCTAAAATTTCCTTGAAAGTAATAAACTCTACTTTCTATTGAAATATTAGTTATTTTACTATAGGAAAATTTTAGAAAAATAGACTGTATATCTTTGAAATGAAAAAGGTAAAAATTAGTAGCATAAAATTTTTAGAGGAAATTTGTGTTCAGAAAAAAAATATATATGTATATAAAAGTTATGTGGAGAAAGCCATACTTTTTAGAGAGAATTTGTCATCAGAAATACATACATATATCTAAATTTATGTGTAGAATGATGTACATTATCGTGAAACAAACATCTTAAAACATAATTAAAATTTAAAAAAACATACATCAAACCATGGTCTGGTAACTCACACCTATAATTCTAGCTACTTTGGAGGCTGAGATTTTGGAATTGTTTTCAAACTAGTCCAGACAGAAAAGTACTTGTTAGATTCTTATCTCCAATTAACCACTAAAAAACAGGAATTAGTTCTGTGCTTCAAGTTGTGGAGTGCTTTCCTTGAGCATAAAAAGGCTTAGGGACAATGCCCAGGACTCGCAAACAACACCCACAACAACAAAATATATCACATTAATTTCACAAAAGGATCTTTTAACTGCTGTGAACATTTCTTAGAAAAATGAATACATGCCCTTGGAAAATATTAAGTAAAAATTACAGAATATTTATGTCTACGTTAAAGACATGACAATTTAGATTGTTTAAGATATTCAGGTAATGATTACGAATTCAGAATAATGATAAGTAGATAATATATTGGGACTGGTCATTTATTCTATTTTATGATAGAAATAAAATGATATTTGTAATGATTCTATAAAATTACCCTTCCTTGGTATTTGAATTATAATATGTGATAAACATTTTTAAATGATTTCCATAGAAAGGATCATTTGCTGAATGGTATCAATTCTTTTGTAATTTCAAGACAATTAAGAAAATTATTCCAAGGATGGTTCGCTGTAAGACTATTTTTGTTTTCTTCTTCTAGTGTTCATATGTTCATAGAAATTAAAATTCCAAAAATACAATGGATGTTGGCATTCAGGAACATCTTCATAGACACTAATATTGGACTCACTTAAGTGGAATTGTTTTATTTCATTTGTTGTTTTCATAAATAAATCAAGATGGTTGTATATTTTGTTTCTTTTCACTGCTAATGGCTCTTATCTTGAGAATACAGTTTTTCCTAGCAAAGTAGAGAAAAACAATGGATTAAGCAAGTAATATATGCCTTTCATAAAATTCAGATGCATAGATTTGTGTCTTCTGTCATTTGCTAAAAGTTTCTTCCAGATAATATTATCACTTATAAGTGATATATAATACCTAGCTATTCCAGTTATCACATACACTTGTTGATTGAGCTATCTCTGTATACATTCAAAATAAACAAAAATCACATCTTTGTTTCAAAAACTGTTGTTGACAAAGTTTTTAGCCAACACCAAAAACATCTTTCTAGGTATTCTGCATATTATGTGAAGTATTTTTAAAAATAGTTTTTGTTGCTGACATGTAATTCACATGCAATATATTATCTCCTTCTATTGTATACATTTTAGTGCTTTGGAAATGAATCGTACAATCATAGGTTTTCCAAGCCTAATTTTCACAAACTTGCATTTCTTCAAATAGAAATGCTGCAAACATTAAAACAGACATTAAAATAGACATAATTCTTTTATTTCCAGGTATATTTTAGATATGAGACCCTTGTCCATTGTATGGCTAATGAAGATCTCCCAATGTGTGCGCTTTCTGTTGATCTTGTTAGCTATACCCTTTGCCATGAAGAAGCTCAGCAATTTCATGCAATCCCATTTGTCCCACCTCTCTTTGATTTGTTGTGTTTCTAGGTTTCTATTAAGAAATTTTCGGCCTGTACCAAGGAGACCTATGGTTTCTCCTATTCCATCCTATAATGTTTTCAGAATGCCTGCTTTGACTCTGAGGTCTTTGATCCATTTGGAGTTAATTCTGGTGCAGGGTGATATATAAGAATCTAGCTTTAGTTTTCTACAAGTAGTTAACCAATTTTGCCAGCACCATTTACTGAAGAGGCTGTCTTTCCTCTATTCTATTTTTTTAACTCCCTCATCAAAGATTAGATGGCTATATGTCTGTAGGTTCATTTCTGGGTTTTCAGTTCTATTCCATTGGTCCTGAGGTCTGTTCTTATGCCAGTACCAAGCTGTTTTGATTACTATGGCTTTGTAGTAGAGTTTGAAATTTGGTATTGATATTCCTCCAGCACTGTTTTTTTTCTGTTAAGGAATGTTTTTGATATTCAGGGTCTTTTATTGTTCCATATGAATTTTTGGATGGCCTCTCTTATTTCCTTGAAGAATGAGGTTGGAATATTGATAGGTATCGCATTGAACTCGTAGATAGCTTGGGAAATATTGCCATCTTCAGGATTCTTATCCTTCCAATCCAGAAGCATGGGAGGTTTTTCCACTTTGTGCCCAATAAAAAAGTGGGCTAAAGACATAAAGAGAAACTTCTCTGAATAGTAAAAAAGGATGGCCAATAGACACATGAAGAAATGCTCAACCTCCATAGCCATAAAATAAATGCAAATCAAAACAACATTGAGATACCACCTTACCCTAGTTAGAATGGCTATAATCAGGAACTTTAATAACAACAGATGCTAGATGTGTTATCAACAGAAGGGAACCTTACTGCATTGTTGGTGGGCATGTAAACTTGTTTAACCATTTTGGAAAGTAGTATGGAGGTTCCTCAAAAGACTCCACATAGAGCTCCCCTATGACCTAGCAATCCCACTTTTGGGCACTTACCCAAATGATCACAAATAAGACTATATTAAAGCTACCAGCACAACTATATGTATTGCAGCATTATTTACCTTAGCTAAGAAATGGAACCAACCCAAACATCTCTCAGTAGATGAATGGATCAAGAAAATGTGGTATATGTAAACAATGGAATTCTATGCCTCTATCAGAAAGAATGACATTGCCCCATTTGTTGGGAAATAGAAAAACTTGGAAAAATAAGCCAGGTCCAAAGAAACATAGGTCCTATGGTTTCCCTTATTTGCAATAACTAGTATACATGTGACACAAACATTAACTGTCACACAAGTTGATGATAGGCGACATGGACCCCAAGATGAGGATTTGAATGTTTTATTTCTTTCTTGCGATTGTTTCTAACATATGTATAAGATGATTTCCTTGTTGCTTTGTATGTCCCTCCCACATGGTATAACCCCTGCTTTCACCGTATTTTATGTTGGTATAACTTGTAGAGGGGAAGGGAAAAACGAATTGTTTAAATAGGGATACAGGTGGACCCATTACAACAATGAGATGTATAAGTCGTTATGTCGATAAACGAACTTAACAGCTTTGGTGGGGTGGTGGTGGTGATGGTGGTTTTGGTGGTAGTGGTGGGGTTGGCGGGAAGGGGGTGGGGTTGGGGAAAGGGGAAGGGATGGGAAGGGGAAACAAAGGAGGAGGCAACAATGCTTGAACAGAAATGTACTCATTATCTTGCCCATGAAATTGTAACCCCTCTGTATAGTATTTTCACAATAAACATAAATAAATAAAATAGATATAAAATTCACTTACAGGAATTTGTCCAGCATATATCCTCTATAGTGTGTCTTTTCAAATTTATTTTTGGGGATTATTTTCAGGGTTTCATATATACTGTTCCAGTGCACTGTCAATGACATACATTACCTGTCCAAACAAGTTTTTTTTTTTTTGTTTTTTACTTCTCTTTAATACATACATAAATATCTAACGGCTGGATCATGTACAATTCTCTTTGAGGTTTTGAAGACTTGAAAACTTGCTTGCTAAAATGATTGCAGTATTGTACAAATAGATCCGCTTTGTGGAGCGTATCAATTTCTCCACAAATGCATTACTATATTTTGTGTCGTCTTTTCATATAATGGTCACATCAATGAATTTTCTTTTTATTTGTTCTTAGATAGTAAAGAGGAGTTTATTTCATATGCTCTTCCTATTGACTATTAATTTACATATGTTCTTTAACGAAATATCCTATTCAGAAAAGAAATGTATATAGAATTAGGAGATATAAAAATACTTAAAGCTCAGGATAATTGTAGTATTAACATTGTAGCATTAACAAATGGAGAGGAGGCAGAGGGCATTTCCGTGTTTCTGTGTGACTGTGTGTGTATGCACAAGGGAGAGAAGGAGGAAACTCAAAGATCTCATGCGACAGAGCATGTAGGCCACCAGGGCCAATTCATGACATCGAGGTCTCTGTCTCTGTTTCTCTGTCTGTCTGTCTGTCTGTCTGTCTGTCTGTCTCTCTCTCTCTCTCTCTCTCTTGAGTTTGAATTCTCTCACCCGCCCTCCCTCCCTCCCTTTCCTCTCTCTCCACTTAACCAGTCAATCCTGGGGCTTGAGCTACTGGTGCTCCAAAACACAAAGATCTCAATCTGAGCCTGCCTGCCTGCCTGCCTGCCTGCCTATGCATGGGCCCCATACCCCAACCAGGCACATCATCATCCCCACCCCACCCCACCCCTTCTCTGAAAAGAAGGCAGTCTCTCTCAAGCCCAGCCAGCCTGGGCCTGGAAAAGAAGGACTTAGGACCAGTTTTCTCAGTGCGTGGTTTTTCATGCATTTCGTGAGAGAAAACTGGAATTCCCAAAACAACCATTAGATGGCGGGGGTTTGCCGTCGACAAGGTGGATGGGGTGGCAGGAGGAGCAAAACATAGGTCTGGTCAGTCAGTCAGTCAGTCAGTCCTCACCAACACGGTAGTGGGTAGTGAGAGTTCTAACAGACACATACATATATGTTATAATTCATTATTATCATCATTTGCTTTTCCTTTTTACTTTTGGCCAGTCCCAGGGCTTGGGCTCCGGGCCTGAGCACTGTCCCTGAGTTTCTTTTTGCTCAAGGTGAGTGCTCTACCACTCGAGCCCCTTCTGGCTTTTTCTGTTTATGTGGTACTGGGGAATTGAACCGAGGGCTTCAAGCACTCTAAGACATATTCCCAGCCCACCTCTGTGATTTTTTTTTCTTGTCACCATAATGAGTCTGCACCGGGTTCTGCCCGCCCAGAACCAGAGGTACAGTACTGTCCTCTGGGAGCTTGTGTTCTTTCATTACACAGTCCTAATTCAGCCTCCAGGAAATCTTCACTAGGGCATTTTCCCCCAAGTCCACCTCCACTTCTGGCGTTTTGGGTGACTCATCAAGATGCACAGTCTCAAAAGGACTTTCCTGCCCGGGCTGGCTTTGAACCATTATCCTCAGGTCTCAGCCTCCTCACTCAGCACCTCAGATGGATTATGGGCAGTGAGCCATTGCCACCAGCACCACCCGGCTGGTTAGCCTTTGCCTGCGGTTTTTCTTTACCAACCAAGAGGTTTTGTGCTCTACCTGTCTTATGGATAGGTTTGCTCTGTTTTTGGACTTATTTTTGTCCTCATGGATATCCTTTCCCAAGGAAAAGTGGCCTAGGCTCATCTCGGCTTGGGGAGAGAGTTAAATCCTGAGGCCAGACAATCAATAGGAGGAACTTTCTGCCATAGTGTGGTGTGGTGTGGTGTAGCAGCTCCAATATCATAAGAAGGACTGCCATCTTGTGTGCAAGACGCCCGGGGGGGGGGGACTGCAGGAGGGGGGCAGAGGCATTTTCTCCTTCTGGAAACCAGATGATGATTGAGTAAAATTAGCCATCCATCCTTGAGACATTCTCAAGGACGTGGGCTGGGAATGTGTCTGGGTGGTAGAGTGCTTCCCTAAAACCTCGGGCCTAAATGGCAGCAGCAGGGAAAGAGGCATCCATCTTGTTTACAGACCGAGTGTCAACGTTCAAAATGAGAAGACTCTAAACTGAGTCTTTGCATGTTCTTCAGCTCATGTGTGCGTTCATGTTCTGTGTGGGTTGACATGGGCTGGTGGGCAGGCAGGGTGGGCGATTCATTGGAGATAAGAGTCTATTTTGGGGTCCTGGTTCCTACTCCCTCCTTCCTTTGGGGTCACTGAGGAAGAATTTGCCTCTGGCAGGTTCCAGGCTGGCAAGTAGAATAAGCAGAGCCCCCTGGGCCTGAAATACAATTCTTCCAGGAGTCCACAAAGACAAGCAAGAAAGAGAGAGAGAGTGGGGGGAGGGAGAGACAGAGAGAGAGAGAGAGAGAGAGAGAGAGAGAGAGAGAGAGAGAGAGAGGAGAGGGAGAGAGGGGAGAGAGGGAGAAAGACAGAGACAGAGACAGAGAGGCAGAGAGAAAGAGACAGAGAAACAGAAACAGAGAGACAGAGACAGAGACCCAGCGACCGATGAAAAGACACACAGAGGAAGAGATGGAAAGGGATCGAGAGATCCACAAGTCCAACTAGGTCCCCTGAATCAACAATCAGACAGACACACACACACACACACACACGCACACACAGACCAACCAACACACAGGCAGAGAAGAGGGAGATGGAGAGATGGAGTGGGAGCTAGAAATCCACAAGTCTAACTACACCAACTGACTAATCAGACAGACACATAGACAGACAGACACACAGACACACAGGCAGACAGAGGGAGAGATGGGGGGGGCGAGAGATCCACAAGTATAACTAGATCAACTGAAACAACAGACAGACACACAGGCACACAGGTGCGCGCGCTCACACACACACACACACACAAACCAACACACAGACAGGCAGACAGAGGGAGACATGGAGGGGGAGCAAGTGACCCATTAGTGTGACTGATTAGATCACCTGAATAAACTATTCCTTCCCTGTGCTCATGTATTAAGGTAGACTATTGGTATGGAGTTCTTCTTGTCACCAAACACAGGTGAGGATTAGTGACTTCTACACTTCAATGTAGGGACTCTTCACTTAGGGTCATTGATTTCGATCATTGAATAAGAATTTCTGGAGGAGTCACTCTGGTGGATTTTTATGGAGTAAGTAACAAGCAGGCAAGCAGACAAGCAGACAACCAGACAAAAAAAAGGCAGACACAGACAGACAGACAGACAGATAAGGACATACTCTAACACAGTGTGAGTACTCTTGAAGATACACAAAGCACAAAGCTCCTTGACTTCCTGGGTGTTTTCAGGGTTAAAGTGCGTGGAGGAGGGGGGATGTGGCAGCTGAGTTGTGCACAGATAGTTGTATATCTTTGCTACAATCTGAATTTCTAGATGTTTGGGGCATTACTTTACAGGTAAGGAAAACAGATCATTAACACTTTCTTTTTCTTTCTTTCTTTCTTTCTTCCTTTCTTCCTTCCTTCCTTCCTTCCTTCCTTCCTTCCTTCCTTCCTTCCTTCCTTCCTTCCTTCCTTCCTTCCTTCCTTCCTTCTTTCTTTCTTTCTTTCTTCCTTTCTTTCTTTTTCCCCCCTCTCTCCTTTTTCATTATTTTTTGGGGGATGGGAAATCCTGGAACTTGAAGTCAGGGCCTGAGCACTGTCATTCAGCCACTCAGCTTTTTGGCCCAAGTCTAGCACTGTACCACTTGAGCCATAGTGCCACTTTTGGCTTTTGTTGTCTATGTACGTGATATATATATATATATATATATATACACATATACAGTATTTATGTATATATATGTATGTATGTATACATACATATATATACATATATACATACACATACACATATATGTACATATATAAATACACATATTCATTTATTTATACATATAGGTATGTATGTATAAACACACATATATTCATTTATTTATACATATATGTATCAATAAATACATAAAAACATATGTATTTATACACATACGTATATACTTATATATAGTGTGATACACACACTGTATACTCATTGTTTGGGCAAAAGCACAGAAGAAGGGAGCTGCTCTTTTCCCTTCCACCCCAAACCCCACCTATTAATTTTCTTTCCTAGTAACTGTTCATTTATGAGGGACTGAGAAACAAAGAAAATAGGATGTGTATGTGACTTCACTGGAGCCATTCATTAGGAAGCTGTCTGGCTGTCTTTTTCTGAATTCTTGGTGGTACTTTCCCAGGCCTCATTTCCCCTGGAAATTATCCTGCTTTCCTCTATGTTCAATTCTAGGAAGGCAGATAGGCGAGTTAATGCAACATCTTTGCACAAAGCTGGAACACATGGCCACCTCGCCTCACAGGTACACAGCCTAATCATCGCATCCCAAGGGTCCTCCGTCAATAGTTTCTTAGAATGATTTTTATTAATTTATTGGCCTTACTGGGGTTGATTTCAAGGCCTCAACTGAGGCAGGCCTGCTAGGGGTGTGAGTGTTTCTTCTTCTTTATTCTTTTTTCTGTCAGGGTGCTTAAGTCATTGCCATGATGACATTTACAAGACAAAGGAAAGTTGCCTAAAGTTCCCTGAGGAGCTGACTGGGGTGCCAGTCTTAAGCCAGCCCACCCCCTGCCCCTGCCCTGAGTCCTCTGCAGATCACTCTGGCAGTGTGGCGGGTGGGGCGTCCATCCCTGAGCTTCTTTAACTTCATAAGGGGGGGAGTGGATGGACCTCCCCACCCCTCCCCCCACCCTCTTTACTGTAAGGTCCTCTCCTGGATGGCTAGCAGACTCCACCCTCCTTGCAGCAAAGTCTTCACCCAGTCCCTGCATTACCTAGGCAACTGGGACACCTGGAAGGTCACATCTGCATCCACTGAGGTCACATCTGAATTTGATGTGGCCACACTTTTCTCTGCCCATACCCTAGATAAGGCCTAGCCCAGGCCCAGACTCTCTGCTCTCTCTCTGCTCTCTCTGCTCTTTTCTAGCTCTTTATTTTCTAGCTATTTTCTCTCTTTTCTAGCTCTATATTAGGTCTTTTCCCCAGCTCTCTCTTTCTCTCTCTCTTTCCCAGCTCTCTCTCTTTCCCAGATGCTCTCTCTCTCTGCTTTTTTCTAGCTCTTTTTTCATTCTTTTCTCTCTCTTTCCTCTCCTTCCCAGCTCTCTCTCTTTCCCAGGCCTTTCCCAGCCATGTGGAGTGCCAACCTTGCCTGGTCCCAGCAGACCTACTGAATAAACCTACCCCTTACCTGAATACCACATGTGTGTTGCTGTTCTTAACTCGGATACCTCTTTTTAAAAACCTAACATTTACAAAACTGGCCTCTTTTGCACTTGGGCAGGAAAAGTCAGCTCTCTGTTTATTTTTATGCTGGGGCCCTCCCTACCTACCAGCAGTAGACATTGACTTCCTGCTAGCTGAGGTTGTCAGACTACTTCCACCGGCCCCCTGCGGGTAGTATGCTGCCCAAGCCTGCCAGGAACAGAATGAGAGAGGCGAGCAGGGAAGCTGTCATGCTTGCCGGTGCTCTGCCCTCTGCTCCTCCGGGAGGTGTGACTGTGACAATGGGATGTCCCATTGGCAGACCCCTAAGTTCCCACCCTCTGGACAGTAAAGACAGAGGGGAAGGAAGAGGTCAGGCTTCTTGTCTCCTCTCCATATTCCCACCCAGGTCAGGCCAAGATCTGCCTCTCTTCTCCCTGTCCCTGTTCCCATTCCTCTAAAGGAGTGACAATAGAAACCTGTCCCTCTGTTTTTGTGATTAATATCGCACAAACATTCAAAGAATCTCAATTCGGTTAGAAGCCCGTTGGGTTTCACTTCTCAGGCTGCTACGTACTGTGGCTTCCATTTCCATTTTTGTCGGGCATGAGGGGATGTTGTCTCCCTTCCCTCTCTCTTTTGATTTTTACAAATTGTTAGGGAAACGGTGACATGCATAAGGGTTACAGTACGCCAGCATGCACCTGTGGCTCATGCCTGTAATCCTAGCTGTTCAGGAGGCTGAGATCTGAGGATCACAGTACAAAGCCAGCCAGGGCAGGAAAGTCACCAGACTCTTATCTCCAATAAGGCACTAGAAAATCGCATGTGGTGCTGTGGCTCAAGTGGTAGAGCACTGGCTTTGACCTGAAGAGCGTAGGGCCAGCTCCCAGGCCCAGAGTTTAAGTCCCACCACCCACAAAAAAAAAAGAAAAAAGAAAAAAGGAACGGTTACATTGCATAAGTGTGGTAAGAAGAGTAATTTTTTGGGGGGGGCGGTCCAGTCGTGGGTCCTGAACTCTGGGCCTGGGCGCTGTCCCTTAGCTCTTCAGTTCAAGGCTAGCGCTCTACCACTGGGGCCACAGCACCACTTTCGGCTTTCTTTCCTTTTGCTTATGTGATGCTGAGGAATCAAACCCAGGGACTCAGGCATGCAAGGCAAGCGCTCTACCACTGAGCCACCTTCCCAGCCCTACTTTTTTATTAATAAAAATTTTTTTTTGTCGTTCATGGGGACTGAACTCTGGGCTTGGGCGCTGTCCTTGTGCTCTTCAACTCAAGGCGAGCGTTCTACTGCTTGAGCAACAGCACCACTTCCGGTTTTCTAGAGGTTTATTGGAGATAAGAGTCTCACAAACTTTCCTGCCTGGGCTGGTGTTGAACCGCGATCCTCAGTTCTCAGTCTCCTGAATAGCTAGGATTATAGGCATGAGTCACTGGCACCCGGCTAATAAGTTGTTTTAATTTTGAAAATACGTATGGAGGGGTTACAATGACATGAGCAAGGAAATGAATACATTTCTTATCAAGCATTGTTGCCTCCTCCTTTGTTTCCCCTTACCATCCCTGCCCTCCCATCTTCCCCCACCCCCAAAATAAGAGTACTTTATTTTGTTGGACAGTTTCACCCCTTCCCTGGCTCTCTCACAGGTTTTCCCTCCCTCAAGTTGTGTTCCCCACCCACAGGTTGTGTCTTCACTTCCAACATAGTGTCTAGTGAGTGCCACCGCTGTACTTCTTCACTCTTGGTCCCTCCATTTCTTGGCTCTCATGGAAATAGATGAAGGAAGAAACAAGGGGGAAAAAAGTAGAGAAAACAAAGCAACATCGACGATAACAAATACAAAGAAAGGGGAAGACTTCTTGTTATATGATCAGAGGTATAAAGGCATTGCACTTTGGTGAGCCTCGTGTCTTCAATTAAGCAACCCAAAAGACAGAAGTGGAGTTCTGGCTCAAATGGAAGAGTGCCAATCTTGTGCTCAAGAGCCAAGGGACAGCACTCAGGCTCTGAGTTCAAGCCCTAGGACTGGAGCATACATGCACGCTTGCGTGCACACACATACACATACACACCACCACCACAACCACCACCCACACCCTGTACCCCTTGATCTTTGCTGCTGTTTCCTACCACACAGGCACAGGTATGCATGGCAACATGTAATCTACCTTTGCACTGCCACCACCACCACCACCAACTATAGCAACAGTCTTCCTAGGCTTCCCCTCTCCCCCCACCTCCGGTCCCTAGTTTAGATCGATGAACCAAAGTGTCCCCACAGCATGTTCATCTCTGGCAAATATCAGATAGGATTACAGTGATGAGGAGAGAGGAGCGATCTCCATGGATTGACTGTAGGGCCCAGAGGACAAAATGCCAACCCAGGCCCATTCATAGGTCAAGCCGGGAAAATGTTTTTTTCATTTTCCGACTCTCTCCACACCCCGTGATTTGTCTGTCTGTCTCTCTGTGTGATAGGGAATCTCTGGCCCGGGTGGGATGGGGTTTGCCATTCATGACCTGTGTGGGCAGGGATGCTGGGGCGTATGGGTGTGTGTACCTGGGAGGGGAGGTGTTCCTTCCTCACAAGACCTTCCTAAGTGTGGGTTCTGTTTTGATCGATCTTGAGTCTGACATTTTTTCCCTTGTTCTGGGATGCAAACTATTGGACATTTCATGGAGTGACGGAGAGTGATTCGGGGCTGATGGAGGAGGCTGGCGAAGAGAGTAGTGATGAAGTATTGCCAGCTCTCTTCTGAGGCTTTATTTACAATAAAACAGAAGAAAAAAAACAACAAACAAGGAAATTTTCTTGAAGGCAGGGCCAAGTGGAGGGGGGAGGGGGGACCGCAGGGGGTGTGTCTTTACTTTTTGTTATTTTCTAGACATGGTTACCCCTTCTTTTGGTTGCTCTCCCAGTTTCTCCCTTCACATCCCTGCCCACCAGTTGCATAGGTGATTTTTCCACAGTGCATGTCAAAAACCCTATTGCTTTGGGTTGCCCTGCTTCCCTCCATTTCCGCCCCCCTTTCCCACCCTACCGAAAAGAAAAAGAAAAACCCAAAGTTCAAAACAAACGCTGCCGCCACCCCTGCCGCAGCCAACTATAGCAACAGACCTCCTAGGCTTCTGTATCCTGGAATTCATTAGGATATTACGTCTTACGAGCAAACTGTACCAGTTTATTTATGATTGTAATTTATAAACAGTAACACAAATGTCTTTACATCAGTATTATGAAAAAGGGTCCCATTGGCTGAAGTGGGTAAAAAAAAGAGACTTGGGAACATTTCTGAAGGAGTGCCAAGAAAATGGAAAAAATGCAATGTGATAGTTTAGGGAGAGTTATAAATATCAATTGCTGCACTAGGTGAAATTTCATGCAAATGTCTTCATCCACTGAGGTAAACTTTTTATATACATATCAGAATAAAATTTCTTGAACTATATAGTTGTAAGTTCTGCTCCTGGATGGCGAGAAGACTCCACCCTCTTCACAACAAAGTCTCCACCCAGTACTTGCATTACCTAGACAACTGGCACAGCTGGAAGACCTCACTTCTTCATCCGCTGAGGTCACATCTGAATTTGATGTGGTTACACCTTTCTCCTCACTTACCCTAGATAAGGCCTAACCAAGGCCCAGATGCCTTTTCTTTTCTAGCTCTTTTCTTTCCCTTTCCCAGCTCTTTGCCAGCTCTCTTTCCCAGCTCTTTCCCAGCTCTCTTTTCCAGGTCTTTGCTAGCCACGTGGCATGCCAACCTTATCTGGTTCCAGCAGGTGGTCTGAATAAACCTACCCCTTACCTGAATACCAAATGTATTTGTTATACCAGCATTCGGGGACCCCAAGAAGACCAGAGACCACGATCAATGTAAGCAACAAGAACCAGTTTATTGCAAGCTCGAGCTTGGTCCTCCGTGCACATGGTAACTGGTGATGCTAAGAGGCCCTGAGGATAGAATCAGCACAGTTTTTATAGGATTGAACAAACAACTTTAAGGAACTTTTACATAAGAAATTACATGACTGGTTAACATTTAAAGCAAGCTAATCTGGGCAAATATGATTGGTTGACCTTTACAGAAAAATGTCCTTGATCCATAGCTTGACCGAAAATGGTTACGAGTCACACCCAGATCAACAGAATGCATGGCATGTCTCTCCCTGGGCTCTGAAGTACCGGTTGGTCAGAAATTCTTAGTCCTAGGTGGCTGGGGGGCAACACCACTTGGGGGCTAACACCTGCCTTAAGCAAACGCCATCTATGGCTCCAAGAATTGTGCATGGCTTTCTGTCATAAAATCCTAGCATTGGGACTAAAGTGGATCACAAGTCAAGTCACAGAACTGAGATGGAGTGTTAAACACAAATGGAGTTGCTTAGGTTTCTTAAAACATTATATTTCTTCCCTAGGGTCTTACTGCCCTGGCCTCCAGGAAGGGCATTGCAGCTGTGGGGAGAATTCTGAGGATTTTGCGCCCTTGGTCAAGGCTTTTACCAAGCATCTCTAGGCTCCCAGGCTGACATTCCAGTACTGATTAACTCAAACCAGTCACAGTTAAAATCATACAAAAACCATAAAATCATCTAGCTCAAAGCAATTCATACAGAAGCAAAAATGAGCAGTTAGTAATCATAACTTCTAATTTCTATTACATTAAGCATTAATCTTACTCCATGCCTTTTAATAAATTCATTCAGGTGGTACTTGCCTACTTTGATGAGGGCAGCCCAGTTTTCTGCCTCTTTCACTCCACACCTCAAGGTTTTAGCAGATTTTTTAGCAAGCAAAGGTACAGAAGTGACAATGGATGTTAGGGGCTGTCTATATATTTTTACGTTCTTCACATGGTGCTGTTTTACTCGGCTACCTGTTTTTATAAACTTACCAATAGTCTTTTATTCACTTGATTTCCCTTAAGTAAATTTAACTGGCTGGTGACAGGGTACATCTAGATATTTCTATCGGTCCCATAGAGATAATCTGTTACATTTTAGGACATGGTAGATTATATTTGCTATTTCCCCAAATAGACTTTACAAAATGAAGTAGGCCCTGAGAGGAGCCTGGTACAGGTTCTTTCCAGGCTTTGCCCTTGTTTTAGCGGTTTTAGGAAGAAAAAAAAACTAAACAAGGTTAACTCGACCTTGGTTCCATCCAGCCCAGTTCTTGGAATGGAAAGAATGCCTCTAGGTTCCCCTCCCCTTAACAACTTAACCCACCTTCATTGTTCTGTTAAGGTCTGAATGATTAAACAGATAGCCAGTAATCTGGCTCATACTGGCCACATTCTGAGCTTATCATAAACTCCACCTTTTTCACCTGTTTATGTGAAACTCCACTAAACTCCTTTGTGTATGGTTACTGAAAGCTCCAACTTACCGTTGAATTCCTGAGTCATTTAAACCAAAAGTTTAAACAGCCATTATGTGACAAAGTGTAACCTCATTGGCCACCTGCATGTGGTCTAGTATAATCTTTTCGGTGTGTGACAACCTCATTGGTCACCTGCAAGAACAGGCTTGACCTTATGAATTTTGCCTTTAAAAACCTAAGTACATGGGCTACTCAGGGTCCCAGTATCAGCACCCGAGCCTGTGCTGCGGCCCTGGCTAGTCAGTGTAGGAACCTTCTCAATAAAGTTGCTTCTTTATTAACAACTTTGTTGCGGTGGGCTCTGTCACTCCGGACGACTAGGTGGGCTGCCTGTGTGAGTAAGGGTCTTCCTACTACACAAAAGCCATCTGTGTCCCCAAAGATGTTTCTGGACCTCTCATCATGTGTGACTAAATAGGCCTCAGTGAATTAAGCTGAGAAAGCTGCAAAACAAAGCAGATCACTTCAGTTATGTAATATTAAGGGCATAAAAGTAGCTTTATACCACTGGATCTTTATTGAGAAGATAGAATAAAAAGAAGAAAAAAATATTTGAGGATGCAATATAAACCAATTGAAATGTATCCAACAGATGATCTGGCTTTTAAGTGGTTATTAGTGTGATCATAGACCATCATCCCAAGAAAGATCAATCGGTGTTTTCAGAAATATCCTAAACCAAATGTACTTGTAATAACGACCAATAGCATTTTTACAGATACATTTCTATCCTCCTAATTCCAACTTTAATCCTAACAGGTCTAGTTATTATAGTACATTCACAGTTGTGCTACTTATAGATATTACGTCTTATGTCTTATCTGCAATATCTTAAATGTTCAGAGAAATTACACCTTCTGACAAAAGGAGAGTATATGTGTCACACACACACGGGGACACACACACTGTGTTTGCCCAGAGTGCTGTGTAGGTTACTATGTCCAGTTATAGTTTAGGTCTAGTATCCACATAGGAGAAAAAACACGTGCTGTTGGTCAGTCAGTCGGTCTGTTTGTCTTTCTGCCAGTCTGTCTTCCTCTGGCATCACCTGTTCTTGGTTCTTCTGGCCTCCACAACCCCCCCAACCCCTACCCCGCTCATAGTCCATAGGTCTATTTCCCTGCAACTGACATAATCTTACTCCTATTCTTTTGAGAATGGATGAATAAACTTTTACCTTGTGGATATTATACACACACCGTAACGTGTGTGTGTGTTTTTGTGTGTGTGTGTTGATGGAATAGGGTGTTTGCCATGCCTGACCCTCTGGCTCTGCCTGTCTACCTGTCTGTGAAGAGATGTGTGTCCTGGCACACTTCTGCCTGCATATGTTCCCATTGCAAACCCCAAAGAGAAGTATGCCTGGTCTGTGGGTTCTAACCATGCATCACCACCGGGAGATAGGATTGCCCCTCTGACCCCTCCACTATGTTTGGAACAGGGCCCCTATTCTTTCCCTGTCTTTCCTCCTGGGGTTTCCTACCTGCCCCCCCTCCACACACTGTGCACTACCCTGCTCAAGTCCAGGTCCACCACAGTCATGTGAGTGATGATGCCTCTACCCTCCAACATACGTGTCTAGGGTTTAGATTCCTCACCTCATGCCCTGAACTGCTCCAGAGAGAGTGGAAAAGCCTATTAGAAAAGGCTAGCTGTCTGGACAGATTTGAGGAGGAAAGATCAGAAGGTCGTTCCGTCTGGTGCCTGGGATAAGTGTCCCACGGGTGCCACCTCCCCTTCCTTTCTCATCCAGGGGCTCTTGTTTGACTTTCCTGTCATTTATTGATGCGTGAGTGGACTCACACTTCCCATTGAACTGTCACCATAGTTTTCCAGACCTGTGTATGTGACGTACACATCTCTGTGTTAGAAGAAACCTCTCTCTGGCCTTCCCCCTCCCCTTTCCCTGTGAGGGGTGGAGTGGGGACAGTGTGTTGTGCAGGCAGGTGAGGCATGCAGCCTCCTCTGGACTAGCTGTGTTTGAGCTCCTGGCTCATGAATTTCACAAGTGAGCGGGGTTCCTCCCAGCTTATCTCTTCCTGGACCTGATCCATCTTTGGCAGTGTTTTCTCATTTCCATCAGGGGAAAAAGAAAACAAAACAAACAAACAACCAAAAAAAAAAAAAAAAAAAAGAACGTGTAGGAAGACAGTGGGACAAGCTCTCACTTGAGCTTTTCTGGAAATGTTGGGGTGGGGGAGGGGAGAGGCGCCATGTGTGGCAGAGGTCATGAGGGCAGGCTGGCCGACTTTGCCGCCCCTGTCTGCTTGGGACCTATCCCGGATTCCCAGTTTATCGGCAGTTTTCTCAGGTTCAGACTGCTTTGTTCGTGCAAATTCCATCTTGGTTTCACTTTTTTATTTTTATTTTTTAATTTATTTTGCTTCGTTCATTACTCATGAACAGTGTCTGTCCTGGCTACGTTTATCCCAGGCTGGCCCTCTCAGAAGCTGCGTTCCTGGGCCACTGCCTCCCAAGTGCCATGTGGTTGTCTTCTCCATACCCTTGGTGTGATTAATGTGGAGATGTTGCGATCTCCTTCAGGCCCAGGCATAGGCTGTGCCAGGTGAGGGACGGACATTCACTGCGAATGGGACCACTCTTCTCGTTCTGCCCGCGGGCCCCTGCCCTCACCGTCCCACCATGCCTGTCGTGTGCAGGAGGCAGGGGTGCAGCAACCGGGTCTGGCTGGTCTCTCCCCGCCCTTGCCATGAGGTCGGGGACTTGTACATGCTGGAGTAGGGGGGTGCCCTGATCTTGCCCCTCTCTTCCCATGACTTGTTATCAGCACAGGGGTTGGCTCTCTCCACGGAAAGGGAGGTCAGTGTGAAAAGCCACACCTTGCTCTGCCTTCTTGAGGTGCTCCCAGAGCACTCCTGGTTGGTCTGTTCTCTGAGGTGCAGAGTGCTTAGGATCCCACCTTGGCCGGTGGGGGGAGGGAGGGGAGGAGAAGGCAGGAGACAAGGGCATGGGGGAGAGTGCAACACGCAGCAGGGAAATCCTTACAGGTGACTGCCCACCCTGCACCCAAGTGACCCTGCCGGCCTTCACTTTCATTGTGCCATGGCGCCTTTGGCGCAAACCCCTGACTTGAGCGCATGGGTTAGACTCCTTGGTCCATGTTTAAGGATGGTTCAGGTGGTTAGCCAACATTGCCGCTGAATCCATGCACTTGCTTGTTATTGTATAGTGGTGTAGTAGCTGAGGTCTGTCATGTCTACTCAAGAAGCTGAGATCTGACGATATGGCTTTAAAACCATCCCAGACACAAATGGTCTTATGAGACTTTTATCTCCTATTCACCACTTAGAAAATAGAAGTATAAGCTGGGTACTGCTGACTCACACATTTCATCCTAAGTACTCAGGATGCTGAGAGCTGAGGATCACAGTCCAAAGCCAGCCTGGGCAGGAAATTCCTTGAGATGCTTCTGTTCAGTGGCCCACTAAAAAACTCAATGTGTGCTGTGGCTCAAGTGGTAGAGCGATTGGCTTTAGCTGAAGAGCTCAAGGACAGCGCCCAAGACTAGACTTCAATTCTTCCAACTTCCAAGAAAAGAAAGAAAGAAACCTGAAGTGGAGTGCTGGGAATGTGTCTTAGGGGTAGAATACTTTGCATGTATGAATCCCTGGGTTTGATTCCTTAGTAACACATCACTAGAAAAAAGCCTGAAGTGGCTGTGTGGCTTAAGTGGTAGAGGACTATCCTTGTATAGGAAAATCTCAGGTACAGTGCTCAGGTCCTGGATTCAAGCTACAGGACAAGTGTATAAACACAAATACATGTGCACACACACATACACATAAACACACACACACACACACACACACACACACACACACACACACACACACACACACACACAAAACAGATACCAGAAATGAAGCTGTAACAGCAAATGGTACAACACTGAGCTTGTACTCTGAGCTCATGGTCAGCAGCCAGGTCCTGTGTTCAACCCCGAAACCTAGCCACCCAGGGCCCAACTAGGAGAGGTCAAAAGTTCAAAACCTGATGAACTTCACCAGCCCTAGATGGCAGGAAGCATTGTGATATTACACATGTGCTTAGATTTAGCAAGCTTCCAGAAACCTAGGGAGATACCTCAAAGGTAGCACTCTGCCCTTGAGCAATAGCCCCACTCATGGGGATTTTGTATTCCTGTGATCCCTCAGAAATAAGAGTGTGGTGGACTTTCCTGTCCTGGCTGAACTCAAACTGGCATTCTCTACCTATCAACCTCCTGAAGAGCTAAGATTACAGGCAGGATCCACTGACACCTGGCTTTCTTTTCTTCTTGTTCTTTTTTCAATGTGGCAAACTGAAATCTTCACAGTGTCATTCTAACGGTTTGCATTTGCAAGGCCTGGAGTTCAAATGCCAGGACTCCCACCTACAAATGGAGGGAGATCATGAGAAAATCATTCCTATCCATGGGAATGCTTAATGGAATGTTATAAAAGTAACAATTAAATTTGCAGTTAGTTCATGATTCTCTTATAGAATGCCACACAAAAAGTATTGGATTATGTCTTTCATTCTAGCACCATGGTATGATTCTCCTAATTAAGTAATACTGACTCTTTTTACAACAATGCTTCAATAAGTATTAAACCATGATACTTCATTAAATGGAGACCTAATTTAATAACTAATAATTCATAATATATATAATTTAATATCCTCACATTGTCTCTCTCTCTCATATATAGCAAACTACACATCTATCTATGTATCTATGTATCTATGTATCTATCTATGTATCTATCTATCTATCTATCTATCTATCTATCTGCCACTACTATTGCCAGATTGTAGGTCCTCAGCACTGGCTGGCTGCTCAGTTTGCCAAAGGCTTTTGTTCCACAACTGAACCATTCATGAATTGGGCATTGTGGGCTGTGAGTTCAAATCCCAGCATATTCAAAAGTTTATATGTGGAGTCAGAAGCCAATTTTGACCCATTTTTTTTCCTTCTTGGTGAAAGTCCTGGGTCTCAGTATGATGTAGAATCCATATGCAAATAAATCCATGTGATAAGACATGATGAATGAAATAAATATTATATATGTAAAATACTAAATAAAATAGATAATAAATGAATAATGGTAATAAATATCATATGGATTAAACCCAGGTAAGTAAATAGATCTCATGTATGAATATTAATTTTTCCAGTTCTGGGGCTTGAATTCAGGCCCTGGAAACTGGTCTGGAATTCTTGTCTTCAAAGACAGTGTTTCACCTCCCCCACAGTTCCACAGAATTACCCAGACCCTGAGTTCAAATCCCAAGCTGCCAGAAAAATGGTGCAAATTCCAAGCCAGGGTCTTAATTTTTTTTTAAACCAGGAACATGCACTGTAACGACTCTGGATGTTCACTGATAGAAATATATACATACATACACAGACACATGGGGTTACTGGCTCTTTTTTTTTTTTTTTGGTGCAGGCCCTGAGGTTTGAACTATGAGTCTAGACATTGTCCTTGAGCTCCTTTTGCACAAGGAAGCACTTTATTATGCCTTAATCCATGATACATCATTAAATGGAGGCATAATTTAATACCTAATAATTATCAGGAATATATTAGATGTAATTTAATAATGTATAGACATCTCACATTCTATAAATGCATTTATATATTTAAATATACAGTGGATATACATCTCTCTCTCTCTCTCTCTCTCTCTCTCTCTCTAGAGATATATATATATATATATATATATATATATATACTTGCAACAATTTATACATGTATTTATGTATTGGCCATTCCTGGGGCTAGAACTCAGGTCCTGGGAACTGCTTGGCAATGAATTTGTTTGAGGCTGCTCTGCTTACACTGACCCCTTGGTGAATTGGGCATTCCAGGCCCTTAGTTCAAATCCCAGCATTGCTGAAGGCAATACATGAGGAAAGAAACCAATGTTGACCTGTTTTCCTCTCTGTGGAAATATTGTGTCCTAGGTACAATATGTAATATCTATGCAAATACATATATTATATACATTATACATGTATATAAATATTATTTTTGCCAGTTCTGGGGCTAGAATTCACACCCTGGGAAATGCTCCTGAATTTTTTTCTTCCAGGAGGTTAGCTTCCACTTCACCCAGAGCACAATAGAGTTACCCAATTCGAGTTCAAATACCAGGTATGGCAGAAAAAATGGCCCAAATTCCTAGCCAGTATCTTAACTTTTTGGGGGGGCAGGCACGGGGCTTGAGCTCAGGTCATCACAACTTTGTTTCAGCCTTGATTACCCTAGGCTGAGGTGCAGCTTTTACACCCACAGATGATCCAGCTATCCTAGTACACAATTTCAACTCCCAGCTCTGGCAAAAAAAAACAAACCAACCAAGATGGTGGAGGAAAAACCTGGAAGTTTTACACAACTGTTTTACATTTGTTTGCTTTGTACTGTGACCATACTGGGTCTCAATGACTAGGCTTAAATATTGTACGTGACCTTTCATGGCCGAAGGCTCTCGGGCTATCAGTGAAGCCTGAGCCCAACCAGGACACCTAGGCCCTGAGTTCGATGTTGCGACTGCCACCTACACACGGCTGAAGATTCTAGAGAACTTGTTCCTATCTATAGGAACACTAATAGAATGTTTGACATGTACCAACTGAATTACTAATTAGCTAGTCATTCTAGTATAAGATTGTATGCAATAAATATAGGTCATTGATGAATACTTTATTAAGTCTCGTACCGTGATTAATTAATAGATGCATAATTTTAGACCAAATAATTGGTAGTAATAGAATATATAAAAATAAGATATAGACATCACTCTTTATATAGATTTATATAGTAGAATCTACATGAACTTCTATCAGTCTCTATAAATTTATTCATAGATGCATAGTCATATGTTTATATATTGGCCACACCTATGGCTTGATCTCAAGTCCTCAAACACAAGTCCCCCACATTTGCCAGACAACTTAATTTGCATCAGATTGGTTTGCTAACATTGACCTATTCATGAAGGGGGCCTTCTAGGCCTGGAGTTCAAATCACAGAACTGCCAAAATCTTAATCCTGGTGGAAGAAGCCAATTGTCCCACTTGTTTTCCTTATCAGTGAAAGTCCTGGGTCTCAGAATTGATGTATAATACGTAGGCAAATCTATATCCTATGTAATAGAATGTAAAAAATGTTATACATGTAATCATACTCTCTATATAATCAATAAATGAAACACAAAATAAAATGAATAACTACAGTAACTGCAATATGCAGTAATCATGTGTATATAAATATAAATCATGTATTTAAAATGTATACGAATATTATTTTTTCGAGTGCTAGAGCTTGAATTCAGCCCCTGGGAAAAAGCCTGATTTTCTTGTCTTCCAGCACGGTGAGCTTCCCCTTCCCCCACAGTGCTGCAGTTTTACCCAGACCCTGAGTTCAAATCCCAGGCCTGGTAGAAAAAATGTTGTGAATTCCAAGCCAAGGAGCCTCATTGGTTTTTAAACATTTTGAATGTATGTATGTATGTATGTATGTATGTATGTATGTATGTATGTATGAATTTATTTTTATTTTGTCAAGAACAGGGCTTGAGCTCAGGTCATTGCAACTCTGCTTCAGTTTTGATCATGCTAGGCTGTGGTGCAGCCACTGAGCCCACAGCTGAACCTGGGTTCCTTGGACCCAAAGACTGACCGGAATAAAAATAAATAAAAAGACACAGATAAAAATCTGGCTACCTGCATATGGATGTCGGTTTTACATTTGTTTTCTTTTCAAGGTGACCATCCTTGGTCTGAATGACACGACTGAAGACTGTTGGTAACCTGGCAATGGTGAAGGCTGATGGCTTCCAGGGAAGCCACAGGCCAAAACGGCAACCTAGGCCCTGTGTTCAAAGCACAGTCCTGACCCCTACCAATGGAGGGAGATGCTAAGTGTCTCGTTCCTATTCATAGAAATAAGGATAGAAGTATATGAATATCAAGGTTGAATTAGTTGTTCCTGAGTGATTCTACTATAAAATTAGAGATTGATTTTAGGAGGCCGATGGATTTTAATGAATATTTTTGGACACATTAAACAAATATTATTAATTACATGGACACAATAGTTTAGACAGTGGTTGATTTAATTAATAATTCATTAAGGATGAAAACAATAATGTTAATTACATGGAGGAGGCAGAATAAATACCCAAGAATTGGTAGGAATGTAGCCTATATAACTGCATAATGTATAGATATCTCTGGCACTCTATAAAGATCTGTATTTATTTGTGTACTACCATCTGCATGTCAATCTGTTCTTGTTTTATCAACCCCTATGGCTCGTTCTCAGGTGTGGGAAATGCTTGTCAACTCCATATGCCCCAGGCTGGCATGCTGACACTCACCCACTCATGAATTGGGCCTTGTAAGATGTGAGTTCAGATGCCAGCACTCACAAAAATTGAATCGTGCAGTAAGAAGCCCATGGTGACACGTGTTTTCCTTTTCTGTGAATGTCCTGGGTGTCAGGTATGAAGTTTCATACATAGGCAAATCTATATCCTATGTAATAAATGTAGTAAATATTCCATGTGTAATAGCAGTCAATAAAATAAATGTTAAATGAATAAAACAAAAAATAAAATGAATAACTACACTAAGTGCAATTTGAAGTCAACATATGGGGCGGGCTCAACCTCAGGGCCTGTGCACTGCGTGGCAGCTGAATTGGCTAGAGGCTGCTGTGCTGGCTGTCACCCACTCATGAATTGAGCCTTCTAGGCCCTGAGTTTAGATCCTAACACTGCCAAAAATGTAATCGTGGAGTGAGAAGCCAAGCGTGACACATGTTTTCCTTTTCTGTGAAAGTCCTCAGTGTCAGGTAGGATATATAATTCAAGTGCAAATCTATATGCTATGTAATAGGATTTTATAAAGGTAAGAAATGTAATAGGTGGAAGAATTGTCACTACAATCAATGATAAACAGATTGAATTAGTAGTGAAGCATTCTAGGGTAAAATTAGATGCAATAAGTATAGGATGTTCATTAAGTTTAATTAATATTTTATTAAGCATTAAGAGAATAAAAAGTACGTGGAGACATAATTAAATACCTAATAATTGGTAGTAACACATGATGCATAATTTAATAATATATACACATTGGTCTCATTCTATGAAATATATAATTATATGTATGGATATATGTACATATATGATAAACAATAACAGGATATTGAGTAATTATTAATGCTTTATTAATAGTTAACTGGGACACATCAATAAATGGAGACATAATTTAATAACTATAGTTGGTAGTAATATTATCTATATTTTAATAATATGCAGACATCTCTTTTTGTGTATATAATATTTATATACAGGAATCTCTCTCTATTTTTACCTCATTCACTCCTGTGGATCGGTGGTTGAGTGCTCACCTAGTAAGCATGAAACCCTGGGTTAGATATCTTAGTGCCACATAAATAGAAAACCCGGAAATTCTGCTGTCTTTCAATCAATTGAGTGTTAGCCTTGAACACAAACACTTAGGGACAGTGTCTAAGCTCTTACTCAAGCCCCATGAATGCTGCCAAAAAAAGGGAGGATGTTCTAACCGCAATTATAGAAGTACTGAACTTCAAATACCTCATTACAGACAAGCTAGGAGTCTGATGCTGATAGCCGACACCTAACCAGACTTAGCCAGATGTAAACTACTGCAACCCAGCTCCACGAGTTATTCATGTCATCCTGGCTTACACCGGGCATCCTAGCTTCTCAGGGGCTTTAAAACCCAGCCCTGGCAGGAAGTTTGTTAGACTCTTTGAAATGTGGCTCCAATGGTAGAGCTCTAGCCTTAAGCAAATGTTATTAGAACAATATCCCCATGCTTTGAGTTCAGGCCCCATGGCCAACCCCTCCTCCCCAAAAACAAACCCCACTAAACCATTAGATGTGAACTTTAATGGTTTGTAAAATTTACTTCAAAGAATGATGATACTGATTAAAGCACCCTAATTCTAATGACAGCTTGTGGAATAGAGCTATGTGCTGAGTCCTCCATAGGGTGCTCCATTCTGATTACTGCACAGGTTGCTATGTGCTGAATCCTTCACAGGTTGCAGTGTGCTGAGTCCTGTACTGGGTGCTGGGCGCTGAGTCTTTCACAGGATGCTCTGTGCTGAGTCATGTAAAGAGTGCCATGTGCTGTGTACTTATCGATTGCATTCTTATATCTTGTCCTTGTAAGAGCTCCACAACTGAGATGATTATGCAGACAAGAATATTGAGGCCTTTTGGGCATTTACACAAAAGTTTTCAAACAAGACCATACTAAAGCTAACAGCACAACTATGTTTATTGCAGCATTATTTACCATAGCTAAGATATGGAACCAACTCAAATGCCCCTCAGTAGATGAAAGGATCAAGAAAATGCGGTATATATACACAATGGAATTCTATGCTTCCATCAGAAAGAATGACATTTCCCCATTTGTTAGGAAATGGAAAGGCTTGGAAAAAATTATATTAAGTGAAGTAAGCCAGGCCCAAAGAAACATAGTTCCCATGGTTTCCCTTATTTGCAATATCTAGTATATGTATGAATCAAGCAGAAAAGGTCAGATAATGTGATGTTAGGAAAATGAACCCTTAGATATGTATTTTAATGCTTTTTTATTTCATGCATTTGTTTCTAATGCACTTATAAGATTATCTCTTTGTTGCTTTGTTTGTCTCTCCCCCACAGTATAACCCCTGCTTTCACTATATTTGATGTCGGTATAATTTGTGGAGGAGATGGGGAAAACAAGTCGTTTAAGGATACAGGTGGACCTGTTGCAACAATGAGAAGTACAAAATGTCATGTCAAAACCAGCTTTACAATGTCGCTGGGGGGGGGGGGTATGATTGGGTGGGGGGGAGGGGGAAGGCTGGGAAGGGAGGTGAAGGGTAAACAAAGGAGGAGGCTACAATGCTTGGTAAGAAATGTATGCATTATCCTGCCTATGTAATTGTAACCCCTCTGTACAGTATGTTCACAAAAAATAAAAATTAAACAACAACAAAAAGAATATTGAAGCTCAGATAGGTCCCCATAGCAGGGATGAAATTATGTATTACTGAAAACTAGTGAGTTGTCTCCTGTAGACAATTGTTTTGTTTTGTTTTTTCTCAGTCATCAACCTTGAACACGAGGCCTAGGCTCTGACCTTACCTCTTGGGCTCATGGCTAGCACTCAATCATGTGGAGCCATGGACGCCCTTGCAGCTGAGGCCATGACCAAGGGGTTGGTAGTTGAGGTCTGTCATCCTGCCTTTTCAGGATGCTGAGATCTGAGGATCTGGGTTCCAAACTATCCCAGACACAAAAGGTCCCATGAGACTATTATCTCCAATAAACCACCAAGAACCTGAGGTAGAAGTTTGGTGCTTGTGGCTCATGCTGGTCATCCTGGCTACTCAGGAGGATGAGATCTGAGAATCAGGGTTCAAAGGTACCCTGGGCAGGGAAGTCCTTGAGACACTTAGCTCTAATAGACCACCAGAAAACCTGAAGTGGCACTGTGGCTCAAGTGGTGAGCACAAGACTTGAGCTGAAGAGCTCAGGGACAGCACCCAGGCCCTGACTTCAACTCCTACAACCGACAACAACAATAAAAAAAGACAGAAATGAGCTAACAAATCTGATGTAGAGGGCTGGGAATGTGCCTTAAGGGTAGAGTGCTGTGCATCTATGAAACCCTGGGCTTGATTTCTCAGGACCACATCACTAGAAAAAAGCCTGAAGTGGCTCTGTGGCCCAAGTAGGAAAGAGCTATCCCTCCACAAGAGAAACTAGGAACAGTGCTCAGGTCCTGAGTTCAAGCTCCAGGACTCATGCATGTGTGTGTGCACATGCATGTGTGTGTGTGTGTGCACGCACACACACACACACTTCAGAAGTTGTTACACAAAATAATAAAGCACTATGCTTCTGCACTGAGCTCCTGGTCAGTACCCAGACCCTGTGTTCAACCCCAAAACCTAGCCATCCAGAGCCTAAATAGGAAAGGTCAAAGTTTCCAAAACCTGATGAGCTTCACCAGCCCTAGATGACAGGAAGTTTTGTGATATCAGATATGTGCTTGGATTTCCCAAGCTGGCAGAAACCTAGGAGAGGCATCATAATCCCATCATTGCAGGCAATGAAACATTTCATTAGGTTGAGTTCCCTAGTTGTCTGCCAGAAGGACTCCTGAATAATATTGAGCACTGTATCTGAACACCGGAATATAGTCTCACAAAGGCAGGATAAGTGCCCAGAACTTGGTCTGCCATGGGAGTTGCACAAATGAAGCCTTCCTCTTAAAACAGAGCAATGGGGAGAGAGTTAGCTTGGTGTAAAATCAAGCCTTTTTCTCCTGACCTTCAGAGCTCATTCACACTCATCCTCACTAACTGGCCTGGATGGAGTTGTTTGTTACCCAGCTGTACTGTACTGAGGCCTTTTGTCTGACTGACCAGACAGTGAGAGAGACTTCTTCCAGCAGTCCTGGGATGCAGAGAAACCCTTAGATTACACTGGGAACAGTGAGAGGAGCCCCAGAACATGTACTGCAATCAAAACACTCTCTGTTATGAAATCATTGTATTGAATACAAATTTCCTAGCTTGTTGCCACTCATCAGAGCTACTTGGGAGCTTCACCTATAGCAATACATCCATATATACACAAGGACATGGAGATACAAGCTCTTTTTGAGTGGGCAAGTCCTGAGGTTGAACTATGAGCCTAGACGTTGTCCCTGAGCTCCTTTTGCTCAAAGGTAGTACATTAATCTTGATACACAGCCTCATTTCTCTTAGAAATAACAGTGTCATGGACTTTCCTACACTGACTGGATTCAAACTCAGATTCTCTACATCTCAGCCTCCTGAGGAGCAGGGATTACAGTCAGCATCCACTGACACCTTCTTTCTTTTCTTCTTCATTTTTTTTTCTTCTTCTTCATTTGTTAATCTGGACAATATGACTTCTTAACAAGGTCATTCCAATGGTTTGAATTTATAAGTAAACTACCCAATGTTTGTTATAGCTGCTTTTTTGAGAAGGATTTTCTCTCCTCATCTTACCCTGGGATTGGTCACAGGTTTGAAGCCAAAAGTGAGAAATGAGTGTCAGATGATTTGGGAGCAAATATCCACAGGACATGCCAGTTCTGTCACTTAGCATTGAGCTGCAGTTAATTTACTGTCTCAGGATGAGAGGACCAAAATCTGGAACGATCCTCATACTGTCTCCATTTCTCCTTTTGCCTATAAACTGATCTAATAGTTATGAGTGTTTTGTGTCTCCAACATTAAGTATCTAGAACACTAGTAGCATCTTCATGTTTCCATTTTTCTCTAGTACCTGTAGAGATTTAGACTAAGGGTTTGTGTGGAGCGGCTCCTCGGGGAATACCTGAGGAATGCCACTTGAACCCTTCACAGGAGATCGCCATTCAAAGCCAGCCGAGCAGGAAAGTCTGTGAGACTCTTATCTCCAATAAACCACCAGAGAACCAGAAGAGGAGCAGTGGCCCAGAGGGTAGAGCTCCAGCTTTGAGAGAGAAAGCTGAGCAGGAGACCCAAGCCACACCAGGCATGAAAGCCTGGGAGTTGCTCTTGTCCAATTAATGACCAGATGGCTGTAAGTGGAGCTGTGGTGATGGTAGAGCCTCACCCTTGAGCAAAATAGCTCAGGAATACATCGGGCTCTGAGGTTAAGCCCTGGAATGGCCACAAAAATATTCAAAAAGAGAATGCCAGGTTTATGTATCAATGTCCAACCTAGTTGTGAGGGGTAGCAAAGATGGCCCTGAGAGGAAGTTGAGTGGGCAGAGCCGGATTTGTTCAGGTCCAGTGTTTAAACAACTCATGGAAGCTTAAGTGCATATTAAGGTGTGGCCTTTCAGTGATTGGTTGATCCCATTTCCTCTCCTCCCACGCAGTCTTTTGCTTTAAAAAGGGGATGCTCCCTGTTAATAAATGAGTTCCTGCTTGGTTTGACTCCCCGCTGCGTCTGATTATCTCCTGGGCTAAGGAAGGCTGGGGAACGGGCAAGCGGCAGCACTTCACACTTACCTCTCCTCAGACCCCATCCGTCCAAAGACAGACGAAGACCCAACATCTGGTGCCCAACGTGGGGCAAGAAAGGAAAAGATACCGGCCGAGGCTAAGCGGTCTTTGGGGTAAGTGAAACCCTAAATATGGGTAATGTTATATCACAGAAGAAGATAGGAGGAGGAGGCAAAATTAGGCCTAGAAAGAGTACAGGAATACTTGGAAAGTGAAAAGGAAAAGGAAAAGGTCAAACTCAACCGGGAACTCACTATCTGTGCATGCAGGGGCAGAGGCAGCTACTCAGGTGCCCCGGACAGTCCTAGGCCCCCTCCCCATTCTCCCGATTGGAAGGGAGGTACGGTGTCCTATGAGAACTGCGAGAGGGACTTCCAAGTCCCAGACCCCTACCAACTGGAGGGGCCAAGGGCTGGGGAAGTAACCTACTCGGAGACCTCCTCTGGAAAGGAAGGGCCACCCAAGAGCTCAGACTATAGGCCACATGATCCGCTTCCCCAAGCGTATCCGGTCACTTTGGCACCAGGGGCTAACAGGCCCTTGGAATGGTATCCATGGGAAGCTAAGGATCTTAAAGAGCTCCACCAGGCGGTGGCGGAGGATGGCCCAAACTCTCCCTGGGCCCAGACCCTATTACAGGACATTGCCTATCATCCGTGTGTCCCTAAGGACTGGATGGATGTGGCCAAAGCTGTTCTTACTAGTGCTCAGTTTATTAAATGGTGTGCCTTCTTTAAGGAGGAATGCAGAGTGCGAGCAGAGAGTAACCGGCAGGCTCAACCCGCAATACCTATTACTTATACCATGTTAGCAGGGACGGGAGAAGCCTATTCCACTGGCATCCAACAGGCCACAATACCTGGCCCGTACTGTGACCAGGTAAGGCAGGCAGGACTTGCTGCGTGGTACAAACTAGATGACGGGCCTACTGAGTCCCCCATGGCAGGAGTGAGACAAAAACTGGGTGAGCCTCTACCTGATTTCATAGACCGAGTCCAACAGAGTGTTCACCGCAAGCTGCCGGTAGGGAACCTCTGAGATCAGTTTGTAAAGCTGCTGCTCTGGGAAGGGATGAATGCAGACCACCACATGGCCTGCGCGGCACTGAGAGAGAGTTCCCTGAGCAGATGGGTGGTGGCCTCACAGGATGTGGGAACACAACAGCTCCAGTCCCAATCACTAGCTTTAGCTTTACAGTCTCAGACATCTACATTGACTGAGGCTATTACTGAGGCGCTGGCAGCCCAGGGCTGAGGAACTCCAAGACCAATGGGGAGAGGGACTTGTTTTAAATGCGGGCAGGAGGGGACTTTAAGAGGGACTCTACATGACAATCCCCCGCCAACTGGCCCTGGGGGGCCAAAATGCCCCCTATACCCTGCCCCAGGTGCAGGAAGGGATATCATTGGAAAAAGGATTGCCGATCCAAGTTTGATTTAGATGGGAAACCTTTAAACTAAGAGAGGGGCATCCTCCAGCCCCATTAACTCAAGGAGGAACCTCCTCTGCTGTGAGGCACAGGCAGCCTCGTGGCAGGACGGCCCAGGTCCATTGGACAGTCCCCCTGGTGGGAGGACTCCGCCCTAAAATGAGTATCCTCATAGGCGGAAAGAGGTTTCACTGCTTAATTGACACCGGGGCAGACCAAACCATACTCAGGGAGGAGGAAGTACCCTTGGACTGGAAGCTTGCACCTGGGCCCCCGATATTGGGGGTAGGGGGTAACTCCCCGTCCAAAGAAATGGCTACCCTTGTGACATGGACTAGCCCAGATGGAGAACAGGGAAAGATACGCCCTTTAGTGGCAAAGAACCTCACTGCCAATTTACTAGGGCAAGACATGCTAAGACAAATGTATGCTGTGGTCACTACAGACCATCGAGCATGCTATGATGATATCCTGGATGGGGAAGAAGCACAAAGGCGTAATCAGGATCCAGAGGGAGTTAAGGAAAGGGATTTTTTTAACTTTCATAATCACAGAGAAGAACAAAAGGGACCCGCTCAGGTGCACCCCCAATACTAAAGGCCACTGCCCCCCAAGTACCTCCCATTAGGTGGAAGCCGGGAAGCCCAATCTGGGTAGAGCAGTTGCCATTGACCAAACCTAAACTTGTAGCCCTCCACCTTCTGGTGGAGGAACAGTTAAACCTTGGGCATATTCGCCCTTCTATAAGTCCTTGGAACACACCGGTATTTGTTATTCAAAAAACCTCTGGGTTGCCTCTTCTATTTCCTTGAAGAATGAGGGTGGAATTTTGATAGGTATTGCGTTGAATTTGTAGATAGCCTTGGGAAGTATTGCCATTTTCACGATGTTAATCTTTCCAATCCAGGAGCATGGGAGGTTTTGCCATTTTTTAAGTTCTGTGTTGATTTCCTTTTTCAAGATTTTAAAGTTTTCATCATAGAGGTCCTTCACTTCTTTAGTTAAGTTAATTCCTAGGTATTTTATTTTTTGTGGGGCTATTACAAATGGAGTTGCTTTCCTAATTTCAGCCACACTTTTCTCATTGTTGGCATACAGAAAAGCCATTGATTTTTGGGGGTTAATTTTATACCCTGCTACTTTGCCAAAGTTTTGAATCAGCTTGAGTAATTTGGGAGTGGAGTCTATGGGATTCTTTAAATACAAGATCATGTCATCTGCAAAGAGGGACAGTTTTATTTCTTCTTTCCCTATTTGGATCCCATTTATGTCTGCATCTTGTCTTATTGCTGTAGCTAGGCATTCTAATACTAGATTGAAGAGAAGTGGAGAGAGTGGGCATCCTTGTCTTGTTCCTGAGTTAAGAGGAAATGGCTTTAGTTTTTCACCATTGAGTATAATGCTGGCTGTGGGTTTGTCATATACAGCCTTTATTGTATTGAGGAATGTTCCATGGATTCCTAATTTTTCCAAAACCTTCATCAGGAAAGGGTGTTGAATCTTGTCGAATGCTTTTTCTGCGTCTATTGAGATAACCATGTGGTTCTTATTCTTGCTTCTGCAGGGCAAATGACATAGCTAGCAAGATCAATAGAAAGCCCACGGACAGGGAGAAGATCTTTACTAGCCATACAACGGACAAGGGTCTCATATCTAAAATATACTTGGAACTCAAAAAATTAAACCACCCAACAACAAATCCTCAAAGAAACAACTGCCCAATAAGTAAGTGGGCGAAAGACTTAAAGAGAAGCTTCTCTGAAGAAGAAAGAAGGATGGCCAATAGACAAATGAAGAAATGTTCAACATCCCCAGCCATAAAAGAAATGCAAATCAAAACAACATTGAGATATCACCTCACTCCAGTTAGAACAGCAAAAATCAAGAACTCTAACAACAACAGATGCTGGAGGGGATGTGGACAGAAAGGAACCTTACTTCATTGTTGGTGGGAATGTAAACTTGTTCAACCACTTTGGAAAGCAGTATGGAGGTTCCTCAAAAGACTTCACATAGAACTCCCCTATGACCTAGCAATCCCACTTTTGGGCATTTGCCCTAATGTTTACAAAAAAGACCACAATAAAGCTACCAACACAACTATGTTTATTGCAGCATTATTTACCATAGCTAAGATATGGAACCAACCCAGATGCCCCTCAATAGAGGAATGGATCATGAAAATGTGGTATATATACACAATGGAATTCTATGCCTCCATCAGAAAGAATGACATTGCCCCATTTGTTAGGAAATGGAAAGGCTTGGAAAAAATTATATTAAGTGAAGTAAGCCAGGCCCAAAGAAACATAGGTCCCATGGTTTCCCTTATTTGCAATATCTAGTATAGGTATGAGTCAAGTGGAAAAATTCAGAGAATGTGATGTAAGGAAAACGAACCTTCAAATATGTATTTTAATGTTTTTGTTTCTTTCATGCATGTGATTCTAACGCATTTATAAGATTATTTCTTGGTTGCTTTGTATGTCCCTCCCCCACAGTGTAACCCCTGCTTTCACTATATTTGATGTCAGTATAACATGTGGAGGAGATGGGGACAAACAAGTCGTTTAAGGATTCAGGTGGACCTGTTGCAACATTGAGAAGTACAAAATGTCATGTCAAAACCAGCTTTACAATGTCGGAGGGGGGGGAGGGGGGGTATGATTGGGTGGGGGGGAGGGGGGAGGCTGGGAAGGGAGGTGAAGGGTAAACAAAGGAGGAGGCTGCAATGCTTGGTAAGAAATGTATGCATTATCCTGACCATGTAATTGTAACCCCTCTGTACAGTATGTTCTCAAATAAAATAAAATAAAATTAAAAAAAAAATAACCTCTGGGACCTGGCGTATGCTCCTATGTAAGGTAAATGAAAGGATGGAGCTAGTAGGAATGCCCCTAAGAGGCATGCCCTGGACTCCTGCTATACCTTCAGAATATACCTTGGTTGTGATTGATATTAAAGAATGTTTTTTTTTTTTTTTTTCTATCCCCCTGCATCTAGATGACTGCGAGAAGTTTGCTTTCTGTATACCTTCTCTTAATTTTTCCCAGCCTGATCGGAGGTTTGAATGGATGGTGCTGCCACAGGGAATGGCCAATAGCCAGTCCTTTTGCCAACAATACCTGGCCACACTTTTAGGGCCTGTGCTGGGTTCAGATACCACCCTTGCCTATGTCTACATGGATGATATAATTCTGGGGCACCAAGACCCAAGCTGCTGGAGGGCCTTCTGGCTCAGGTTCTCGGCATATTAAAAAAAAGGGGGTTTTACCATAGCTCTTAATAAAATTCAAAAAGTAGCCCCTTTTAAGGTGCTCGGGACCCACCTTACCTTGAATCAGGCCAGCCCCCTTAAGCCTCTGCTGGATATTCCAGCCTCTCTAACCTTAACCCAACTTCAGAGTCTTTTAGGGGAAATCAATTGGCTGTTGCCATGGGTTTCTGTCCCTAAAGATAGTCTTGTGCCCTTATTTGCCCTGCTAAAAGACAGGACATCACAAGAAGTTATTACAATTACAGACAGCCATAGGGCAATATTTTTGCAGTTCCAAAAAGCCCTGGATGAAGTTTCTCTAAAGAGGTATTCTATTTGTGAGCCCATTTCTCTTTGGTTGTTTGCAGGTGTCAAGTTAATTTCTGCAGCTTTAACTCAAAATGGGGAGCCATTAGAGTGGGTTCACACTCCGCTGGGTGGCATGCCTCGGGCCTACTCTCAAGCAGACCAACTCACGGATGTTATTGTCAAGGGAAGGACCCAAGCCTAAAGGTTTTATGGCCTTGACCCTCACTCCATTGTTTTTCCTTTTCGGATGGCAGATGTTAAGTGGCTCTCTCAGCCAACGCTCGTCTTGCTCTCTCCTTGGAGGGGTTTCTAGGCCAAATTGAATGCCATTATGGGCAATCCAAATGGACTGTCATGTTATGGCGACTTTCCTTCAAAATGCCATCTCTATTTTCTTCTACACCTATTCCTGATGCCCTCCATGTTTTCACTGATGGAAGTAAAGCAGGCTCTGCATATGCAGCCTTTGAGGAGCAACAAAAGACCCCAAGCCAACAAAGATTTCAACCTTGTCAAGGGTCAGCACAATATAAAGAAATGCTGGCCGTAATTATGGTCTTTCAGGACATTCAAAAACCCTTTAATTTGTATTCGGATAGCCTATATATGATTAACGTGCTCCCTCATATTCCCCAGGCACATATCAACTGGATGAAAACCCTATTTCCCCTCTTATGGTTACCCTTAAGGGCCTATTAGAAGGGCGGGGAGACCCTATTCATATTCAACATTTGAGAGGGCATTAAAAACTTCCTAGATTTTTTTCCCTAGACAATAAGTGTGTGGACCAGTTAGCTACTGGCCCGCAAGCATTAACATTACAAGAGGCTACCTGTTTGCATGAATTAACCCACATTTATTGGAGAGGTCTTCAGCATAGATTTCCTCAGATTCCTGTAAAGGACCTCAAAAGGGTGGTACATACCTGTAAAACATGCCAGCCCTTCGTAAAAGTACCCCCTTTACAACCACCAGGGGTAAATCCCAGAGGCCTTAAACCTAATGTCCTCTGGAAAACAGATATTACTCATTTCCTAGCCTTTGGTAAGTTTAAATATATTTTTGTCTCTATAGATACCTACTGAGGAGCATGCTGGGCCACAGCACATACAGGAGAAAGGACTAAACATTCACAAGCACATTTTCTTCATTGCTTTGCCACCTTGGGTCTATCAGCACAAGTTAAAACCGATAATGGACCCTGTTTTGTTAGTAAAGCAATGTCAGAGTTTTTTGACAGATGGCATATTAATCATACTACAGGAATTCCCTATAATCCCCAAGCCAAGAAATTATAGAAAGAAATCATCAATGTCTTAAGGAGCAATTATTAAAACAAAAAAGGGAGTTAGCCTCCATATACAGTTACAGATAGCTTTATTTACCATTAACATTTTAAATTTGTCAAAAGGGGCAACTGAATCCAGATTTCAGAAGCACTGGGGACAACTAAACCCTAAGCCCCAAGTGAAAGTCAGGTGGAAGGACCCCCTGACACAACAATGGAGAGGACCTGACCCCCAAGTTACTATGGGCAGGGGATTTGGATGCTTTTTTCCCATAGGGGAGACAGCTCCCATTTAGATTCCTGCCAGGAACCTTAAGTTTTTACCCATTTCCTCTATACAGGAGGATGCCCAAGGATAAACTAACCATCCCCAAGGGCAACCAGCCCTTGAGAAGCTCTTGTGTTCTTTAACAATTGCAGTTGGTGATAATCAAGCTGATGGCTATCCTGACCCTCCCAGTCCCTGCAATGGCTACGGAATCCACATCAACCTCAAGGGGTGACCTGGGCAGTGATCAGCACTGGCCATACGGAAATCATCAATAGCACCACAAGAGACACTGCCCTTTCGACCTGGTGGCCTGACCTTCGTTTTGATCACCACCCTATGTCATTACGTATGGACTGTTTAAAACATATTTTTTAGGAGCTATCTATTTTAATGTTACCTGCTCTAATTGTTCTTTTACTAATTGCTTGTGCAACTACCTTTTGTTATGTGTCCTGTAAATATGTCTAAAACCTGCTCTAGAACAAGCCCCACCTCTGGACTCTAAAGTGGCAAAGACTGCTATCCCATCCCTAAAGTTAAAGGGCTGACATTGCTTGACCTGGGAATGCTTTTGCTGATGCTTTTTCTATGCCTTCCTTGCATTATACGTGCAATGCAAAACTCTTATGAGCCAGCCAGTTACATAAGATCAATCTCCAAGTAAATAAATTTCCCCGAGAGGAACCGCAGCCAGAGACGGGTAAGAGGGGGTGCCAGTCTGACCAACCTAAGACAGGGCCTTCAGCTTTGCTCTGAAGAAGTTCCCGATGACGGGTAAGACAGACAAGGCGATCTATCCAACCTAAGACAGGCGGGTTCTCTTCTTTAGACAAAGACGGGGTGTTGGGAGCTGACAGTAAAGCTTAAAGGTCATCTTGACCGCTGTGCTCGCTTGAAGGCACGTACAAGGAACTGGCTTACTTGAAAGACATCAGGTGCCCAGGATTGCTTTGCTATTTCTACACGGTTTGTTTGAAATTTTACTGCTTGGGACATTTCTAGCTGTGGTGGGGCTAATGTTTATTATTGTGCTAGGTGGGGATGAGAGGTAACTGGGAGAGGCTCTTATGCATAAGGGCCCTCCTTCTCCCCAGCCTTGCCTCCAACCCCCTGCATGGCCAAATATAATCCTGTTAAAATAACCTTTACAGAGGAGGGGAAAAAGATAACTAACTGGGAGGTAGATCTGCCATTAAAACAAAAAGGGTGAATATGTGGGGGTAGCAAACATGGCCCTGAGAGGAAGTTGAGTGGGCAGAGCCGGAATTGTTCAGGTTCAGTGTGTAAACAACTCATGGAAGCTCAGGTGCATGTTAAGGTGTGGCCTTTCAGTGATTGGTTGATCCCATTTCCTCTCCTCCCATGCAGTCTTTTCCTTTAAAAAGGGGATGCTCCCTGTTAATAAAAGAGTTCCTGCTTGGTTTGACTCCCTGCTGCATCTGATCATATCCTGGGCTAAGGAAGGGTGGGGAACGGGCGACCAGCCACACTTCGTACTTACCTCTCCTCGGACCCTGTCCGTCCAAAGACGGACGAAGACCCAACACCTAGTTATGTGTTTATGTATATTATCTCCCCAAGTGCAAACAGACCTATGCAATGCTTCTGCTTTTATTTACAGGTTTATTTTTCAGATTTGCTAGTTGGGCATACTGCATCATTCTCTTCATTTCAGGCCCATCACTTTTCTCTTCCAGGTTTCCAGGCCTGTGTCCCTAAATGATGCACACTTAAGCTCTCAGCAGCCTTCATTTATATTTCATTATGAGGCCAAAGCAGAAACAGTCACAAATCAGGCAGGAAAGAGAAAATGAGGGTTCGGAGAAGTAACCGGTGTTCAGAAACTTAAACTTGGGAAAATAAAATGGTAGCATTACTTATGCAAAAACTACCTTTAAGAGTAAGATGAAGGGGCAGGGAATGTGGATTAGTGACAGAGTGCTTGCCTAGCATTCAGGAAGCCCGGGGTTCGATTCTTGAGGAGCACATACACAGACAAAGCCAGATTTGGTGCTGTGGCTCAAGTAGCAGAGTGCTAGAGACAGTGCCCAGGGTATGAGTTCAACCCAACAACTGGCAAAGATATAGCTAGGTAAGTAGGTATGTAGGTAGGTAGGGGTAGGTAGGTAGACAGATAGATGATAGAAACATGATAGATGAGTCAGGTCTTGGGTATCAGAAGGAAAGAAGGGAACACTTCCCAGTCATGAGGTCTTCTGCATTGTGCAAGGACACCACCATCGCCTTCACACAACCACAGAACAGGAAGACTCTCTGTCTCAACTCTCAGGCAGCAAAGAGCTCCAGAGTATAGAAGGCATAGCCAGGTTCTAACTCAGGTGCTTGGAAACAGAACAGAAATGGCTCTGCTTCTCCTTGGACTGGGGATTTGCAATAATGATGTGGAGAATGAAGGAAGGAGAATGGACTGGTCGAGATAGAAGAAGGGCCTTCAAACCTGACAGATGGAGAGTCAAAACCCCACTCCCTAAGACCACAGAGCAGGGTTTTTCTACTCTGTTACTCCTCTCTCCCCCACTTAACTGGCTCTCTATTGGTAACCTAAAGATAGCTTGAGGCTCCCTTCCCCTGAGGGAGGAAGGTTAATTAATCAATGTTTGAAGAGGCTGAGAAAAGCCTGACCATGGTGTAACTCTAATAAATGTTTCAGGTTTCCCTCCATTGCTGGCTGTGCCTGGAATGAATGAAGTGGTTTTGCAGCTCACTTCCCTGATGAGAGTGTACGTTCTGCCTCCTACTCCTGCAGGTCTAGGTCTCTGCCCCTAGCCTGGCTTTTGAAACTGTTTTCTTTCCTTCATATACAGGGTTACACTGGAGTTCTTCCTGCTAACAGGGCTAGGGCTTGGATCCTGAGAACTTCATTTGAACCCAGGATGTGTCAATAATATTTCTTTCCTTCTTCTAAAGCTTGAGAACTCTATGAACATTTAGAGTGCAAGTAACATCTCATCACCAAGAGAAACACAGGAAGCTCTTGAACATCTGACCTTTCAGAAGTGGAAGTCAGAGTGTCATAGACTTTCCTGCCCTGGCTGGCTTCACCCTGTGATCCTGACACCTCAGCCTCCTGAGCAGGGGTGATGGGCATGAGCTATTGGTTCTCTGCTAGGTTCAGAACTGTAATGACATTGACAATACAAGTCAACTACTTATCATAAAGGGCTTGGGGAGCATATTAAGCCTTTCAACAGTGGACCTTTCAGAACCCTGTAGGACACAAAGTCATAATGTTAGAGTCTGAGAGGCTGGGCATATGAATCTGATACACTTGAACTTTGAGCTCTGATTCCAACTCTGGGGTACACCAGCGTTCATTTTCCAGAAAATGTTCTCATAATTAGCATATAGGAAAAGTACTTTGATTAGCCTTCACTCTTTTAACAGTTGTGTGTCTCAAACCGAAGCCTGGGCATTGTCCCTGAGCCCTTCACTTCAAGGCAAACACTTTACCACTTGAGCCACAATGCCACATGTGGTCTTTTGATGGTTCATTGGAGGTAAGACTCTAACAGGCTTTCCTCTCCTAGGCTGTCTTCAAACTGTGGTCTTCAGATCTCAGCCTCCTGAGAAGCTAGGTTTCCTGGTGTGACCCACTGGCATCTGCATCTGGCCTATTGTTTTTGACAGACCTGGGGCTTAAACTTAGGGCCTTGGTACTGTCTCTGAGTTCCTTTTTCTCAAGCCTAGTGCTCTACCACTTGAGCCTCTCCACATCTTCTGGCTTTTTCTGAGTATGTGGCACTGAGGTTTCAAATCCTGGCATTCATGCATGCTGAGCATGATCTCTACCAGTAAGCTACATTCCTAGCCCCAACCTCACAATTTTATTCCTCAACTTGCTTATCCTCAAGAAAAGGTTTCTGTGTATAAATCATCTAAAGAAATCCCTATAGGAAGTTGTCCAAAGGTAAATAAGACAAAGCACATACTGTGGACAGACTCTAAACATGTGATGTCTGTGACAAATGCCTCTATTTAATTATGTATCATGTTTCAGCACTTAATAAAGTATTAATGAAAAATGAGTCAATGTCCTAAATTATTGTGTATAATTATATAATAGATGTACAAAACATAATAAATATTATGTGTATAATAATAAATACAATAAACAATAAAATGAATAAAATAAAAATAAACTGAATACAAAATCAATAATAATAATAATATGAAATAAATGTACAGACGTACATATATATCATATATTACACATGTATATACATATTTTTCCATTGCAGGCTCTGGGAACTCTAACTTGAATTTATTTTCCTTAAGGACAGTGAGCTTCAGGTTCACAAATGGTAAAAGAGTTGCCCGAACGGTGAGCTCAAATTCCATCAATGGCAAAAATACTGGCCCCAGTTCCAAGTCAGTGATTTAATATTTGTTTTGGAAATTGTTATGTTTATTCAGTTCCATACTGACCATTATAAAAAACATCAGTGTAGAATTTTTTACAGCTATTCAGACATCCTTCCCTTACCCCCACAGTGCTTATCTGAGCAATATATTATTTCTTGTACATTTTTTATTGTAAAAATATTGTACAGAGGGGTCACAGTTACATGAGCACAGTAATGAGTATATTTCCTGAGCATTGTTGCCTCCTCCTTTTTTTCCCCCCTTCCTTCCCATCTCCACGACAACCTTTCCCTGTCAAGGTCAGTGACTTAATTATTTATTTCTGGCTTGGCATGGGGTTTGAAATCAAGAAGTGGCAACTCTGCACCTTCCCTCATATTGGTATAGATTTAGCAAGACACTGAGTTCAAATCCCAGTCTAGGAAAAAAAACTGGTAGAAATTCCAATCCAAGGAGCTTTATTTTTTTATTTAGTTAATTAATTAATTAATTAATTTTGCCAACCACAAGGCTTGATCTCAGGTCATGGCAACTCTGCCTCAGCTTCGATCTCCCTAGGCTGGAGTTCAGCCTCAGATCCATAGCGAATCCTGGGACCCTAGGCCCAGAAGGCTTGCAGGAAGAAAAAAAGTGAGACAGCACAAAAAGTGGTGAACTGCAGAGGGCTGGAGGCTTTTACAATTTTTTTTCTTTTTACGGTGACCATCTGGATCTGAATGACACGGTTGCAAAGTGGACCTGACCTTCCATTGCTGATGGCTGGCAGGCTGGCAGGGAAGCCATAAGCCAACATGTCAACATAGGCCCTGGGTTCAAATCCTGATCCTTACACCTACCAATTGCAGGAGATCACAAAAGACTTGTTCCTATGCATAAGAATACCAATTGAAAGAGTAGTTCATGCGTTTGTCTACTCTAAAATTGGATGCAATAATCCTAGGATGCTGATTGATCTTAATTAATAGTTTATTGAGCATGAAAAGAATAATGTTATTTCAATGTCGATATAATAAATACCTAAGAGTTGGAAGGAACGTAGCAGATGCCATTCAATCATAGATAGACGGCACTGGCATTCTTTACCAATATATATATTTATTTCTATACCACCATTTGCCTATCCATGTATTGCTGTTTTGGCCAAACTTGGGGCTTGATCTCGGCGCCTGGGAGCATCCTGACAGCTTCATTGGCTAGAGGTTGTTGTGCTCCTACTCACCCATTCATGAATTGGGCCTGCTAGACCCTGAGTTCAGATCCCATCACTGCCAAAAAATTTAATGTTGGATTAAGAAGCCTAGTGTGACACATGTTTTCCTTTTCTGGGAGAGTCCTGGGTGTGAGGCATGATGGAGAACACATCTGCAAATGTAGATGCTATGTGACAGGAGGTAAACAATGTAGTAAATGGTATAGGTGTCATCAGAATCAATAAAATAATTAGTAAATAAAAATAAAACATGAAATAAAATGAACAACCACACCAAGCATACTATGTACTGAACATCTGTATGGAAGTATAAATCCTACCACACCAAACATGATATGTCCTGAACATCTGTATGGAAGTATAAATCCTATCTTTAAAATGTATATAAGGAGTATGTTTTCCATGCCTGAGGCTTGAATTCAGCCCCTCTATGAGAAGGCAATGGCTGGAAATCCTGAGATACTGGTTTCTGGACCAGGAAAAGTCATAGAATGGCATTGATCTCATCTTTGAATGAGTAGTTCGTGCATGATATAAGTAGGAAATGATAGGCAAGACTCATGTGGTATCGCTTATTTGTAAAGAAGTGTTGATTAAGTGTTGGCAATAATCATCACAGCATGAAACGGAGGCATCTGGAAAGATCCAAGAATCAGTAAACACATTGGAGATTGGATTTTATCACAGGTTACCATCTCTCCTAATCTATACAAATATGTACTTATTTGCATACTACCTTCAACTTATGAATAGATGACTGCTGTGTGCCCACCCCTGGCGCCACACTTGGGGGCTCCATCTCAGGTACTGGGAAAGGTCTTGCTCCTTAGTGGCTCACAGGCTGGTGTGCTCACATGGACCTATATGTCAATGGGGCCTGGTAGGTCCCGAGTTCAGATCCCAGCCCTGCCAAAAAATTCATCCTGATGTCAGAAGCCAATCGTTGCGTCTGTTTTCCAGTGCAAGTCCTGGGTGTCAGCTAGGATGGAGAATGCATGGGCCACCCTGTGGCCATGGGAATAGATTGTTATCCATGTCAGCCCAGTTATACCTGTCATCATATACTCAAGAAAATATATAAAACTTTCATGAATACCATACAAAACAGAATAACTACACTAAATGCACAATGCAGTCCACACACAGATGTGAATGTACATCCTATGTTTAAATGATGCATTCAGGACTATTTTGATCTCCCTGGGGCTCAATCTCTGTTCCTGGGAATGACCCAGCTCGTTAGTGGCTAATAGGCTGGTGTGCTCATATGTACTCATTGGGCAGTTGGGCCTCCTAGGCCCAAAGTTTGAATCCCAGCACTGCCAAAAGTTCACCCGGATGTGAGAAGCCAGTTGTTGCACCTGTTTTCCTGTGCTATACAAGTCCTGGCTCTCAGCTAGGATGGAGAATGCATAGGCAACTCTATGCTCATGGGAATAGGTTGTCATCTAGGTCACCATAGTTATATCTGTTATCCTATACTCAAGAAAATACACAACACATCAATGAATAAGACACAAAATAAAGAGAATGACTACACAGAACACAAGATGCTGCCCACCCATGTATATAAACATAGATCATCTGTTTAAATGATGAATTTATGACTATATTGGCCCCAACCAGGGCTCTGTCTCAGGTCCTGGGAATGGCCTAGCTCCTTAGTGTCTTACAGGCTGGTGTGTTCCCCATGATTCACTTACCAATTGGGCCTGCTAGGCCTTGAGTTCCAATCCCAGAACTGTCAAAAGATTCACCTTGATGTGAGAAGCCAATCAATCCACCTGTTTTCCTGTCTTGTGAAAGTCCTGGGTATCAGCGAGGATGGAGAATTCTACATAGGCAACTCTATACCCATGGGAATAAGTTGTCATTCATGTCAGCACATTTATAGCAATCACCATATTCAATAAATTACACAATATATCCATGAATAAGATACAAAATAAAAAGAATAACTATACTGAATGCAAGATGCATAACACAACTGTAGGTAAAGAGAGATCCTATGTTTTAAAAAGGTGGGCTTGCTATTTTGTCCTGTAAGTTAGGTATATCAGAAACCGTTCTAGGGAACTATTTTTGGTTATTGAAGAACTAGTTGTCAACTATGATTATTCCTCATTGCCTTTAGTATTCTAAATCTCTTAAGCTAGTTCTTAATCTCTGTGTGAGAAATGTGTCGCCTTTATGCGGTTCTTTCATACCTGATCTTCGTTGCTTTCTAAAAATCTGTCTTTCTCTATTTCTCTATGAACATTTCCTGATACTAAATACACCTACACAGATAGAAAAGGATGCTAATGTAAGGGTCCCATAGCTCATGAGTCATTAATGTAAGAAAATGGAAAAGGAGGACATATTACTAACTCAATTATTCTGAAAAGCTTCAATGTCACATCATTTGATATAGATTTCCATTCTTTGTCTACTTCGTGTCATTAACTGCACTAAATGCAAATATGAGCCAAGTATTGGTGGCTCATGCCTGTAATCATAGCTACTCAGGAGGTTGAGACCAGAGGATTGTGGGTCAAAGCCAGCCTGGTCAGGAAAGTCCATGACACCCTTATCTTCAATTAGCCACCAGAAACCCAGAAGTGGTGCCATAGCTAAAGTGGTAGAGTACTCAACTTGAGCTGAAGCCCTGAGGGACAGTGCCCAGGATCATAGTTCAAGCCCCACAACCAACAAAAAAGTGTAAATATGACTTCATTTCCAAAAAGGAATAATGAAGTCACTAGTAATCTTCGAAAGCAGAGAAAATAATTCCAAAATGATTCAGTGCACCTACTTTTGCTGGGTTAAGTTATGGCTTCTTTGCTGGACATATTCTCTTCTTTTAAAAATTGTCAATATTAGTTTTATGATAAATTTCATCTAATATTTCTTGGTTCAAAAGAGAATTCCATACAATTGATGGCATTGGGATTTATTACTATCTTAGTTCAAAGCAAACTCAGGCAGGAGAGTCTGTCAAACTCTTATGTGTAATTAAACACCAAAAAAACAGAAGTGGAGTTTTGGCTCAAGCAGTAGAGTATTTAGATTTTAGCAGGTGGGCAGGAAAGAAAACTGTACAGGGACAGGGTCCAGCCTCTGAGTTCAAGCCCCAGAACCAGCACAAACTAAACAAACAAGCAACAAATCAAACTCCAGGAATTTCTTGGGACCCTCCTAAAAGGAGTACTTGTCTGAGAAGAGGCTGCTTTTGCTGATCATACTCATACTCCTCTTTTTTTGGAATCCTTATTGCTATGGAAAACTCAGGACCAGAACAAAGAAATGGATAACAGACTTCTGCAATAGGAAAATCATCTCAGGAGAGATGCAATAGACACTTAAAAATCTCCATGTCTTTGTTTCTTTGCAGTAGAACACTGTTAAATCAAAGTTATTTCCTTTTGTTCTATGCTGGCCTTGAAATGGCACGTTGTTTTCTTTTGTAATACTCTCAACTAGAAGTTTACAGACAAGTTTTACAGGAGTAAAGAATACACTCAAAAAAGTCAGGGACAGAGTTTCCTTCAAGCCTTAGATTATTTTCTTGTACGGTAAGAAGGAAAGCAAAAGTTAACTTGAACTTTGTCATTCCTCTATGTTCAATTCCTCTCCTGGTTTCAGTTTTCACATCCAGTAATAGTTGCTTCCACTTACTTCCAGTAACAATCTATGGTGCTGCTCCAGATAAAATGAATGTTTTCTGGTTTCATTGAAATAGCATAAGGACACCTTTGTACATGAGGTAACACGTGTTTCAAAGACAACTTAGGAAAGAGAAAATATGAAATTTAAATTGCTTATAAATACATTATCCATGAGTACATTGAATTCAAACTTCTTAAGTGCTCTGTAAATTAAGGTGAATGTTAAATGGGAAGAAGGTTCTCAGATCATTTTTTTGTGAGTGTATCTGCTGTGCACTATTTCCCAAGTGTACATGAGTTAACAGGAAGAGAAACAATTGTCATAATAGGAGATAGAGAAGTTCTGTATTTAAGTATAAGGTTTCAATACAATATAGAAGACTTTACAAATAAGACAACATTGAAACAATAAAGCCAAGTCCAATATGGAGATGTATGGGAGTGATATAGAGCATGGACTTAAATGGAAAAAATAGTCCATCTTGAGAGAACAGGGATTATACTATCAATGAACCTGGTGGCTAAGACCACATTTCTTTTTCTTTCCTTTTCTTATGTTCTTTTTTGTTGTTTTGGCACTTGAACTCAGACTGGATGCTGTCCCTCTGCTACTCAGCTCAAGTCTAGTGCTCTACCACTTGAGCCACAATGCTAATTCCAGTATTCTGTTAGTTGTTGGAGAAAAGAGTCTCCAGGACTTTCCTACCCGGGCTGGCTTTGAACCCCAATTCTCAAATCTCACAACCACTCGGCTTACTAACAGTGTTCACTCAGGATATGTAATGTGTATGTTCATCCATTTTTATACGAATGCTTGAGTTAAAAATCTGGGCTACAGGTTAGACTTTACACTCACAAAAATGTTTGTAGTTTAAAAGTTGATACTCCTGGAAAAATAAAACCTAAGAATGTAAAGGAGTCTGGGAAGTTCAGTTTGCATCCAGCTTGGGCAGAACAGGCTTTGAGACACTACCTATAATTAACCAGCCAAAAGCTGGAATACCTGTCATGAGCAAGTTTGCTGAATAAGAGCTTGAGGCCTTTGCATACACACATAAAAACACATACATACACATAGAGGCACTTATATGTGCACACAAATACACAAATGAAACAACTCTCAGAATATGTAGAAACGTTAGAAAACAATAGAAAATATGTCCTGAGTAAGAATAGAATCAAGTCATAATATTTAATATTAGAAAACTCTCAAGTGAACTTTCTTAAAAAAAGTTGAGAATATTACATAGGTAGGGACCAGAGAGATAGTAAGAGAGTCAAGTAATCATTATTAATGGGATCGGATCCATGGAGGAATGAATAAGAGACCTCTGCGCGTGCATCTGAAAATGTTCATATCCTGTGTCAAATTTTAGAACATCTTTGAAAATAGTACATAAACAATCTGAGCAGTCAGTTTAGTGGAGAAGATCATCGGAGAAGTTCCGAATTGCTACTGTGTTTCTAGATTAAATAAACCAACAAACTATGGCAGGACAATGTGATACAAGCCTGGAATTCTAGCACTCAGACTAAGACAGGAGGTTAGAGAGTGGAATTACATAGCGATACCTTCCCTGGACCAGGTAGTATAATTTTGTTTTGATAAAACAAACCAAACTACAAGAAAGGAATACACAGATGGAATTTTGGGCTAATTTTGTCACTAGTTTTGAGAAGTCAAGTTTCCTATTGAAATGCAACTCATATATTATCCTCAGTTGTGTTTTAAATGTTCTCTTCATTACAGAACATTCATAGATGCAAAATGGCTCATGATTCTTATCGAAAAATTTGAAAAAGTAAGTAAGCATCATTCTGTTGGATTCCAAAGAAATTATGAAGGATTACAAAAGCTTAAGCCTGGAGAAATAGCAAAGTTTGTCTAATGTAGAATTTTGTAGACCTTGATAAATTAGAATTTAGATTTAAAATAAATACTTTGGTTTTCTTTGTAATTCCATTTTCTATAGGATACTACAAAATTCTTTTTAAGTAGAGGGTTTAATTGACAAATTCACAAATGATTTTGGCATTCTATTTCCCTTGAATATTCTTTTAAAAGAGTTATAATTAGAACTTAATAGATAATTCCAAAAGTTCATGTATACCATGATAATGTGAATAATCTAGACGGAATTGCCAACAAATTTATAAATTTCTAAAAATTTATAAATTTAGATAAACAGCGATTTTTTGAGGGTTTGGTATAAAATGGTATGAAGAGAGTAATTGTATGACATCTTCTTTCTTCTATCTATATGTAACACAGGAAGCGATTTCCTTCATTACATGCCTCTGTATACATTGAGAGAAAAGCTAGGTTTGGAGTTTGTTTTCTTTGTTTTTATTGTTTTTTCCTAGAGTTTGAACCGTAGGCCTGGACACTGTCTCTGAGCCTGTTTATACTCAAGGCTCCCCTACACTTCAACCTCAGTGGCATTTGTGTCTGGCTGTTGCTGAAAAGTTTATTGGAGATAAGATTCTAAGATACCTTCCTGGGTGGGCTTTGAACTGTAATCTTCCGATATTAGCATCCTGTATATCTAAGATAGTTAAAGTATAAATATAAATAATATTTGCAAGTATTCTGATCTCAAGAATAGCAGTTGGGGAAAAATTCATGCGTTTTTTTGTGGTGTTCTTTCCAGAACAAGGAGCGCATCATTAGCAATGGTGTACTATTTTATCATATAGAGTAAGCTATTCGTGATGTGAATTAAGGAATTTTAAGGTGCACCTTACAAGTTGGAAACTGTTGGTCTAGGGTGATTTTATGGCATAAATCTTGGGATTGATGGTCATAGAAATAATAGTTTACTCTGATGAACAATTGGCTATGCTTGAAGAAGTAATTATCACAGATGCTGCATAGTTTTTTTGTTTTTTTGTTTTTTTTGGACACTGTCACCCCTTGCCTCTCTTTTTTTTTTTTTAATTTAATTTAATTTTATTTGAGAACATACTGTACAGAGGGGTTACAATTACATGGGCAGGATAATGCATACATTTCTTACCAAGCATTGCAGCCTCCTCCTTTGTTTACCCTTCACCTCCCTTCCCAGCCTCCCCCCTCCCCCGCACCCAATCCTTCCCCCCTCCCCCCCCCCACACCGACATTGTAAAGCTCTTTTTTGACATGACATTTTGTACTTCTCATTGTTGCAACAGGTCCACCTGAATCCTTAAACGACTTGTTTTTCTCCATCTCCTCCACAAGTTAAACTGACATCAAATATAGTGAAAGCAGGGGTTACATTGTGGGGGAGGGACATACAAAGCAACAAAGAAATAATCTTATAAATGCGTAGAAACACATGCATGAAAGAAAAAAAACATTAAAATACATATTTAAGGGTTCGTTTTCCTAACATTCATTATCTGACCTTTTCTGCTTGACTCATATATATACTAGGTATTGCAAATAAGGGAAACCATGGGACCTATGTTTCTTTGGGCCTGGCTTACTTCACTTAATATAATTTTTTCCAAGCCTTTCCATTTCCTAACAAATGGGGAAATGTCATTCTTTCTGATGGAGGCATAGAATTCCATTGTGTATATATACCACATTTTCTTGATCGATTCATCTACTGAGGGGCATCTGGGTTGGTTCCATATCTTAGCTATGGTAAATAATGCTGCAATAAACATAGTTGTGCTGGTAGCTTTAGTGTGGTCTTGTTTGTAAACATTTGGGTAAATGCCCAAAAGTGGGATTGCTGGGTCATAGGGGAGTTCTATGTGAAGTCTTTTGAGGAACCTCCATACTGCTTTCCAAAGTGGTTGAACAAGTTTACATTCCCACCAACAATGAAGTAAGGTTCCTTTCTGTCCACATCCCCTCCAGATGCTTCATAGTTTTATCCTCTACCAGAATGTGGCAATTTTTCTGCTGATTTCTCAATCTATAACACCCCATTGGAAACTGCATCTATTGCAGAATTTCATAACATGCAAACAAGTACTGTTTTGAATCTCTCAAGTATAGAATGTTGAGAAGTTAAAAATGAGTATAGTTATTAGTGATGAGAATTTTGGATAACACATATATTCTGTCCTCTTAAAAACTTATTTACTTTTAAAAGTTATGGGTTTCCATAGAATTAAACTATTTTCGGTTTTAGTATGAGAAAGTAATAAATTTATTCTTTTTTCAAAATATTGGCAATATATTGTAAAATATTGTCTAGTTGGATAACATTCAAGTTGATGAACCTCTAATAAAGAAGGGGTAATTAATTCAAATTAGATGCCAAATACTATTGATTTTTAAAAAGTTACTACAAAGAGAATATATTTACTATACCAATACAGTGAAATTATATTTTATGCAGATTATTTTTTAAATTTTATTACCAAAGTGAGATTTAATGATAGCAAAGGACTACTAATACATCTTGACTTCTCTTTAAGCACTTTCAATCATAGAAACCACATGAAGCCAATAGACACGCCTACTTTTGTAGATGAAAACAAGTGTCTTTAAAAAATCAGGAATTTAAGTAGTCATGCAAAGGACTCTATTTAACTACTGCATTGTACATTTTTTTCCTAATGTTGGGTAATAATAAATAATGAATCTATTAAAAAGCTCTTGAAGCTCATACGTCCAATTGTGAGTTCTCTTATACTATATCATGGTATTTTTTTCTGTATGGTCTTAAGAAGAAATTTAAATTACTAACTTGAAGTTTTGACAGGACAATTTCATCACTGTACAACTTGTTACTATACTCTCAGTTTTAAATTACTATCTAATTATGCGCATTAGATAAGTATAGAGGAAGAAGTAGAATCCACACTGGTGGCTCAAAGATGAAGTCTGAGGATTGTGGTTTGAAACCAAACCAAACAACAAAAATAGTCCATTAGATTCTGATTTGAAAGAAAACAACAAAAGCTAGAAATGGAGCTGTGGTACAAGCAGTAAAATGCTAGCCTTGAGAAAACTAAAACAAAAAGATAACAAATTCTGGGACAGAGCCAGGCCCTGAGTTCAAGCCCTATTATTAGCACCAAACAAATGAATGAATGAATTAGTTAATTAATTAATTAAAAATAAATTAAGTAGTCACATGTTGATAGGCATGGTGACTAGATTGTGCATTATTTCATAGTAAGGCAAATAATCATTTGTACTAATCACTAATATTTAATTTGAACGTTTTTGTACAATAAACCCTGAATTTAGCATGCATGTATATGTGTGTGTACATGTGTACACATGTGTGTATGTGTATATGTGTGCATGTGCTGTTGCAATGTTGCTTGCCCATATCGACAGGGTGAGGTTGAAAAGAGCTAACTGTGTTGCAATGTTTTTATTTATCACTGTTCTGTCATGTCATTTCAGTTGGACAACCTTTCTGTACATTTTATTTGTCAAATAATAACATCATCAGAATCAAAGCATTTACAACATTAAGATAGATAAAAGAGACTGCTTACAGCTCTTTTATATGTTAGGTGAGGAGATACAGACATAATTAGGTGCTAAGTTATTGCTGTAAGATGACTGTCAATACAAAATATGTATTTGATCTCTTAAATTGGTTATAATTTTAAGATATGCTCATGGAGTGAGTTTGCCTGACTTGACCAAACAGGTATTACTCTCTGGTTATTCCATGAAACACAAGGTGGATAAACTCTTTCTTGCTTTCTGTTGAAAATAACTGTCTTTGTAAGATCATATCTATTCTCACTAAGAGATAATCAACCCAATAATTTTACGTTTGAATATCTCATTATAATAACTGCAAATAAGTATTGTGGATATGCTTGTTAGATATTACTTTCAAAAACAAACAAACAAACAAAAAAAGCATATTTCGTCTCCAGAGTGTGAATGTATTAGAAGTTGTTTTGAACATGCAAAGGGATCTTCACTAATGGTTCTTTTGTGGGAGTAACTACAGGAACTTAACAAATAAGGCTTTTTCAATATCTTTTCCAATATAAATAACATCGCAGAGTGAGTCTTGCAATTTCTGAAAAGCCTTTGAATATTTTAGTATTATTTCAGCTCATTGACTATAGAGCTAAAGACATTTCTGAAATAAATATTGTTAAGGTCTGAAAATGTAAGTGGGTATATAGGCTTTTATATGCATCGTTTTATGAAAATCAAGTTTTTATAAAACTAAATGAAATAAAATAAAAGAATGTAAGTGAATTTGTTAAGCTAATTAATTATTAATATAACTTTGTTTTCTATTAACACAGTTTTTTGAATGAAGATGATGCAGTTAAATTATTTCCGTTGTGTCTCTTTACTTCAGTTACTTTTAGAATCTTTAGTTATAGGAGTGAATTTGTAGTATAAATAAAGGTTTTAAAATGATTAGGAAAAAAATAAAAAATAATAAAATGATTTGGAATAATCTTGTGTTTTGTGTCCTACTCCAAAGAAAATGAGTTTTTTTCACATGTAAATAATTTATAATTGAATCTTCAGTATCATAAGAATGTTTTTTAAATGCAGTAGTATTGATGACTTTTTAAACCAATTGTAATCACAAGTTGGAGAGTCTTTAATTCATACTTAGGTCTTGGTGTCTATGATTTTTAACCTCTCGTTCCTAGTATTAATGGTAGGTCACACTGCATTTTTGGTATATGAAAGGTAAAATATTTATCTGGGGTCAAAGGTTATTTTTATATCATTCTTGCTTTAATAGTATTTTAAAGTAGTACATTTCTCTCAAAATTTTGGTTATAAAAAGCAATCAAAATACTTCTCATAGTAAACAACTTACGTGAGCTACAATGTGGAAATGATTGGTCCATAAGACATGCAGTCTGTTTCCATCCGGAATTAGGCAGGTCATTCTTTCAGTAAGACTGTGTTAAACAGAGATGGGGTCCCCAAACAGTGCAGTGTTGAGTCATGGGATAGAATATGATTTCTACTATTTTGAGCTAGAAATCAAGAATGTTATACTTTAGCAGTTCCTTTCACCAGGGAGGTATAAATTAATTATGAACTTGGAGCTTTCATATTAAAGCTACCTATTTTCTAACAAAGATAAAGTGAAATATTATTAGAGTGTACACAATAATTCTGGGAAAATTTCCTAGAATTAGTAGACTAAGTGCTGGTATATTAGTCATAAAATAAAATGAGGTAATTTGATACAGTGGGAGATGGGCCACAGGCTAACTCTTACCATGTGTGCAATGTAATTCCAACTCTGAAGACTTCCATATCATCATTTGAGAATTAAAAATAGAAGTAGTTCCACTTTATGGGATTATTGTGAGGATTAAATTAGATACCATAGGTAAAGTACTTGGAAAAACAATCAGTCAGCATTTGATACTTTCTACCTGTTATTTTATCATGTGATCAATTCTAACATTTTTACTGTGATTTTTATATTGTGTCTATTTAGAATATACAATGTGATGTATTGCTATTCATTGCACTGGTCACTTTTCTGTTATTATGAGGAAAATACCTGCAAAGAATATTTCTGAGGAGGAAACTATTATATTGACTCATGGTTTAAGAGAACGCAGTTTAAGATTAGATGTCTCCATTGTTTTTAATTAAATTTTTATTAAATAGTTTCTCAAAAGAATTTCCATTTCACAAATCAGTTTATAAGTACACTGGATCTTTACATAACTTTCCATAACTTTCTAAACCTCACCTCACTTTCATTTTTCTACTTACACACTATCTGCATTGAATATTATGCCTTCATTCTCTTCCTCCATAACTCTCTTTATTCCTTCCCTTTTACTTCCACTCACATCTTCCAAGTGATAGTTTCCTGGTATTCATTTTGTTGGATTAAAAGTTCAATTTTATAAGAAATTACTCCTTTTAAATACTCCTCTGCAAATAGCATGCTTTGGTTAATACTATTATGTAATTGTAACCACTCTGTAGGTATTTTCACAATAAAAATATTCTCAGTTGTATGGTCAATAGATTTTGAAAAGGATTCCATGACTTTATGAAATAAAATCAGAATCATAAATGGGTGTACTGGCACTATTGCCTCCCTAGATGTAAAATAAGATCTTAGACTATTACCTCAATCCTCATACAAAGATAAAAAAAAGATTATCTAACTAAATGTGAGATGTAAAAACCTATAAAACATAAGTGTAAAAATTCATGACATTGGATCAGTAAAGGTTTGTAAAAAATGATAAGGAGAGCATTAGTGGGTAAAAAAAGCAAGAATAAACTGGATAATATCAACTGAAAACTTTTCATAATTCAAAGGACAATATAATAGAAGTGAAAAAATATCCAACAGATAGAGGACACGTATTTGTTAATGCTACACTGTTAATGCTACAATGATTTTGAGTCTAAGTATTTTTATATTTTCTAATTCTAAATAATTTTTTCCCGAATAGGTTATTTCTTTAAAGAACATATGCAAATTAATAGTCAATAGGAGAAGCATATGAAATAAGTTCCTCTTTAGTATCTAAGAACAAATCAAAAGAAAACTCACTAGTATGACCATAATATAAATAGATTACACAAAATATAGTAATGCATTTGTGGAGAAATTGATATACTCCACATAGCAAATCAATTTGTATAATACTGCAATCATTATACCAAGCAAGTTTTCAAATGTTCAAAGAGAATTGTATAGGATCTTCCACCTTAGCTTATAAATAAGGAGTCAAATTCAGTTTGTTGGTATGAATTTACAAATAGTTTCATTCAGAAATAAAAATAAAAATAAATTTTAACTACTGGCTCTACGGTCTGTGTCCTTTTAAGGTAACTATAGATATGTAAGTAGAATTATGTAAATTGGTTCATGTGTTTACAGCTGTACTGAAGAAATACTCTTAATATATCATTGGAAACTTTGGTTATTGAATACTATCGATATGAGAATGTTATTGAACTAATCACACTTGGTTGAAAACTACAGCTTAGTCCATCAAAATGTGGAAATTAATAATTTTATTTATAAGAAAAAAGGCTGAGAAGTTGGCTTAGTGGTTGAAATTCATATTGATAAAATTTTGAGATATGAATGTGAAGCCATGAAATTCTGGATCCATGAATTCAACAGATCCTGTTGATTTTAAATGCTGGGAACAAATGCTTTTATCCTGAACTTAGAAGAATTATACAGATATAACTCTCATGAACTTTACTTAGAAGTATTCTGTGAATATTTTTGAAGATTATTTTAGCCAGGTGATTAAAGATTGAACTACAGCATAGACAAGCCTAATTTATCCTTCAGTTCCAATGAGTGACACATGTATCCACATCAGTTTGGAACTTTATTGAAATATCTTTAGATATGTTTGGATATCTTATCAGCCTAATCATTATAAATGTAGGGCAAGTAACACCAAGTATTAGGTTGAACATACATCTTTACTGATGTGACTGAAGACTCCTCGAATTGATTCTTCTTTAGAATAGAAAATGCCTCATTAACCATTGACAAATCATAACTGACATATATTCTATTTAAATCTAATTTTTGTTAGGGATATCTCCATGCTGTAATAACCCTGTCAATCAACCTGCCACAAATTCTTATATATAGGAAGTGCTCTTATAAACTTCAAGCTTTTATTGAATGGAAGAGTTCAGACATTACCCTCACCAGTAGGATTAAAAGCCTAAAAATATCAGACATTTTGTGTTACTGCCTTTCTTTCATTTTTTCATACACATTGGCAAGTAGGGAAAGATTCTGATGTAACAATAATACAATTTTGACTTGTATTAACACAACATCTAGGAACTAGTGTTAATTGGTTACTTACCAATTAGCTCCAAATTTTCTGGATATTTTTATTTCTCCTAGGAAAACTAATGAGCTCCAAGCAAATGTCCCTAAGGAGCCTTACACTTTTAATATCACTGTTTGTCTCAAAATGATTTAAATTTAAATTCTACACCCTCTAATGTGGGCATAGTGTTATACTGTGGAACTTTTCTCCTCAGAGAGTGAGTACTACCCTATTGCTTAACATAGACAAAGTACCTTCATACATAGACTGTCATGTGCAAAGAAGAAGTAGTAGTTGAACAATGTTCTCAGCAATTTGTAAAGATGAAATGGAAATAGAGCAACCATGAACTCAAAAGGAATGTGCAAAAAAGCGAAAGGCACAAAGTAGAATGTGCCAAGGAAATGCTGAAGTATAATTTCAAATTATGTGCTCAGGTGTGAGGATGTGTTCAAAGTATTGATTCAGAGAATTTAGTTGGATATCTTGGGGAAAAAACTGCTTTAAACTATTCTGGGATAATTGTACAAGAGAAGCCCCTAACTCTGACTCTAATCAGCCACAACATCATCAATTTAGGGACTATTTTTCCAAGTGCAAAGTGAGAAAAAGAAGGCTAATCACAGTTAGTGTTCAGGTTGAAGTAATGGAAATCACCTAAATTTTCTTATAAAACCTACATTCATTTTGGAGCATTAAATTAGAGAAAAGCCAAGTAAATATTATGCATGTTCCTAAATTAAGAGGTACTTATTATATTGTTCTCTTTTTTAACTTGGAAGTTATAGATTATATCTTTTTATACTCTAACTTGGTTCAATGATCTGCTGTCTGTTATTTCTTCTCTTCCCCTTCTTTTGCCCGTCTACTTACATAATTTTTATTTAAAGAGACAAACTTGAGCTTGCATTTCTAAATTCTCATAAATTATCTGAATTTCTTCATACTTCTGGCAGCCTCCTTAATCTATCTCAAGGGAATATTTTGTCACTACCATTTTTATCCTATATGATATCTTCCTGCCTAATTCAGTGCAAAACATACATTAGACTCATCCAGATATCTCAACACTTGTACCAACATAAAAGACTATGTTACTTAGAAATCATCATTTTAGTATACCTGTGGAGGTGGCATCTGTAATTTTTGAATGACCCTAACTGATACTTACATGCAATCATGTTTTAAACCAATATACCACTCAGAAGAATGAATCACTAAAATGTGGTATTCACACACACACACACACACACACACACATACACACACATACAGACACACACTGTGGAATTCTATGCTTCTAATTCATAAGGAAATGGAAAGACTTGGAAAAATCCTACTAAGTAAAATAAGCAAGATATAAAGAAAAAGATCCCATGGTTTCCCTCATGTGTAATGAGTAGGAAATGTCTAGGGTAGTATTAGCAGATGAGCAGAATGGCTCAATACCTATGTATATGTGACCATATAAGTGGATGATGAGCAAAATGAACTCCTAGTGTTCCCCTATGGTTTATCCCCTGCTGTATTTAATTTCAGTATCCTGTGTATTGTATACATATTTATGTTAATGTTGCAAAGGAAGAGGAACAACAAAATGGCGACACAAAAGACAAAGGCAAACCAATGCAATAGCAATACTCAGAAGACAACATTTTGGAAATTTACATTACTACTTATGAGGGGTATTGTGAATGAAAATTGTGATTAAAATGAGAGGGAGGGGGTAAAAAGTTCGACATGTTATGTATTCTCTGCCTTTCAATTACTGCAACCCCTTTTATATATTAAATGGACAATAAAATTAAATTTAAAAACAAGCTACATAAAATATAATTTCACTGTATTGGCATAGTAAATATTATTCTATGTGTATTACCTTTTTTAAAAAATGAACAATATTTGGCTTCTAATTTGAATTAATTGTCCCTCTCTTTATCAGAGGGTCATCAACTTGAATGTTATCAAACTATACAAAATTTTCAGAATATACTTGTCATTATTTTGAAAAAAACATTATTTTAGTATTGTCTCATACTACATAGAAAACAGTTCAATTCTTTGGAAACTCCTAACTTTTAAAACTAAATATTTGTTGATAGGACAGAATATATGTGATCTTCAAAATTCCTCTGACTACTAACGACTCATTTTCAAATTCTGAACATGCCATACCAGAGATATTTAAAACAGTGCCTGTATGCATTTTATTTAATTCCGCAAAAAATGCAGTTTCCCATGGAGTGTTACATAGTTAAAAGTCAACAGAAAAACTAGCCACATTCTGGTAGAAGATAAAACTATGAAGTATCTATAATTATTAATTCCTCTAGAGTAAACATTTGTTCATCAGAGTAAGCTATTATTTTTATGACAATCAATCCCAACATTTTATGCAGTGAAGTCATTCTAGCCCAACACTTTCCAAATTGTAAGGTGCACCTTAAAATTCCCTAAATTCACAGCATGACTAGCTTATCATTGTAGTGAAAAAATTCTACACTTCTGATAATGAAATGCCCTTTCGATTGCTGAAAAAACACTACACTAAACTTTGCTGCATCGTTTTACCTCAAGTGGTATTCTTGAGATCAGAAAACTTGCAAATATTATTTCTACTCATCTTTTTATCTATCATAGATATTCAGGAGGCTAAGATCTGAATATTATGGTTCAAAACCCACCCAGGCAGGAAGGTTCCTTAGATTCTTATCTCCAATAAACTGCTCAGGAAAAGCCAGACACAAGTGTTACTGAGTTTCGAGTGGTAGATCAGTAGCCTTGACCAAAAACAGGCTCAGGGACAGTGCCCAGGCCCAGCGGTTAAGCCCTAGGACAAACAAAACAAAAAAAAACAAAATGAAAACAAACTCCAAACCTAGCATTTTTCTCATTGTATGCAGAGGTACGTAATTAAGGAAATGTCTTCCTGTGTTATGTATAGGTAGAAGAAAAAAGATCTCGCACAATAACTCTCTTCATACCATGTTACACCAAAACCTCAAAACATTGCTCTTTTTCTAAATTTATACATTAATATCATCCATTTGTTGGCAACTGTTTCTAGCATTATCATGTTATACATGAACTGTTGGAATTATCTATTAACTAAGTCCTTTAACTCGCTTGAAAGAATATTCTAGACAAATAGAATGCCAGAATAATTTGTAAATTAAAACTTCTACTTAAAAAGAATTTTGTAGTATCCTGTAGAATATAAAATTACAAACAAAACATGTTTATTTTAAATCTAAATTCTCATTTAGCCAGGTTTAAAAAGTCTTACATTAGAAAATTTTGCTATTTCTCCAGGATTAAGCTTTTGTAATCCTTCATCATTTCTGTGGAAACCAACAGAATGATGCTTACTTTTTAAAATTTTTGGTTTGGAATCATGAGCTATTTTGCATCTAGGAATGTTCTGTAATGAAGAGAGCATTTAAAACATGACTGAGGATGATATATGGGTTGCATTTCAATAGGAAACTTGACTTCTCAAAACATAATGACAAAATTAGCCCTAACTTCCAACTGTGAATTCCTGTCTTGTTTTTTGGTTGGTTTTATTAAGCAAAATTATACTAACTAGTTACGGGAAGGTATCACTATGTAATCCACTCTCTAATCTCCTGTCTTAATCTGAATGCTAGAATTTCAGGATTGTATCACATTGTCCTACCATAGTTTGTTGGTTTATTTAACCTAGAAGCATACTAGTAATTCTGAACTTCTCCGATGATCTTATCCACTAGACTGACTGCTCAAAGTGTTTCTGTACAATTTTCAAAGATGTTCTAACATTTGACACAGGGTATGAACATTTTCAGATGCACCTGCAGGGGTCTCTGATTCATTCCTCCATGGATCCTCCATGATGATTACTTGCCTCTCTTACTGTGTCTGGTCCCTACCTATGTAATATTCTCAAGCTTTTTGGGGGAAAGTTCACTTGAGGAGTTTCTAATATTGAAAATTATGACTTGATTATAGTCTTACTCAGGACATATTTTCTATTATTTTCTAACTTTTCTACACATTCTGAGAGTTGTTTCATATGTGTCTTTGCACATGTAAGTGCTTCTGTGTGTATGTGAATGTTTGTATGTATGTATGCAAAATCCTCAAGCTCTTATTCAGCAATCTTGCTCATGACTAGTATTACATCACTTGAGCCATTCTTCTAGTGTAACTTTTGGCTGGTTAATTACAAGTAGTGTTGCAAAGACTGTTCTGCCAAGGCTGGATTCAAACTTAAATTCCCAGACTCTTTTACATTCTTAGTTTTTATTTTTTCCAGGAGTATCATGTTTTAAACTAGAAACACTTTCGTGAATGTAAAGTCTAACCTGTAGCCCAGATTTTTAACTCAAGAATTCATACAAAGGTAGATGAACATACACATTATATATCCTGAGTGTACACTGCTAGAAATGTGATCTTGAGCCGGGTACTGGTGGCTCATGCCTATAATCCTAGCTACTCAGGAGGTTGAGATCTGAGTATTTCAGTTCAAATCCAGCACCAGTAGGAACGTTTTCTGAGTCACTTATCTCAAATTAACCACCAGAAAACTGGAATTGACACTGTGGCTCAAGTGGTAGAACTCTAGCCTTGGGTTTAAGACCCACAACCATCAAAAAAAGAAAGAAAGAAAAATACATGTGATCTTAGCCACCAGTTCATTGCTAGTATAATTCCTGCTCTCTCAACATGGCCTTTTTTTTCCAGTTAAGTCCATGCTTTTATATCTGACTTGCTTTGGGAACAGAATTATTCTTCCATACTACGTTATTACAAATTTCCATGATTAGCTACCATGATTTAGATCTAGTAGAAAACAAGAGTGGCCTCATCCTTCATGTTCCACTTAGTAGTAATGATTTCTCTATATCACTCCCATAGATCTACTTACTGGCTTTGAATTTATTGTTTAAATGTTGTCTTATTTGTAGAGTCTTCTGTAGTGTATTGAACTATTAAACTTAAGCACAAAACTTCTTTTTCTTGTATTATTCCTATTGTTTCTCCTACTGTTAACTTATGTACACTTGGGAAATAATGCACAACACACACACTCACAAAGAAATGTTTCTGAGAACCTTCTTCCCACTTAAAATTGGTCTTAATTACAGTGCAATTAGGAAATTTGAACTTAAACTACTCCAGGAAGTTTTTTTCATGTTTTTTGTTGTTGTTGTAAAAATGGTGTAAATAGTGGTTACAGTTACATAAATAAGTAAATGAGTACATAATCTATCAAGCACTGTTACCTCCTCTTTTGTTTTTCTCCTGCCATCCCTTTCCTCCCTACCACCCCAACTCCCTTCTCCCCTCTTCAAGTAGTAAAGTTCATTTTCAACATAGTGACTTGTACCACTCATTGTTACAATGGGTCATACTGTATCCTTGTTTCAGCATTTTGTTATTTCCCTTCCCTTCCCCACATTAATAAAATGTATATGCAAGATATAGGTTGCCGACAACAAATATAGTGAAAACAGGGGTTATATCATGGAGGAAGAACATAGAAGAGAAACAAAAAAAATACATACTACATGTTAAATACATTAAAAACAATAGCAAGAGAGAAAAATCAAGTTGTGTCACTATCTTGGGGTACATTTCACTTAACATCATCTTATATGGCCATGTGTACATGGGTAATGTTTTATAAGCCATTTAAATTCCATATTTTCTCTTTAAAAAGTTATTTCTGAAACACAAGTTACCTCATGTCCAAAGATGTACTTGTGCTATTTCAATGAAACCAGAAAATATTAATTTTACTTGGAGCAGCATTATAGATTGTTCTGGAGGTAAGTGGAAGGAACTGTTACTGGAAGTGGAAACTGATACCAAGAGAGGAATTGAACATAGAGAAATGAAAAAGTTCAAGTTAATTTGTGCTGTCCTTTTTATGGTACAAGAAAAGAATCCAAGGCCTGAAGGAAACTCTGTCCCTTACCTTTTCGAGTGTGTCCTTTACTCATATAAAACTTGTCTGTAAGCTTCCAGTTGGGAGTATTACAAAAGGAAACAATATGCCATTTCAAGGCCAGCATAGAATAAAAGGAAATAACTTTGTTTTAAAAGTGTTCTACTGCAAAGAAACAAAGACATGGAGGTTTTAAAGTGTCTTATGCATGGATATTTCTCTCCTGAGATGATTCTCCTATTGTAGAAGTCAGTTATCCATTTCTTTATTCTGGTCCTGGGTCCTCCACAGCAATAAGGATTCCAAAAAGCAGGATCCAGTGAGTATAATCAGCAAAAGGAGCCTCTTCTCAAACCAGTGCTTTAAGGATGGTCCTAAAGAAATATGTGGGTTTTTCATTTTCTTGTTTGTTTGTTTACTTTGTGCTGGTTCTGGGGCTTGAACCAGAAGGTGGACCCTGTCCCTATACAGTTGTCTTTCCTGCCCACCTGCCCCCTAAACTACTACTCTACTGCTTGAGCTAAAACTCAAATTCTGCCTGCTTTAGTGCTTAATTACAGATAAGAGTTTCATAGGCTGTCCTGCCTGGGTTGACTTTGAACTGAGATAGTAAGAAAGCCAAGTGACATCAACTGTATGCACTTCTCTTTTGAAAGAAGAATTATTAGATGAAGTTTATAATAAAGTTAATATTTGACAATTTTTAAAAGAAGAGAATATGTTAAGCAAAGAAGCCATAACTTAAATAACTCAGCAAAAGTAGGTGCACTGAATCATTTGGGAATTATTTTTTCTGTTTGGGAAGATTACAATTGACTTCGTTGTTCCTTTTGGGGAAACTTGAAGTCATATTTGCAGTTTTTTGTTGGTCATGGGGCTTTAACTCTGATGCTGGGCCCTGTCCCTCAGCTCTTCCGCTCAAGTTGAGTGCTCTGCCACTTTAGGTATAGCACCACTTCTGGATTTCTGGTGGTTAATTAAAGATAAGAGTCTCATGGATTTTCCTGGCCAGTCTGGCTTTGAACCACAATCCTCTAGTCTCAACTTCTTGAGTAGGTAGGATTATAGGCATGAGTGACCAGCATCCGGCTTATATTTGCATTTATGTGCACTTAATGACACTATGTAGACAAACAATGGAAATTTGAATCAATGATGACATTGCAGCTTTTCAGAAAAATTGAGGTAGCAATAAAAATATCCTCCTTTTCCATGTTGTTACATTAATGACTCGTGTTATGGGACTCTTACATTAGCATCCTCTGTTGTCTGCGTATGTGGACTTAGTATCAGAAATGACTGAAGATTTTAGAAAGCAAAGGAGTTCAGGAATGAAAGAATAGCATAGAAGGATATACCATTTATCACATAGAGATTAAGAACTAGCCTAAGGAATTAGAATGCTAAAGACAATGAGGAATAAGCCTAGTTGATAACTAGTTCTTCAATAACCAAAAATGGTTCCCTAGAACAGATTGTGGTATAACTTAATTATTATCATTTATTCCTTCCATGTGAAGTTATTCCTTCTCTTTTGTCAAAACTATTAATTAGTCTATTCCTTTTTTATGCTATAACTTACCAAAAAGATTTCCAAATCTCACATAGACTACCCTTCTCATTGTGATTAGAAATGACGGCTCAAAACCTGGAATCTTTGAATTTCCAGGATTAATCTCCATTCTTGGCATTAAATTGCCATGACCTATTAACAGAACAGTGTTTTTTGTTTTTTGGGTTTTTTTTTTTGTTTTTTGGTGGGGGGGTGTCTGGACGCGGAGCCTGAACTCTGGGCTTGGGCGCTGTCCATCAGCTCTTCAGCTCAAGTCTAGCGCTCTACCACTTGAGCCACAGCGTCACTTCTGGCTTTTTTCTTTTTGCTTATGTGGTGCTGAGGAATCAAACACAGGGCCTCATGAGTGCAAGGCAATCTATACCACTGAGCCACCTTCCCAGCCCTTTTGTTAAATAATAGTAATCTAATATAGGTAAAATAAATTACGGACTATTGTTAGGCATCAGTTGGAATGATCAATTGCATATTCCAAGTATGGGTTATTTATTTTGCATTTACTAGCTAAATGACTTTTTGCCAATCTTGGGACTTGAACTCAGGGACAGGGAACTGTTTTTTGTTTGTTTGTTTGTTTGTTTGTTTTGGCTCCAGGCTAGCACTTTACCACTTGAGGCACAGCTCCACTTTCAGTGTTTCTTTTTCTATTTATGTGGTACTGAGGAATCAAACCTAGGGTTTGATGCATGCTAAGCAATAACTGTTCCATTAAGCCACATTCCCAGAGCCCTAAAAAAATTCTTTTCGTTTTTATATTAATAAGTTTTGTTATTGTGAAAATACCGTACAGAGGGGTTACAATTTTATGAGCAAGGTAATGAGTACATTTCATAGCAATCATTGTTGCCCCCCTCTTCCCCTGACCATCCCTGCCATCGATTCTCCCCCTCCCATCCCCGCCAAAGTTGTAAAGTTTGTTTTTCAACATAACCTTTTATACATCTCATTGTCGCAATTAGACTTGATTAAGATGGCATTACTTTTTCATTTCGTTACTATGTATTATAATTTAGACCAGGTGGTAGAAAAAGAAGTGGAAAACAATACTAAGTCCAGTAAGACTGACATTCCTATCACATCACTAAGTAAGTACAGTGTTAAGGCCAGCAGGACGCATAGGGCTGATGCATGTGACATTATTATGTAAAACACTATTGGTCATCATCTCCGACATCCATAACATTCTGCTTCCACTTTCAAGATAAAGAGGCAAATATCTAAGCCTTTTTAATTGATAGAGTGTGTTTCCTAGGAAAGAAGAAGGAGGATGTGGAAGGTGATGGTGGAAAAATATGTATATTGGCTCTCTGTCCACATTTTTTGCATTTTTAAAAAGTGCTATTGATGAACTCCCTCTTACATGTAATTGACTATACTGTCTGCACAAGATGCAGAGAAATGAAACATTTATTCTGGTGGATAGTAACATATATTAACAAAATCCATTTCTGGAAAAAAAGATACTAGGTAAGAAAGTATAAAGTATTGTCTATGAAATGGTTTCTTTTCTTGGAGAATAAACGGTAGTATTGAAATGCTTACTCCAGCTTTCTTGGAAATTTTATGCTGTCTCAGTATCAAAATGTTCTCTAATTTCTGTAACATCCAAGCATAAAAGACATGATTTGAAGATCTCAGTAGTTTTAGAAATAAAGGTACATAATAGCTTCCTTCTTGTAGAGACTTGTGATAGCGAGTATGATTGATTGTATTATAGTTCTCTTTTTTTCCCCCTCTTTATCTCAAGTGTTGTATATATGGTCATATTACTCTATGTCCTGCATCAGCGTCCTGTTGGTGAGATTTACCTGTACTTTGCAATGTAAATCTGGGTCATGTGACTTACATCAGCTTACAAAAATGAACCAGAAGTAGTGAAAGGCTGTTTCTAGGGGAAGATTTCTGTCTCATTGTCTGTGTCTAATAGCTGAATTGTTTTCCCTTAGCTATAAAAATAGCATAGTTTCAAAATGAGTCTTCTTTCAACTTATATACTGGAAGAATATATCATGTGAAATTGAGGCAAAACTCAAATACAGCCTCACCATATAACAAAAGCAGAATTAAGCTAATGTTAGAATATGATATTAAGATGTTAGTTTCTTATATTTTATACCTTTATGATAGTTGACTATAGCATACTAGAATTTAATAAATACCAAACAAGAACTAAACAAATAGATAAGATTTCCTGTTGGACATTATTACAATTTTTTTATAAATAAACATTCTCCATGTGATCATTTATGGGGTTATCTATTTTCTATAGATGGGTTTAATCATTTTAGATCATTGTATCTAATATTCATAATCATTATCCAGACCTTGTGATTGAGGTGAGGAAGAACAAAATATCTAGATTTCTCCTTCTCTTTTCCTCTTCTCCTTTTTGTAGTGTGAATTCTAATCCTTTCTCCAAATTCTCCTATTAATAAGAATGACACGTTGTGGATATCAAGCAAAAGGCTTCAAATCAAGAATTTCATACTTTCCGGGAGGAGGATGGGAAGGGATGGGAAGGAGAAAAAAAGGAGGAGCTACAATGCTTGATAAGAAATGTACTCATTATCTTGCCCATGTAATTGTAATCCTTCTGTACAGTATTTTCACAATAAAAAAATAGATGAGAAGGGGTACCAAGATGGTGACAGGGCAGTACGGAAACGTCACAGCTCTCCCCAACCCAAAAGAGAGTTCAAGTTCTAATGCTTAATCTCCCCAAGAGACTGACAACAAGAAAAAGACGAACACCCAGAGAAAAACAGAAGGTGGAAAATAACAAAAAAGGAAGAGAGAAAAAGAAGAATTTCAGAACAGAGGAGCAGGAAGACTCCTCCCTCAACCTTTACTGGCCGCGCAGCAGCACACCAAGCCATGGCCAGACCACCCACCAGGGGCTGTCCAAGTCTCAGAGATACAGGAGTTTGTCTGCCGATAACCTGGGCAGAAGCAGCCTGAGGTACTAGTGTCAGACCCACTGATTGTGATGAACGGAGAAACCTCCTAGCCTGGAGCTTGAACAAAGATCCCACCCCTCACTCTCCATCTGAGCAGAGAGGCTCCATCCCACCAAAGCCCCTCAACCCCATGGCAGGAACCCCAGAACTACATGGGACTCCCACCGAACACCAGAGCAGAAGACATGCAAGGAACTGGTGCTGATCCGGAGAGTGCAAATGCAGACAAACCCCAGTGCTCAGAACCTGCACGGAGGCCCCTCCCCCACCCCTCGGGCAGAGGTTAAAGGCCCATCTCATGGTGAGACCCAAACAGCATCAAATTAGGCAGAGACAGAAGAGAATCACACAGAGCTACCACCGCCCAGCCCAGCTCACATACACCTCAACTGAACTCTGATTGGAAAGGCAACCAACGACCTACATCACACAGAAACAACTAGCTCCAGGGTGAGTACCCCGCAGGGGACTCTGTATCCCTCAAGAGAGACCAGGGCTGGTGGGAATCCCCAGACCATGAGCCAGACCTCCTAACCCAACACCTGTACCACAGGACCCACTAAAACTGGGAACTGTTCGAGAGCTCCACCAAACCGTGTAGCACACTCAGCTGACCAGGCTACAGCAAGAGCACCCCTGGAAGGAAGCTTAAACACCCAAGCCAGGAACAGTGCCCCTGGGTCAAGATACCCAACAGTGGAAGAATTTGAACTGTGTACCCCAGGCTGTGTAACCTAGGTGGAATACACAGCAGCACATCTCCAACCCGCTTTCCCCAGGCCTTGGGCCGGGACCAGGCCTGGGGATCCAGTGCCTGAGCAACCCAACCAACCTTTCCCAACTGAAGTCAGCAGCTGAGCATAAGCCTCAGCAAAGGGGAGAAAACAAGGAACTGCACCCACTGGGAAGCACGCCTGTGAGAGCAAAAGACCAGGGGGGCTCAGGACAAGAGAAGCCCAAACCCCACCAGAACCTGACCCATATATTCTAGGTTATTAGACAACACAGGCCACCAGGACCTGATAATAGGCAGGAGCTCAGGCTGGTAAGGTGGCTCAGCAGTAGAGTGCTTGTGTTGGGTGCATGAGGTCTTGGATCTGATTCCTCAGCACCACATAAGCACAAAGGGTCAGAAGTGGTGCTGTGGTTCAAATGGTAGGATGCCATCCTTGAGCTTAAGATCTGAGGGACAGTGCCCAAGCCCAGATTTCAAGCCCAAAACCAGGCTTTCCTCCGCAAAAAAACCATCAGGAGCCCATAGCAGACTCCAGCGTCTGAGAGAGTTCATCCAGCACATCCAATCTTGCCAAGAGCACCCATAGGAGCAAACAGGAGCAGTCCAGGCCACTCAACCCTTCCAATGACGAGAGCTGCCAGTGATCTACAGCAAAGAGCTGAGAACCCTAAGTGGGTCAGACCAGCAGCTGGAGGTCGGCCCCCAACAGAACCGAAAACAGGTACAAACTCTCTCTACCAACACAGAAACAACAACCAAGCAAAGTCAGACACATATTGACCAAAACAAAATTTCAGATTAGTCTCCAATAATCCTGGACCCACATGGGAAAATCACAGAGAAAAATTACAAGATTTATTAATAGCCAGGATAGCAAGGTATCCCCAATAGCCAGCAGCCACACAGGGGAGAGCCCCAGTGGGAGCAAAGCAGGAATGAAAGACAAAAGCTACATCCAAGGGATGCTGGAGACAATGACTCAAAAAATAAAGGGAGAAATTAAAGAACACGGGTACAAACTATCGAAAGAGATGCAGGATCTCAAACACGAGGTACACACAAAAGTAGAGGAAGTACATACCTCACTCAGAAGTGAGAAAAATGCCAAAATAGAGGCAATACATACCTTATTAACAGGTGAGATCAGTACTTTGAGAACCAACACCAAATCCATAAATGAGTCCATTTCATCCTTGCAAACCACAATGGAAGCCACAGTTAACAGAGTGAACGAAATGGAATGTAGAGTGTCAGATACAGAAGACAGAATACACCAACTGGACCAAACAATGACAGATATGGAAACATTACTTAAATTATGCCCAAGGGAAATTCAAGAGCAAGCAGATAGTGCCAAGAAATTTAACCTTTGTATAATTGGAGTGGACGAAGGTGAGGAATATCAAAGCAAGGGAATGCAACACCTATTCAACAAGATAATCAGTGAAATTTTCCCCATCTCAAAAAAGAACATCTTACCTACATAACAGAAGCATATAGAACATCTAACAAGCAAGACATCAGGAGAAACACTTCTAGACACATTATAGTAAAAATGATAGACCTGAATAATAAGGAAACCATCTTGCATGCAGCAAAAATGAAGAAGGAGCTATAATAAACGGCAAAAAATTAGAATCACTGCAGATCTCTCTACACAAACACTGAATGCAAGAAAGGCCTGGGAAAGTACCATACGAGCCCTGAGAGCCAATAACTGTCAACCCAGACTGATATACTCGGAAAAGCTAGCATTCACATTCGATGGAGAGCTGAAAATTTTTAATAGCAAATAAAAATTTAATGAATACATAAACATTAAGCCAGCATTACAAAGAATTCTAAGAGTGGGAACACAACCTGAAGAAAGCAACCAGGAACAGGGACATGTACCCAGACAGTCATTAATAGAAATCTAACTGAGCAAGCACAGGAGGAAAGGAAAGAAGAAAAACTGAGGGAAATTGGGAATGACAGGGATCAAAATGCATCTCTCTATACTATCTCTTAATATTAATGGGCTTAATTTGCCAATCAAAAGAAAAAGAACTGCGGATTGGATTAGAAAACATGACCCATCCATCTGTTGCCTTCAGGAGACACACCTCTCAGCCAAACATACAAACAAACTCAGAGTAAAGAGTTGGAAAAGGATCTACCAATCAAATGCCCCCAGTAAGAAAGCAAGTATAGCAAGCCTGATATCTCAGAAGATAAACTTTTCATTATAATCAATACAAAAAGACAAGGCTGGACACTACATATTAATACAGGGAACAACCCAAGAGGAGGACAGTTCCCTCTTATATTACCAACTTATATTCCCCAAACATTGGTGCACCCAGATATGTTAAGCAAATACTCTCAAACTTACAGAATAAAATAGATCCCAATATGATAATACTAGTAGACTTTAACACCCCACTCTCGCCAAAGGACAGGTCTACCAAACAGAGGATTGGAAAAGAAGCTACTGAATTAAGTGAGGCCATACTTCAACGGAATTAACTGACATCTACCGAGTATTTCACCCTAAAACAACAGAGTACACATTCTTCTTAGTAGCTCATGGAACTTTCTCCAAAATAGACCATATCATAGTTCATGCAAGGAACTTAAGCAAATACAAGGGGATCGACTTAATCCCCTCTATCCGATCTGACCACAGTGGAATCAAGCTAGTTCTCAATAACAAAGCATACAGCAGAAATTATTCTAATACATGGAAATTGAACAGCACACTTCTAAGCAGTGGCTAGGTAACGGAAGAGATCAAAGAAGAAATAATTTCCTACAACTTAATTAAAATGAAAACACAGCACAAAGAAACTTGTAGGACACATCAAAAGCAGTCCTGAGGGGAAAATTTATTGCCCTCAGTGCCCACTTCAAGAAAATAGAGACAGACCAAGTAAATTATCTCATGTTGCAATTAAAATAGCTAGAAAAACATGAAAAAAAATGCAACCTAAATTTACTAGAAGGAGCCAGATAACCAAACTAAGAGTGGAGATTAATGAATTAGAAAATTGTAGAACCATAGCCAGAATTACCCAAAGAAAAAACTGGTTCTTTGAAAAAATAAATAAAATTGATGGACCGTTGGCAAGATTAATTAAAAAGAAGAGAGGAAACCCATATTAACAGGATTAAGGATGCCATAGGAAAATTCACAATACATACACAAAATATCCAAAACAATCTTAATGGACTACTTTCAAAAGTTATACTCTCTAAAGTAAGAAAACATGGCAGAAATGGATGCATTTTTACAAAAATACAAGTTGCCCAAACTGAGCAAAGAAGAAGTAAATCATTAAATAAGCCAATATCCTACAACGAGATACAGAAACAATCAGAAGTCTTCCAACAAAGAAAGCATAAGACCAGATGGATTCACAGCAGAATTCTATAAGACCTTTAAAGAAGAACTAATGGCCATAATCCTCAAGCTCTTCAGAGAAACAGAGAAGGAGGGAGCTATCTCAAACTCATTCTACGAAGCCAATATCACACTCATCCTCAAACCAGGCAAAGACCCAACCAAAAAAGAGAATTACAGGCCAATTTCCTTGATGAACACAGATGCAAAGATCCTTAACAGGATTCTAGCTAACAGAATCCAGAAACATAAAAAAAAAATCATACACTATGATCAGATAGGTTTCATCTCAGAGATGCAGGGATGGTTTAACATACATAAGTCAATAAATGTAATCCTACACATCAACAGAGCCAAGGTCAAGAACCACATGATTATCTCCACAGATACAGAAAAGGCCTTTGATAAAATTCAACATTCATTCATGGTAAAAGCTCTGGAGAAAATAAGAATAGAAGGAACATTTCTTAAAACAATAAAAGCCATTTATGACAGACCAATAGCCAATATTATACTTAATGGGGAAATGCTAAAACCAATTCTCTTAAAATCAGGAACAAGGCAAGGATGCCCACTGTCTCCACTCCTCTTCAAAATAGTCCTGGAACCCTTACCCAGGTAAATAAGGTAAGAAAAAGACATTAAAGGGATCCGCATAGGAAAAGAAGAAGTTAAACTATCCCTTTTTACAGATGACAAAATACTATACCTTCACGATCACAAAACCTCCATTCCCAAACTCTTAGAAATCATAAATCACTTCAGCAAAGTAGCAGGATACAAAATCAACCCATAAAATCAGTTGCCTTCCTGTACACTGACAATGTACAAGCAGAAAGGGAGCAACCCCATTCACAATAACCCCCCCCCAAAATAAAATATTTAAGAATTAACCTAACCAAAGATGTAAAAGAACTATTTAATGAAAACTATAAAAATTTGGTATATATACACAATGGAATTCTGTGCCTCCATCAGAAAGAATGACATTGCCCAATTTGTTAGGAAATGGAAAGACTTAGAAAAATTATATTAAGTGAAGTAACCCAGGCCCAAAGAAACTTAGGTCCCATGATTTCCCTTATTTGCTAAAACTAGTATATTCTGAGTCAAGCAGGAAGGTCAGATAAGTTGATGTTAGAGAAATGAACCCTAAGATAACCATTCAAATGTCTTTTTTCTTTCAGGTGATTGTTTCTAACACATTTATAAGATTAGTTCTTTGTAGCTTTGTATGTTCCTGCCCCATGGTGTAACCCCTGCTTTCACTGTATTTGATGTTGATATAATTTGTGGAGGGGAAGAGAAAAAAACAAATTATTTAAATAGGGATACAGGTGGATCTATTGTAACAATGAGATATACAAGTCATTATGTCGAATACGAACTTTACAACTTTGTTGGGGGGAAGGAGGATTGGGTTGGGGGGCGGGAGGAGCATGGGAAGAGATGGGAAGGGGAAACAAAGGAGGAGTCTACAATGATTGATAAGAAATGTACTCATTATGTTGCCCATGTAATTATAAACCCTCTTTACAGTATTTTCACAATAAAATAAATAAATAAAACTATAAAAAGTTAAAGAAAGAAATTACACAAGATACTAGGAAATGGAAAGACCTCCCCTGCTCTTGGATAGGCAGACTTAATATAGTGAAAATGGCAATACTGCTTTCAAGTATTTTCATTGGCTATTTTCATTATTGCCTTTGTTCTGGTTTTCTTATCAGGAACACAGGGTTACACAAAAAGATCTTCCTAAGATATAGGATCTTAGGCAGAAAAAAATAAATGTATAATTAAAGATTTTCATCTCTTAAGAGAATAAAAAGGTCAGAAGACATTTGTTATTACTTGCATGGTTCAGATGACTTGAATGTTTTGGTTGTTAAACTAAGTGGAATACATGTAAAATGTTACAGTTGTTCCAAACGATGATACTTTTCTGCTCCAATAAGATGAATCCTCTGACAAGGTTAGAGGGCATATCGATTTTGGGGGAGAAGTCTTAATTTTAGAATGCCAAGGTAGATACCTAAAACAGCACTGCCTATCACATATCTGCTAATTTTATACTTATGGCCTATAAGTTTATAAAACTACACATATGAATTGAATGAGAAATTTTTGATTTACACAATTGACTCAAAAACAACTAAAACCAGAAAACACTTCTATATATTTATATAAACTAATATATCCAGTGAGGATTTAAAAATTTTTAGAATATATATTTAACATTTATGTCAAAATATTGTTTATTTGTAAATGTTTATTTTTAATTGTTGTCAGTTGTGGGACTTGAAATCTGGACGTGGACACTGCCCCTCAGCACTTCAGCTCAAGATTAGTGCTCTACCACTTGAGCAACTAACAGTTTTCTTTTGTCTCATTTGAGGTAAGAGTCTCATGGACTTTCCTGCCTAGGCTAGTTTTGAACCATGATTCTCAGCTCTCAGCCACTTTAGTAGCTAGAGTTACAATCATGAGCCACTGGCCCCTAGCTACAATACAGTAGATGGAAAGAAATCATTAAAATTACACCAGAATTAAACGAATTAGAATCCAAAAATAAAAATTGTAAGAACCAAAAACCAAAGAGTTGATACTTTGAAAAATTAAAAAAATTGACAGATCCTTAGCAAATCTTATGAGAAAAAGAAGAGAACACACTCAAATAAATAAACTCAGGTATGAGAATGGAAACATCACCACAGTAACAACCAAGATTCAGAACATTATAAGAGAATACTTCTCAAAATATTATGCTAATAAGTTAGAGCACCTGGCAGAAATAGACGTTTTCCAAGCCAATATCGAAATGCTGAAACAAAACAAGGTGAGTTAAACCATCTTAACTGGCTCATATCAAACACTGAAATAGAAACAGTAATAAGAGACCTCCCATCTCAGAAAAGCAGCTTTACAGCTGAATTCTATAAGGCCTTCATGGCAGAGCTCACACCAATACTTTTCCAACTCTTCAATGGAATTGAAATAGAAAGTTCACTACTGAACTCATTCTATGAAGCCATCATAACCCTCATCCCAATACCAGGCAGGGACTCATCAAAGAAAGAGAACTATAGACCCATTTCTTTGATGAACATTAATACAAAACTTCTCAACAAAATTCTGGCCAATCAATTTCAACAATTCATCCAAAAACTCATACACCACCATCAAACAAGATTCATTTCAGGGCTGCAAAACTGGTTCAATATACACAAATCAATTAAGATAATTCATCACATCAACAGGAGAAAGGATAAGAACCACATGATTATCTCAATAGATGCAGAAAAAAGCATTTGACAAGATCCAACACTCCTTTGTGATGAGGGTTCTGGAAAAATTAGGAATCCAGGGAACATTCCTCAATACAATAAAGGCTGTATTTGACAAACAGCCAGAATTTTACTTAATGGTGAAAAACTAAAGCCATTTCATCTTAACTCAGGAACGCGACAAGGATGTCCACTCTCTCCACTTCAATTTAGTAATAGAATGACTAGCTACAGCAATAAGAAAAGAGGCAATAAAGGGATCCAAACAGGCAAAGATTAAATAAAACTCTCCCTCTTTGCAGATGACATTAGCTTGTGTTTAATGAATCCCACGGACTCCACACCCAAATGACTCAAGCTGATTCTAAATTTTGGCAAAGTAATGGGGTATAAAATTAACCCTCAAAAATCAATGGCTTTTCTGTATGGCAGCAATGAGAAAAGTGTGTCTGAAATCAGGAAAGCAACTCCATTTGTGATAGTCCCACAATCAATAATACCTAGGAATTAACTTAACCAAAGAAGAGAAGGACCTCTATAATGAAAAATTTAAAAAACTTGGAAAAAAGAAAAATTTAAAAACGTGAAAAAGGAAATCAAACAGAAATTAGAAAGTGGAAAACCTCTCATGTTCCTGGATTGGAAGGATTTACATCTTGATAATGGCAATAATCCCCAAGGCTATCTACTAATTCAATGTGATGCCTTTCAATATTCCCACGGCATTCTTCAAGGAAAAAGAAGAGGCAATCCAAAAATTTACATGGAACTATTAGAGGCCCCAAATAGCAAAAACAATCCTTAACAGAAAGAACAGTGCTGGAGGAATATCAATACCAAATTTCAAACTCTACTATAAATCCATAGTAATCAAAACAGCTTGGTACGTGCACAAGAACAGACCTCAGCACCAATGGAATAGAGCTGAAAACCCAGAAAGGAACCTACAGACATATAAGCCATCTAATCTTTGATAAGGGAGTTAAAAAATTAGAATAGAGGAAAGACAGCCTCTTCAGTAAATGGTGCTGGCAAATCTGGTTAACTACTTGTAGAAAACTAAAGCTCGATCCTTATATAACACCCTGTACCAGAATCAACTCCAAATGGATCAAAGACCTCAGAGTCAAAGCAGACATTCTGAAAACATTACAGGATGGAATAGGAGAAATCATAGGTCTCCTTGGTACAGGCCTAAAATTTCTTAATAGAAACCTAGAAACACAACAAATCAAAGAGGGGTTGGACAAATGGGATTGCATGAAATTGCTGAGCTTCTTCATGGCAAAGGGTATAGCTAACAAGATCAACAGAAAGACCACGCATTGGGAGATCTTCACTAGCCATACAATGGACAAGGGTCTCATATCTAAAATATACCTAGAATAGAATTGAAAACCCAGAAATGAACCCACAGACCTATAGCAATGTAATCTTCAATAAGGGAGCTAAAAACTATAATGGAAGAAAGACACCCTCTTCAGTAAATAGTGCTGGAAAAATTGGTTAATCATTTGTAGAAAACTAAAGATGGATCTTTATATATCACCCTGCACCAGAATCATCTCCAAATTGATCAGATACCTCGGAGTCAAAGCAGACACTCTGAAATCTTTAAAGGATGGAATTAGAGAAACCCTAGGTCTCCTTTTCACAGGTCAATATTTTCTTAATAGAGATCTGGAAACACAACAAATCAAATAAAGGTTGGAAAAATGGGATTGCATGGAATTGCAGAACTTCTGCATGGCTAACACATAGCTAGCAAGATCAAGGGTCTCATATCTAAACTATACCTGGAACTCAAAAAATTAAATTCCCCAACAACAAATTTTCAATGAAACAACTAGGCAATAAATAAGTGGGCTAAAGGCCCACTGAAGAGGAAAGAAGGAAGGGCAATAGATACATGAGGAAATGCTCAACCTCCCTAGCCATAAGAGAAATACAAATTAAAACAACATTGTGATATCACCTCACCCCAGTTTCAATGGCTAAATCAAGAAATATAATTGCAAAAGATGCTGGAGGGGATGTGGACAGAAGGGAACCTTACTGCATTGTTGGTAGGAGTGTAAACTTGTTCAACCACTTTTGAAATTAGTATGGATGTACCTCAAAGACGCCACATAGAGCTGTCCAATGACCCAGCAATCCCACTTTTGGGCTTTTACCCAAATGATCACAAATAAGACCTTACTAAAGCTACCAGTACAACCATGTTTATTGCAGCATTATTTACCATGGCTAAGATATGGAACCAACACAGATGCCCCTCAGTAGATGAATGGATCAAGAAAATGTGGTATATATACACAATGGAATTCTATGCCTCCATCAGAAAGAATGACATTGCTCCATTTGTTAGGAAATGGGAAGAATTGGAAAAAATATATTAAGTAAAGCAAGACAGACCCAAAGAAACATAGTTCTCATGGTTTCCCTTACTTGCAATCCCTAGTATATGTCTGAGACAGCAGAAACGTTCAGATAAGTAGATGTTTGATGAAATGAACCCTAAGGTAAGGATACAAATGGTTTTTTTTTTCTTATTATTGTTTCTAACATATTTATAAGATGATTTGTTTCTTGCATTTTATGTCCCTTCCCCAAGGTATAACCCCTGCTTTCACTGTAATTTATGTTAATATAATTTGTGGAGGCGAAAGGGAATAACAAATTGTTTATATATGGATACAGGTGGACGTGTTGCAACAATGAGATGTACAAGACTTTATATGGAAAAACGAACTTTACAACTTTGGCTGGGGGGGGGGGCGATTAAAGAGGAGAGGGACCGGGTGGTGAGAAGGGAAGGGATGGGAAGGGGAAACAAAGGAGGTGGCAAAAATGCTTGGTAAGAAATATACTCATTTCCTTGCCCATGTAATTGTATCCTCTGTTTACAGTATTTTCACACTAAAAAATTATCTGAAAAAATTTGCATCAGTTGATAGTGCATATGATTTTATTTTTATTAAAAATATAGAATGTAGTAAAAATTTTCATTGCAATTACACTGCACTAGGATGTGGGCAGATTCTAATGTAAATAATAGACTGTGCTTATGTAGAGAATTTGAGCATCCAGAATTTTAATATGCCTATGATCATAAAACTGATACCTTACTGATATTGAGTGACAAATACAACTTCCGATAAGTACAGAAGTTTTCCTTGTATGTTTTTAATACATATTTTTATTGTAAATGTCCTGTGCAGAGTGTTTACAGTTACATATGTAAGGTAATGAGTACATTTCTTATTGAGCATTTTTACCCCCTCCTTGGTTTTTCCCCTACCATCCCTTCCCTTCACGCCTCCCAACTCTTCCCTCCAAACCCCTCCCCCGATAGAGTGTCTTGTACATCTCATTGTTGCAATGGGTCAACCTGTATCCTTTCCTTGTATCTTAAATGAAGAAATGCTGATTGATTTGTGCTGATTCTACTTGTGTAGACACACCTAAGATCACTCGCCAAGTCCAAGAGCACGTAATTCACATGCACATCATTTTTTGTCATTTTGGTATAATTTTGTTCTACACATTTATTGACAGGTTACAAATTATTCTCAAATTTTAATACATTAAAATACTTTCTTTTTGTCTTATTTTCTTGACCATGAAATCAGCAAGACCTCAGTCAGTATTTCTCACATAGGACTTTTCACATGAGTTTGTTAAATGTTGACCTGAGCTCCAATCTTCTGAGGACTCACTCATCTGCTTAAGAATTGATGCTGGCTGTTGGAAAAGAACTCAAGGAAGAATGCCATTTAAAGCCTTATAACTTTATTCTGTACCAGGGTATTTTCCTGCTACTTTGGTTTTTGAGAGTGTCTAGAAGAACTAGCATTCCCTGGGGAGCAAGGAGACGCCATATGACGTTTACTTACTGAGATTTCCGATTGACTTGCTATCACTTGTACTGCATTTTGAAAGTCGAATGTGTCAAAACCTACCCATTTGAAGAGATAAGAGGAGATGCTGGGAAGATGGCTCAGTGGTAGAGTTCTTGCTTTGCATGCATGAGGCCTGGCTTCAATTCTTCAGCACCACATAAACAGAAAAAGCTGGAAGTGGTGCTTTGGCTCCAGTGGTAGAGCACTAGTCTCCATGTGTGCATGTGTACATGTGTGTATGTATGTATCTTTGTGTATAGTAACATGCATGTATACATATATAAGGGCATATAACACATATGCATTTAAAAATAAATATACATATATAAATATATGTGTATATATTTATATCAGTTGTTCAATGATTTAATCTATAGTTCCCAGCACATTGTCATTCTCACAAAGTGTACATGATAAACTGCTCTGAGGTTCCGTGCTCTATGATGGGCATCCTTTGTAATCACTTCCCCCATTACCTTGTTTTTCATCCCTGAATATATTCGGTCTACTTTCCACAGGAAAGCATTGTTGTCATTACATGTATTTGCTTATAATAAAAGAAAAAGGTCGTTTGTAAAAGAAAAAAAGAAAATGAACTTTTAGGTCAGAGGTTAAAAGTATCCTATCCATTTCAATGATTCCTATGAGATAAAATTTATAAGAGTAGTAAAAGTGAAAAGGAATTCCTAGATCTGTTGTTTTGCCATTTAGAATAGAAATGAATAACATCACGTCACTGTTATAACTCTTAAAGAATGCAAGGGTAACTGATGGTCGCTATCATGTTCCCACAAAACCAGTGGATTCTGAAGGATAATAGTAGACCAGCAGAAATTCTTTTTTTTTTTATTGTGAAAATACTGTACAGAGGGTTTATAATTACATGGGCAAGACGGTGAGTACATTTCTTATCAAGCATTGTAGCCTCCTCCTTTGTTTACCCTTCCTATCCCTTCCCATCTTTCCTCCCACCCCTCCCCTCCCCCAAGTTGTAAAGTTGATTTTGACATGACAACTTGTACTTCTCATTGTTGCAACAGGTCCACCTGTATCCTTATTTAAACGACTTGTTTTTCCACTTCCCCTCCACAAATTATACCGACATCAAATATAGTGAAAGCAGGGGTTATACTGTAGGGGAGGGACATACTAGGGTGAGGTGATATCACAATGTTGTTTTGATTTGCATTTTTTTATGGTTAGGGAGGTTGAGCATTTTTTCATGTGTCTATTGGCCATCTTTCTTTCTTCTTCAGAGAAGTTTCTCTTTAAGTCATTAGCCTACTTATTTATTGGGCAGCTGTTTCTTTGAGAATTTATTGTTGGGGGATTTAATTTTTTGAGTTCCAAGTATATTTTAGATATGAGACCCTTGTCCGTTGTATGGCTAGTGAAGATCTTCTCCCAATCCGTGGGCTTTCTATTGATCTTGCTAGCTATGTCCTTTGCCATGAAGAAGCTCTGCAACTTCATACAATCCCATTTGTCCAACCTTTCATTGATTTGTTGTGTTTCCGGGTCTCTATTCAGAAAATTTCGGCCTGAGCCAAGGAGACCTAGGGTTTCTCCTATTCCATCCTGTAATGTTTTCAGAGTGTCTGCTTTGACTCCGAGGTCTTGGATCCATTTGGAGTTGATTCTGGTGCAGGGTGATATATAAGGATCTAGCTTTAGTTTTCTACAAGTAGTTAAGCAATTTTGCCAGCACCATTTACTGAAGAGGCTGTCTTTCTTCCCTTCTATTTTTTTAGCTCCCTTATGAAAGATTAGATGACTATAGGTCTTTAGGTTCATTTCTGGGTTTTCAATTCTATGCCATTGGTCCTGAAGTCTGTTCTTGTGCCAGTACCAAGCTATTTTGATTACTATGGCTTTATAGTAGAGTTTGAAATTTGGTATTGATATTCCTCCAGCAGTGTTCTTTCCATTGAGGAGCGTTTTTGTTATTCGGGGTCTTTTATTGTTCCATATGAATTTTTGGATTGCCTCTTCTATTTCCTTGAAGAATGAGGTTGGAATTTTGATAGGTATCGCATTAAATTTGTAGATAGCCTTGGGAAATATTGCCATTTTCACGATGTTAATCTTTCCAATCCAGGAGCATGGGAGTTTTTCCCATTTTCTAAGTTCTGTGTTGATTTCCTTTTTCAAGTTTTTAAAGTTTTCACCATAGAAGAGCAGCAGACATGGAGCATGAAAGAGAAAGAGAGGAAATGGGAGAGTGAAAGGGAAAGAGAAATATCACAATACTGAAAGTGCATAACAGATAAACAAGAGCAGTATGAGAATATTCATACTGCTGTCTTTAGACTCTACATATACATTTGAAGGTATTTGATGTATGATAACCCATCAAAATGAAATATAAAGTTATTTTGTTAAAAATAAAAATGTCTCAGGAGAAATTTTAAATGCAAAAACAATCTTCATGGAAGCAAACTCTGAGCTATTTCATGACTTTGAAAAGGATAAAGTGGTTGAAGTTATTATAAATTCAGAAGTATGACAATTCACAATGATATAAAAAGGTATTCATATATTTAATAACATAACCCAAAGCAGAAAGCAAATGTTGGATAATTGATTTTTTAAAAAACATTCTGTCAGGTGCTTGGAAGGTGGCTCAGTGTTAGAGTGCTTGCCTTGCATGCATGAGGCCCTAGATTTGATTTCTCAGCACCACATAAGCAGAAAAAGATGGAAGTGGTGTTGTGGCTCAAGTGGTAGCACTAGCTTTGAACTGAGGGACAGCACCTAGGAAACAGAGTTCAAGTCCCATTACCAGCAAAATCAAAATATGAAACAAAACTAAACACAGTCTCTGACTTTTGTGGCCTCAATTCTTTAAAATCACTACTTCAGCCTCTGGGTAAGATTTTAGGTGTGGACATTTATCAACATTCCTGATTCAGACTCTACTTGATAACTTTTTAAATAAATATTTTGTTCTTAATTTTCCTCTTCGTAAATTCACATGCACCTTAAAAAATGGTTTGGCCATCCCAGTAACCTTCTCCAAGTACTTCATAATGATGACTTACAAAAAGTTGTATTATATTACAACAAGGAAAACAATGCTACAAATAAGAAAAACCAATAATTAAATATTAATGATTAATAAAATGAAAAACAAAACAATTACCAGTGTTTTCAGTATTTGAAGGGTACTATGTATTAGATTTTACTATTTTCTCATATTTCTGTACATTTAAAACTGCCTAAGATTATGATGTTCAACAAGAGTTTTATAGGCTATGAGCAGTCTTTAAAGTTACCCATTAAGATTACTATTTATGGCTCATCTCATCATTTGTATATGGCTTATATCATCATTTGTTCCTCACTAACATATAAAATAAGGAAGCCCTATATTTTTAATAGAAACTATGTAGTTAAAAGTCTTAACTCTTTATTCTGCTCCTTTACACAAAGACTTTGCAACTTCTCATTAGTAAAATTTCTATAAACTCTGAAATGTACATACTTAGTAGCATATGTCTGCTACCATAAATCTTAAATACTTTATCAAAAAGTTTTATGACCTGGGGCTGGGTAGGTAGCTCAGTGGTAGAGTGCTTGCCTTGCATGCATGAAGCCCTGGGTTCGATTCCTCAGCACCACATAAGCAAAAAGAAAAAAGTTGGAACTGGCACGTTGGTTCAAGTGGTAGACCAGTAGCTTTGAGCTGAATAGCTGAGGGACAGCGCCCAGTCCCAGAGTTCAGGCCCCACTCCCAGACTCCCCCCCCAAAAAAAAAAATTATGTCCTGCCAAACAGTCCTAGTTTTGGTATATATAAGCAAATTCCCAAAATTAAATATGTTTAAAACATTAAAACTTAAAAAAAACCTTAACACTTGCTTCAGTGTTCATTATGACAGGTGCCTTGTATAAAATAATTGAATTCCTCCTCTTACACATCTCTTGAAAAACAAATATCTGGAATTATTTTGTTTTTGACATGTCAGTCTTTATTCTTAAATGTGTGCTTATGTAAGAAGTACATGGTTCTAAAATTTCATGGCAATTCTTTTGAGCTTACTTTTTGTTGAATTGTCTAGTTTAAGAAAATCAATTACACTTTATATATAAAAAATGTTCTATGCTCAATTCAGCATCAAGTACTCTAACATTGGAACAATACAGAGAAGATTAGAATGGCCCCTGAGAAAGGATGACAGACAAATTCCTGAACCATTCCATACTTTTACAACAACAGATGCTGGAGGGGATGTAGCCACAAGAGAACTGTACTGCATTCTTGGTGGGAGTGTAAACTTATTCAACCCTTTGGAAAGTACTATGGAGGTTCCTCAAAAGATTCCACATAGAGCTCCCCTATGACCCAGGAATCCCACTTTTGTGCATTTACCCAGATGATCACAAACAAGACCACACTAAAGCTATTAGCACAACTATGTTTACTGCAGCATTATTTACCATCACTAAGATCTGAAACCAACCCAGATGCCCTTCAGTAGATGAATGGATCAAGAAAATGTGGTATTTATACCAATGGAATTCTATGCCTCCATCAGAAAGAATGGCATCGCCCAATTTGTTAGAAAATGGAAAAACTTGGAAAAAAATATTAAGTGAAGTAAGCCAGATCCAAAGAAACATAGGCCCTATGTTTTCCTTAATTTTTAGTAACTATTTTATGTCTGAGATAAGCAGAAAAGGTTAAAAGCTTTGCACATATGACCAGATTAGGCAAATGAAACCCAAGATAGGAACACACGTGTGTTTTTCTCTTGCTTGTTATTGATTCTAACGTACTTATAACAGGTGATGTGGTTTTTTTTGTTTCTTTATATGTTCCTACCCCATGCTATAACCCGTTTACACTGTATTTGAAGTTGGTGCACCCACATCTTGTATATACGTTCATCTAATTTGGGGAGGGAAAGGAAAAAAAAACAAGATGCTTAAATAGGGAGACAGGTAGACCCATTATAACAATGAGATGCACAAGACACTATGGTGAAAAATGAACTTTACAATTTAGGCAGTGGAAGTGTACTTAGGGAGGGGAGTGTGCTTGTAGAGGTGGGAGGGAAGGGATGGTAGGGGAACATAAAGGAGGAGGTAACAATGCATGTTAAGAAATGTACTCATTACCTTGCTCATGTAAATGTGACCCCTGTGTACAGAATTTTACAATAGAAAACATATAACATGTTCTGAGATGGAAGAGTTTATTTCCTTTATTTTACTCATATAATATTGTTAACAAAGAAATTAATGCAAAACACTAATATGAAGGTATTTTGAATGTGTGTGTGTGTGTGTGCAAGAGCGTGTGTTCTCATCCAATTGCATGTATGTTGGTGTGCTCAGAGTTTGAAATCAGGGCTTCAAAGTCTTGCTAGGCCTTTCCTCTCTAGATTGGTGAGCTACTATATGAGCTACATCTCCATTCTTGGCCCGTTGCTAATTCATTGAAATTTTTGAAAAATAATCCTATGAATTTATTTTTCCCTCATTGGTTTCCAACTGTTATCCACAGATCTCTAGCTTCAGTGTTGATATGGCGAATAGTTAGGATTACAGATGTGATCAACCAACGCAAGTCTTTTAGAATAATTTTAAAAGTAGAAGAATGTTTACTTCACGGGGGCCTGTTTTATCATTTATTTTTAAAGCATTTTGGAGTGATTATAAGCAAATTTTTTTCGTTTTTTTGGATTCTTAACATAATAAGTGAAAATATTTAAAAGTTTTAGTACTTTTTAAAAAGGAAACAGGAACTATGGGACTGAAGAAATTTTTCTCTTATAATCTCAGCTCTGTGCGTGATAACCCAATGTCACCAACACAATCTGTGTTGAAGACCAAATGTAACAGAAAACTATCACCATGGGCAATAATTGCTATGCTATTATTTCTTGGAAATATGAATATTGAATTGAGAGTGCAAGAGAATGGAGAGATTTTACCTACCTTTTGTGTATTGCTGAAAGACTTTTGGAAACTTTGACTCATTTCTTTGCTCAAAGTGTGTGTTTGAGCCATGCACTTACTGCCTTTAATTACAATTTTTCCAAACACTAAAATGGTAATAACATTAGCTTTATAGAAAATGTTATCTTAAGAATTAAGGGAAATAAAACTTGTGAAATACTTAACACAAACGTCTATGAATGAGTTTGAGTTTAGCCAGAAGTTTTTAAAATACTAAAAAGAATGCGATAAGTATTACAGAAACCATTACATGTAGTGAGCAATCAGAAGTAATGTTATCTATTGACCATGCTCTGCTTCCAAGGAAGCCAGGAGGATAACTTCTCATGCTGTAAATCAAACTGGTTATCTTATGTCTTGTGTGTGTAAAAATATCAGGGACAGAATGATGAAGGAATGTTGTAGACTGAGGTGAAGTCCATATGAAAATGTGCAAAACTGATAAAACATAAAAGTATCTTAGTAGTAAATTGTGTTTTACATTATTTAAATTACATCACAAAGATAAGAAAGACCTAGAAAAATGAGTTCTCTTTTTGATGTCCTATCATAGGTCCTTGGATCAACTCTTTCCTCATTCTTGTAGAGGTATCATCAGATGAGATGAACTATATTATTTTTTTGTTTGCTTCCTTCCATTTATTCTTCATTTGACACCTGAACTAATTGAGACTGAAAGAAACCAAGGGAAATTAGACACACAGGCTTTGGAAAGAACAATCAATGTAAAATAAATAAAACACATACAGCCTTGTAAAAAGTCTGACTAAATTGAGTTATATAGTCTCAAGCGTCAACAGAAAATGATTAAGAAATATCATGCTATTGATAATTGAAAATGATAGGAGTTGCTTAATATTTTTCCTTTCTACTACTTTGAATTAATTATTGATTTTGTATAGAGAAATTAAAGATGAGATTAACAAGAAACTAGATTAAAAATGGACAAAAGTTCTGAATAGACATATTCTTCTTAAAGCCCTGAAAAATCGCCAGTAAGTTTACAAAGTTGTTTAATACAACTCCTATGCTGGCTTAATGTTTTGTGAGCAGAAGTCATTAGAGAAATGTAATTCAAAATTACTATGATACTACTTCATAACTACTATAACTTTTATCAAAAAGATCAAAGAAATCAGGTGTGGTGGCAAAAGATTTTAATTCCAAGCATTTAGGAGGTTGGATAAGTCTAAGGCCAGTCTGGGGTACTGCACATAGCAAAAACCGGCACTTTATTACCTTTTAACAAAGGTAATAATGTTGGTGAGAGTGTGGAGAAAAGGAAATTTTCTACACTCTTCTTCAAAATACAGATTAGTGTTCTCCTTGCAGAAAGTAATATGCAGTTTTCTATAGAACTCCAAAGTTAAAATATCATCTGCCCCACCAATCATGTGATTATTTCTCTCTGGGTAACTCAAATATATCTGTAGTTCATTGTTATTCACATCATTCACAACAACAGCCAATATATAAATCGAAGATCAGTGTTCAACTACAGACTATTAAAGCAACCGTGATACATGCACAAATATCTTTCTCTGTTTCATTCTTAAAATAGCAAGATACTTACGCCATTAGCCACAACTTACAATGACCTGAAAGATGTATTCTAAATGAAGAAAAATAATGTACTCTGATCTTTGTAAACACACACACACACACACACACACACACACACACACACACACACACACACACACACAAACCAACCTCAAACATTAAGAGAGAAATTTTTTAAAAAGTAAAATAACGTGGAATTACTGTGGCATTTAGGTCACAATGTAGAAGATAGTAGATATACAGGTTGAACCGGTATAGAGTTGTAATGTACAACATGAGGATACAGGGGACAACACCGGCCTTACATAGGAATGAAGCTAAATTAGTACGAGTTGTTTTTCCGAGTAGGGGTTGCTCTTTTATTTGTTCTTCCTTCAGTAATGGATAAGATGAACGTAATTCTTTAAATATTCCTGCTTATTTGTAGAAATAATAACAAACAATATAGCAATAATGTTGCATGCTCAACATAGAACAAAATGTCAAATTAAACTACATGAGATTATCCTTGATGTAAACTAATTATTACAAATAAAAGAAACCATGGGATCTATGTTTCTTTAAGTCTGGCTTACTTCACTTAATATGATTTATTTCCAAGATCTTCCATTTCCTCAAAATTGAGATGGTACCTTTCTTTCTGATGGAAACATAGTATTTTGTGTGTGTATGTGTGTGTGTGTGTGTGTGTGTGTGTGTGTGTGTGTGTGTGTGTGTGTCCAGTCGTGGGGCATGAACTCTGGGCCTGGGCACTTTCCCTCAGCTCTTCAGCTCAAGGTTAGCACTCTACCACTTGAGCCACAGCGCCACTTCTTGCTTTTTTTCTTTTTGCTTATGTGGTGCAGAGGAATCGAATCCAGGGACACAGGAATTCAAGGCAAGTGCTCTACCACTGAGCCACTTCCCCAGCCCTGGAAGCATAGTATTGCATGTATGTATATCTCTCTGTTGTGTGTGTGTGTGTGTGTGTGTGTGTGTGTGTGTCATTTTCTTGATCCATTCAGCTACTGAGGGGCATCTGAGTTGATTCCATATCTTAGCTAGGGTAAATACTACTGTGATAAACATAATTGTGCTGGTAGCTTTAGTGTAGCCTTTTTGTGGTCACGTTGTTAAATGCCCAGAAGTGAGATTACTGGGTAATAGGGGAGCATTATTGTGTACATCAAGGATAACCATAGTAGATTAGCAGATTAGCTCAAAGCTATGTACATATGACACTATAAGGTGATTCCTAGTGAAATAAACTCCAAGACATGTTCTTTGTTGCTGTTCTTAATGTACTATGGGATTTGTTTTTATTTTTGTTTTATTTGTGTTTTCCCCACCTATGGTTTATCGCCTGAAGTCACTGTATTGGATTTTGATGCCCTGGGTATTGTAATTATGTTGATCTGAACTTGGGAAAGGAAATAGAAAAAACAAAATGGTGAGACAAAGGACAAATGGGTAACCTAAACAACTGTGATACTCACAAAACAAAATGTTGGGAATAATCTTGGGGGGGGGCACTGGGATGGAGGGAGAAAAATTGGAGAAGGGGTAACAAGTTATAAAAGAAATGAATTCATTACCTTACTTATGTAACTAACCCCCCCTGTACTTTATCTTGACAATAGAATTTAAGTAAAAAATAAAATAAAATATATGTGAGCAGCAATACAGGAGATATGAGTGGGGGCAACAGCTGTGGAGATCAGTAATTTTACTTTTACATAAGAAGTAATAACCTAGCATACAGATTTTCAGCCTCATGTCAGCCATTAAAAAGGGAAAACAAAATGCACAATCAGCAAACCGATAGAGATGAAATAGAAAACTAACCGAGGTGAAGAGATGACTTGGGACAGTAATAACAAATGACACAATTAGGAAACAAATAACAAGCCGCTGAGTTTAAAAAATATTACCCATAATTCTATTAAATGTTGTTTTCAACACAATTTGTTAGCACTATAATTTAAATCACAATTTAATAATATATCATTTTAATAATAAGTTACTCATATTTTATTTCTTAATATTGAATGTTTAATATGTAATATGTAATGTTTAAATAGCCAGCTATAGAAAAGAAGAAAGTGAAACTAATTTTAATAATATATTTCATGAATTGTAAAATTGAATAGCATTAGAATCTAAACAAATAACATATCATTATTGTTTCATTTCTGTGAATTAATGCAATAATTCAAATTGTATTCTACACTTAGCACTCATCTTAACATGAAATAAATTATTGCACATGACTCTTGGTATTAGGTGGGAGGGTTCAGCACTGTGGTAAAATTCACACCACACAATACACGAGGATATTACTCCTCTCATCTAGCTTAAATTGTGGAAAATTGATTTCTAAATGCATGTTAAATTCCTGTCTAGGTGACATCTATACAATTATACACAATTATTGTCACGAGGAGTATTTCAGATGACAAAAGTCATATTCATTAATTAAATATTTATTATTTTGTACCAAATAAATATTTATAGAGCGACTGAATTTCTGAGTAGATGCTGGTTTATATGTGACAGATTATATGTATTGAGGCTTATTTTATATTCCTGACATTGTTTCTACAGTTGGAGTTAATTTTCCATAAGGGGTTAATTGTATTATATTGGATATATGAAAGTAAACTGAATGTTTATTCCATTAATACTTGGACACTTGTCTAATCCCAATATGAATAATCCATGTGTTTGAAGTAATGAAAATAACAAAAAATATAAGCCAGATAAGTCATTCTGTAGTAGAAAAGAATTTTCACCTTTGTTTTGATAGTTGGTTCTTTTTACACTACAGAATATTCTTGGGAAAATGTGTTCCAGGCTGGTCACAACTGTAGAAATATTATGGTTTGATTTATCAAAAGAGAAGGAAGGAAGGGGAACCTTCCTTCCAAAAGTTTGCCCCCAGGGATGTGATCTGCTTTATGGTGGTGACTTGGAACAGTTATTCTGATATTATGAAATACATTGTACTTCTATTATCCCAGCTTTTCCTGTTTTCCTAGAACCTGAAATAAGTTCATCTTTAATTAACATTTAATACATTTCTTTTTTTTACTGACAGCAAATCTGGGTGTAATTTTGATTTTTTATCTTTCCAATATAATATAAATTATGTTTTGACAAGTCACTTTCGAAAAATGAGTGATGTTCATGCACACTATTTTGGTGGCTTTAAGTGAATTGAGAGTTAATGTGGTACGCTAGTTCTTTTGCCTAATTGACTGAAGCATTAGATTATTCATGTATAAACCTGAGCATTGAACTTTTAAAATTTTATATATAAAAGAGTCCCCAAAGATTTACTTTAAACTGATAATGGAGGGGGGGTTGTCTTCATGTCTAAACTCTATATTTATTTTTATAAAAGTAATGATGTTCACTGGAGAAATATAAAAGATGCGAACATATTCCAAAAGAGAAAAGATTTATTTATTAAAAAATAGAAAAGAGTAAAATAGTCACATTTCTTGCTTGAGACTGCATAAATTTCATATTGATATAGCTCAAGATGAGACTCAGAGATAAACTCATATTTATATTACTGAGAGTTAAATCACAATATAAGCTACATAGGTATTTTAAGAAATTGGTGATTCAAAGCCCTACATACCTAATGGATGAAGAATAGAATCGAAAATAGCAGAGGAAAACAAATCAACATGCAGGTATTATGATATTATAATAAAGAAATGAAAGAAATGAAGCTTTTGCCGGCTGAAGGAGAAAGTTTAGCCTGTAATTTCAATGTAAGGCATCAGTTGTAATGATTTTAACGTCTTTTCCTACAAGATATCCAAGAGTACTATATTCATCCTCTGAAGAGTAAAGAAGTAATTATTTTCATTAGCTTTGCTTAATATTAATTTAATTGTAGCAAATAGGTTAAAATGTCTGCTCCGTTTCATTCGATGTAATAACATACATTTCATATTATTACTGTCTCTTCATACAAGCCTGAAATCACTATTTTATAGTAACACAAGCAGAAAAAAGAAAATAACCTGGTACAACCGTCACATACCCTAAATTAGGTGAAAAACTCCACAATAAAAAATGAACCTGAGGAAGTGGAAAAACAATGGCAGAATAACAACAGAAAATTACCCTAGCTCTATCTAATGAAACAGAGATTTAGAGTCCTATACAAAGTCTTCTTCTAGTGGATCAAACCAAGCCAGTTATTATTATATATAGATATACAATTCAAAAGAAGTTTTTTATACTGTCTTCACAAGAAAACAGCTATTTATGAAAATTACCCAGCCATTCATGTGACTGCTGTGACTGTGTTAGGCAACATGTTCAAAAGCAGAGATGCAGTGTGGAAATAAAAGGGCCACATGGGACAAAAGCAGGAACAGTGACAGCCACATCCAAACGCAGACATAATTCACCTTACCACTGGACAGTTCAAACTGTCATTGGAACCACAAGTATTTTTTTTTGGGTCTGGTCGAGGGGCATGAACTCTGGGCCTGGGTGCTATCCCTCAGCTCTTCAGCTCAAGGCTAGCGCTCTACCACTTCCAGCTTTTTTCTTTTTGTTTATGTGGTGCTGAGGAATCAAACCCAGGGCCTCAGGCATGCAAGGCAAGCGCTCTACCACTGAACCACCTTTCCAGCAAGAACCACAAGTATTTATTAACATGACAACATCTCACCACAACTGCTGTCAACAAAAACCTAATTCCAGAAAAACAAAGGAAAATAGAAGACCAAACCAAAACCTGGCAAATCAACAAGAACATAGATAGTCACCTTTTAAGATCATAGATCTCCCAAATGAAAGCCAAGACATCCTTCAAGTGGACAGAACCAATCAGAAATTTAAAAAATGGATGTCAAGATAATATAATTCACACACTAAATAAGCAGGCCTTACAACAGGCAATCAAGGACCTAGAAGATACTTTCCAAATTATATTTCAAATACTGCTAAAAAATGTGATTAACGAAAAGATACAAAACATCTACAAGGAAATTTGTGAACAAGATGAGATCAACCAAAGATTAGCAAAATAATTCATGGAGTCTACAAACAGAAAGATAAAAATTTCTGAGAAGTCAAAGGAATATAAGGGAAAAAACGATGCCTAGTTAAAAGATATGAAAGAAGACACAGCTAAAAAAAATCCCCTAACACTCTTACCCAAAGAAAAGATGTAAAGAAAGTCCACACAAAACATAAAACAAAGTTTTAATAAAGAGAGAAGCCCTAAAATATGAGCAATGAGAAAACAGGCAAATCAAAAAGAAAGTAGAAAGTCTCCACAGCGAATAGATGACATAGAAGATAATCTCAGGTCTCAAAGACAGAATAGGTCTAATAGGAAAGAGGAGATAATCATTTAGAACCAAACCAAGAAATAAGAAACTATCTTGCTGGAAGTTCAAGACAGTTAGAAGATCAAACTTGGGGAAACAGGTATCAAGAAGGAGAAGAGCAGGAAACAAAGTGGATGGGAAACATATTACAGAATTCTAGCAGAGAAAATGTCAAACATCCAAAGAGATAAGGTCATTCAGAGAAGAGAAGCCTTTAGAACACCAAACGGAGAATACCAGACCAGAACAACTCACCACCACATTATAATCCATTAGAGGATCATTAGAGATCAAGGAAAGGATGCTTAAAGCTCTCATCAGAAAAGACTGATTATATAAAAAAGACACATAGTCAGAATAATTACAGATTTCTTAGCTGATATGGTCAAAAGGAGAGCCTGGGATGATAAATGGCAAACATTAAAGGTAAACAAATACCGAGAGTAAATAGGGTCCCAAGCCAAACACTCCTTTACATTTAAAGGATATATAAAAATATTTTTGACAAAGAGAACTTGGAACAATGAATCTCCAACATGAAAGTAGAAGAATCTTGAACAGGAACTGAGGGAAGAGAATCAGAATATGTCTACAGTGTAGAATACTGGATGTGTGTTGCAGATACAAAATCATCTTCTATAGGTTCATTTAGTGAAACTTGTCATCCTCTATTGAAAGCAAAATTTCCATATACAGATTTCCAGTTACTTTGCTTACCTATCACTTCTGATCACAAATCCTCTTATGAAATTTTATAGTATCTTTGAAAAAAATAAAATGATTTGCATATACTTATCATCTTAAGCAAATACAGTCTGTTTTTACATCTTTCATTCTGTGACAAACCCTTATTTTTTTGTTTCCCGGATTGCTGAAAAATGTATTCTTGGAAATAGGATATTGACAGTAAATCTGAGTGTAATTTTCATTTTTTAGCTTTCAAATATAATATAAACTTTGTTTTGACTAGTCATTTTCTAATTCATGAACACTAATATTTTGGTGCCTTTAAGACTTATTGTGGTATTGTAGTTGTTGTGTCTAATTGACTGAACCATTAGAGTATTCATGTATAAACCTGAGCATTGAACTTTTTAATTTTTATATCTAAAAGAGTCTCAAAGGGTTTAGTTTAAAGAAATAATGGAGGGGGCTTGTCTCCATGTTCAAAACTTTAAATGTATTTCTATAAAAGTACTGGAAATACATCATGTTCACTGGAGCAATATAAAAGGTGAGAACAAGGATAAACAAAGGAGGAGGCTGCAATGCTTGGTAAGAAATGTACGCATTATCCTGCCCATGTAACTGTAACTCCTCTGTACAGTATGTTCACAAATAAAATTACATTAAATTTAAAAAAAAAAAAGGTGAGAACAAACAGAAAAAAAAGAAAAAAGAAAAAAGAAAAAATCAACACTAAAAGGTGAGAACATATTGCTGAAGAGAAAAGATTTATTGATTAGATTAAATAACAGAAAAGAGTAAAATAGTCAGTTTCCTTGCTTGAGACTGCATACATTTCACATGAATGTAGGTAAAGATGAGACTCAGACATAAACTCATATTTATTTTACTGAGATTCAAAAAATAATATAAGCAATATAGGTATTTTAAAGAACTGGTCATTCAAAGACCTGGATTCCTAATGGATGAAGAATGGAATTGAAAATAGCAGACGAAAACAAATCAACATTCAGGTATTATGATATTATAATACTATTATGAAAGAAATGAAAATTTGCCTGCTGAAGGAGAAAGTTTAGCCTGTAATTTCAATGTAAGGCATCAGTTGTAATGAGTCTAATTTCTTTTCCTACAAGATATCCAAGAGTACTATACTCATCCTCTGAAGAGTAAAGAAGTAATCATTTTTATTAGCTTTGCTTAATATTAATGCATTTATAGCAAATAGGTTAAAATGTCTGCTCCCTTTCATTCGATGTAATAACTTACAATTCATATTATTACTGTTTCTTAATACAAGGCTGAAATCACTATTTCAAAGTAACACAAACAGAAGAAAAGAAAATAACCTGGTACAACCATCGCATACCCAAAATTAGGTGAAAAACTCCACAATAAAAAATGAACCTGAGGAAGTGGAAAAATAATGGCAGAGAAACAACAGAAAATTACCCTAGCTCTATCTAATGAAACAGAGATTTAGAGTCCTAGTAGGTACTCCACTTCTAAAAGGTCAAAGCAAGTCAGCTATAATTATATATAGATCCACAATACATAAAAAGATTTTATATTATCATCACAAAAAAACACAAATCTATGAAAAGTTACCCAGCTAGTCAGGTGACTGCTGTGACTGTGGTGGGGGAACATGTTCAAAAGCAGAGCTGCAGGGGGAAATAAAAGGGCCACATGAGAAAAAAATCAGGGACAGATACAGCCACATCCAAACACAGACACACTTCACCTTACCACTGGACACCTCAAACTGTCATTGGAACCACAAGTATTAACATGACAGCATCTCACCACAACTGATCTCTCCTCCTACACTTAATGGGCTAGACAAAAACCTAATTCCAGAAAATCATAAGAGAAGTCTATACCAACACCTGGCGAATCAACCAAGAACATAGAGAGTCAAATATTAAGATCATAGATGCTCTAAATGAAAGCCAAGACATCCTTCAAATCAGAAAAATACAAAAAAAAAGTGATGTCAAGGTAGTGTAATTCACACAGTAAATAAGCAGGCATTACAACAGGCAATCAAGGACATAGAAGGTAGTTTTCAAAATACATTACAAATAGTGCTGAAAAATGTGATTACCAAAAAGATACAAAACCTCTACAAGGAAATTTGTGAACAAGATGAGACCAACCAAATATTAGCAAAATAATTCAGGGAGACTACAAAGAGAAAGATAAGTAAATTCTGAGAAGGCAAGGGAGTCCTAGGAAAAAATAGATGTCTAGTTAAAACTTATGAGAGAAGACACAGTTAAAAGACCAACTCCCAACCCCCCCCTATTCAAAGAAAAGATGTAAAGAAAGTCCACACAAGCCCAAAAACAAAACCTTAATAAAGATAAAAGCCTTATAAAGTGACCGTTTTGAAGACAGATAAATAAAAAACTATGAAGAATCTCTCCACAGAGAATAGATTACATAGAAGATAATCTCAAGCATCAAAGACTGAATAGGTCTAATAGGAAAGAAGAGATAATCATTTAGAACCAATCAAAGAAATAAGAAACGATCTTGCAGGAACTTCAAGATTCAGTTAGAAGATAAAACATGGGGAAGATAGGTATCAAGGAGAAGAGCAGGAAACAAAATGGATAGGAAACTTATTACAGAATTCTAGCAGAGGATACCCTAAACAGGCTGAAGTAGAATTACTAACATAAGATAAAATAGAATTCAAATTAAAATTAGTTAGAAGAGACATTACATACTGATAATGGCAGCTCTACATTAGTAGGATATGTAGAGTCTAAATATCAAAACCCTGAATCCTGGAGCATACCACTTCATCAACCAAATATTACTTAACCTAAAAACACATCTCAACAAATCATTGTCATCCAAGGAAAAACTCAACCAAGAAACTGCAGACCTAAATAACTACATTGACCACCTAGTCCTAACAGACATGTATAGAATATACATTCAGCATCAGAATATACATTCTTCACAGCAGCTCATGGAAAATTTTCCAAAATAGAACATATCCTATGTCACACAGATATTCTGTCCAAAGAAAAATTAATTGAATTCCCATATCTTGTCAGATCATAAGAGAACAAACTTAGAATTAAATGGCTAAAGCAAATAAAAAATTGTCAAACCCATGAAGACTGAACAACATGTTGCTGAATGAACAATGGGACACTGAAGGTATTAGAAAAGAAATCTGAGGGGCTGAGAAGGTGGCTTAGTGGTAGAGTGCTTGCCTTGCATGCATGAGGCCCTGAGTTCGATTCCTCAGCACCACATAAGCACAAAGAAAAAAAGCCGGGAGTGGCACTGTGGCTCAAGTGGTAGAGTGCTAGCCTTGAGCTGAAGAGCTGAGGGACAGCACCCAGGCTCAGAGTTCAGGCCCCACAACCGCCCCCCGCAAAAAAAAAGAAATCTGAAAGTTTTTGGAATTTAACAAAAATGAACACACAAATTACCAGCTCCTCTGGTATTTGCAGTATTTCAAGGAAAATACATAGCTCTGAGGATGTCCATCAAGCAACTGGGGAAATCTCAATTGAATATTTTAATTATGCACCTCAAGGTCCTTGAAAACAGGAACAGACTCAGACACAAAGCAGTACACAGAAACAAATAAAAAAAATCAGAAATAACTAAATAAAGACAAAATAAAACATGGAAAGAATCAAAAAATCAGGGTTGGTTTTTTAAATAAATTAACAGACTTGAGAGACCCTTTCCAAATCTGACTAAGAAGAGAACTTATATAGGTATATAGATAAAAAGCCAGCAGATTGTGAGATCTTTACTTTCTCTACAACACACAATGGCCTCATATCTCAAATATATTTAGAGCCCCAAAAGTTAACCCCCCCAAAAAAACAAATTCTCAAAGAACCAACATCCCTCTTAATAAGTGGGCTAAAGATTTAAAGAGAGACTTCTCTGAAGAAGAAATATGCATGGCCAGTAGACACATGAAGAAATATGCAACATCTAGCCATAAAAGAAATGCAAATCAAAGCAACATTGAGAATTCACTTCACCCCAGTTAGAATGACCATTATGAAGAAAACTAATAATAACATACTGGGCTTGTGGGGATGTGGCCAAAAAGGAACATTATTACACTACTGGTGGAAATGTAAATTTGTTCAAATATTCTGTAAAGAAATATAGAGGTTCCTCAATAGAGCTCCCCATGACCCAGCAATGATGGATCAAGAAAATGTCGTATATATTCACAACAAAACATTATTCATCAGAATGAATGACATTGCCCCATTTGTAAGGAAATGGAACTACATGGAAAACATAATAAGTCAAACAAGCCAGACCCAAAGAATCATAGGCTACAGGTTTTCACTCATTTGGAAAAACTAGAATATGTTTAGGCTATTTACAATAGCTCAATAGCAATATGAATATCACCATATAAAAATGATGCTTATCGAAAGGAGCTCCAGAAAATGGATAAAAGATGATTGTATAGTGAACTCTTTTTACTTATTTCTATTTAGTTTTCACACTTTGGTTTATTCTCTGTAGTAACTGTTTTTGTTTCCTCAACCCTTTGTCTTATACATGTTAATCTGATTTGGGGAAGGGAAGGGAAATCACAGAAATGGTGGGACAAAGATCAACCAAAGCACCAGTGATATACAGTAGACACTATGTTAGAAATGAACTTCACTACTTTGGGGGAGGGGAATGTCAGGGTTGGGGGAAGCAGGAAAAACTGAGGGAGGGATAGCACTGTTAAAAATATACTCATTACTTATGTAAATGTAACCCATCTCTCTATATATCACCTTCATAATATAAAATCCCACCAAAAACAATAAGAGAACTCACCCAAAGAGAGAAAATTAGAGGTAAAAATAAGACAACACAACAGATATAAGCAAAATTGAGAATGTTATAAGAGAGTACTTTGAAAACCTTATGCCAATCGCCTGGAGAATCCTGGAGAAATTGATGCTTTCCTATACACAATCTGAACCAAGTAGTTACACCTAAGAAGTATTGAAAATGAAATGCAATAGACCACTATCCATTCCAGAAAAATCTAGGACTGAATTAATTTACCATGAAATTAAGGCCTGAAAAGAACTTACAATACTCAGACCTATCTCTTCAATGGAATAGAATGGAAAATGGAATTATCAAACACATTCTTTGAAGCTAGAATTAGACTCTTTCCCAAATCACATAGGGAATCACCAAAGAAAGAGAACTATTAACCCAACTCTTTGGTAAGCATTGATGCTTTTTAATAAAATTCTCACCAAACAATTTCAGCAATTAACAAAAAAAAATCATATGGTACGATCAAATAGGATTCATCCTAGGATAAAATTGGATTCAATATTCTTGTCAATAAACATAATACAAACCATCAGCAGAAGCAAGGACAAGAAATACATAATCGTCTACATGGATGTAGAAATAGCTTTTAAGAACCTCCAATAGCCCTTTATGATTAAAAGGTCTGAGAAACTAGGAATACATGGAACATTCCTCAGTATGTATGTGACAGAGATAATTAGCATTTACCAAATGGTGGAAGCATGAAGACATTAAAATCAGGAATGAGACAAGGATGTCCACTCTCTCTACTACTCTTTAAAATGGTTGTGGACTTTGTAGCAAGAACAATAGGCAAGAGAAAAACATAAAGGAGATCCAAATAGGGGAAGTAAAACTATCCCTTTTCTCATATGTAATGATCCTGTATTTAAAGGACCCTATAGCTTCCTCCCTCAAGTTAGTAAAGGTGATGCTAACTTTCAGTAATGTAGCAGGGTATCAAAACCACAAGAATCAGTATTATTTCTGTGTTACCAACAATGGGAAGATCCATGCTGAAATCCAAAAAACAACCTCATATGTATTAGTCTCAAAATAAAATAAAATCTAAACAAAACAACAACAATAGCAACAAAACAAGGAATTAATTAATTTACCTAAAAATGTGAAGGGCCTCTACTGTGAAAACTTTAAAAATATAAAAAGGGAAATTGAAGGAGATTCAAGGAAATGGAAAGTCTTTCAATGCTCCAGGTTGGAAGAGTTAACATGGAGAAAAATGCAGTATTGTCCCCAAATAATTGCCAATGCAATACACATGAAAATCCCAAAAATATACTTCAATGCAGTAGAGAAAGTAACCAAAATTTAATATGGAATTACAAAATTACACATAAAACAGAGGGCTTACAAATAAACTCATGGGCCTATAGTCATCATACACACACACATACACACACACACACACACACACACACACACACACACACACACACACACACACACACACTGGAATTCCATTCCCCGTGAGAAAGGATGACTTTTCACCAGTATTAAGGAAACTGAAAGGCTTGAAAAAATTATACTAAAAGAAAAGAGAAAGGAATGCAGGCTCAGAACAATATAGGTTTCATGGATTCATTCATTTATGATAGCTAGAAGGTGCCCACAATTCTACAAGTAAACAAGACAGATTCTACCTCATCCCAGTTAGAATGGCCATTATCAAGAAAACTAACAATAGCAAATGCTGGCATGGATGTAGCCAATTGGGAACTCTATTACACTGTTGGTGGAAATTAAACTTGTTCAACCACTCTGGAATGCAGTACGGAATTTCCCGAAAAGACTAAATGTAGATCTCCCTTAAGATCCAGTAATTCCCTCAACGGCAGTAATCCAAAAAATAACAACAAGCTCGCATGAAAGCTACCAGCATACCCATGTTCATGGCCCAGGCCCAGAGTTCAAGGACTGGAAAAAAAGTTACTACTAATGGTATTTGTTTCCTCAAATATGAATCTTTTGACAAAAGATACCAAATCATTTTATTTTCAGTATCTAGGTTAGGACTTAAAGGTAGTGGGTGATAAAATGGCTTATTTGTTGAATGTTAGGATAAAATGTAGGCAGTCCAAGAAAGGGGGGATTTTTGTAGTTGTGGTCGAGTGGCTTGAAACCTGGGCTTGGGCACTGTCCCTCAGCTATTCAACTCAAGTTGAGTGCTCTACCTCTCCAGCAACAGTGCCACTTCTGGTTTTCTGGTGGTTACATGAGATAAGAGTCTCAGGGATGTTCCTGCCCAGGCTGGCTTTGAACCACCATCCTCAGATCTCAGCTTCCTCAGCAGCTAGGAGTACAGCTGTGAGCCACTGGCACCAGACTAAAAATGGGAGATTTTTAGAAAAGAAAATCCACCTCTTCATCTGTGTCTAAATCTCAGATATCCCTATTACAACACTTTCAACTCAATTCATCAGACTTTTGTAAATTTCTTCTTTTCCTTCATGTGGGAGTACTGCAGTCAATATCAACTCAGCTGTGGGACTGGATCAATTGAATGGTAATTGCTAGCACCTAAATCAAGAACTGTTACAGCAAAACAAACGAATCCCTCAGTTGGAATAATTGTTTTCCCTTTTTCTTACAAATTTGTGCTTGATTAATTCATATTGTGATATTGGAACTCCTAACAGAGTGGTGACATTTTCTTTCTCTTCAACCATCTCCCACATGTAGTCAAATATTTAAGAATTCAAAGATTTCCATTGATAATTGATTAAGATGGCCTCTAAGAAAATACGTATTTCTGGAATTTGGTCTTCTGCCTTATTTTTGTTTTTTAAATTTTTATTTTTTATTGTGAAAATACTGTACAGAGGAGTTACAATTACATGGGAAAGATAATGAGTATATTTCTTATCAAGCATTGTAGCCTCCTCCTTTGTTTCCCCTTCCAATCCCTTCCCAGCCTCACCCCACCCCCCCAATACCTCCCCCCAAAGTTGTAAAGTTCGTTTTTGACATGACAATTTGTACATCTCATTGTTGCAACGGATCCACCTGTATCCTTATTGAAACGACTTGTTTTTCCCCTTCCCCTCCACAAATTATACCGACATCCAATACAGTGAAAGCAGGGGTTATACTGTGGGCGAGAGACATACAAAGCAACAAAGAAATAATCTTATAAATGTGTTAGAACCAAATGCATGACAGAAAAAAAAACATTTGAATACATATCTTAGGGTTCATTTTCCTAACATAACCTTATCTGACCTTTTCTGCTTGACTCAGACATATACTAGATATTGCAAATAAGGGAAACCATGGGACCCGTGTTTCTTTGGGCTTGGCTTAATTCCCTTAATATAATTTTTCCAAGCCTTTCCATTTCCTAACAAATGGGGCAATGTCGTTCTTTCTGATGGAGGCATAGAATTCCATTGTGTATATATATCACATTATCTTGATCCATTCATCTACTGAAGGGCATGTGGGTTGGTTCCAAATCTTAGCTAGGGTAAATAATGCTGCAATAAACATAGTTGTGCTGGTAGCTTTAGTGTGGTCTTGTTTGTAAACATTTGGGTAAATGCCCCAAAGTGGGATTAATGGGCCATAGGGGAGCTCTATGTGGAGTCTTTTGAGGAACCTCCATACTACTTTCCAAAGTGGTTGAACAAGTTTACATTCCCACCAACAATGAAGTAAGGTTCCCTTCTGTCCACATCCCCTCCAGCATCTGTTGTTGTTAGAGTTCTTGATTTTTGCCATTCTAACTGGAGTGAGGTGGTATCTCAAATTTGCTTTGATTTGCATTTCTTTTATGGCTAGGGATGTTGAGCATTTCTTCGTGTGTCTATTGGCCATCCTTCTTTCTTCTTCAGAGAAGTTTCTCTTTAAGTCTTTAGCCCACTTATTTATTGGGCAGTTGTTTCTTTGAGGATTTGTTGTTGGGGGATTTAATTTTTTGAGTTCCTAGGATATTTTAGATATGAGACCCTTGTCCGTTGTATGGCTAGTAAAGATCTTCTCCCAATCCGTGGGCTTTCTATTGATCTTGCTAGCTATGTCCTCTGCCATGAAGAAGCTCTGCAACTTTACGCAATCCCATTTGTCCAATCTTTCTTTGATTTGTTGTGTTTCCGGGTCTCTATTCAGAAAATTTCGGCCTGAGCCAAAGAGACCTAGGGTTTCTCCTATTCCATCCTGTAATGTTTTCAGAGTGTCTGCTTTGACTTCGAGGTCTTTGATCCATTTGGAGTTGATTCTGGTGCAGGGTGATATATAAGGATCTAGCTTTAGTTTTGTACATATAGTTAACCAATTTTGCAAACACCATTTACTGAAAAGGCTGTCTTTCTTCCATTCTATTGTTTTAGCTCCCTTATCAAAAATTAGATGGATATAGATCTGTGGGTTCATTTCTGGGTTTTCAATTCTATTCCATTGGTCCTGAGGTCTGTTCTTATGCCAATACCAGGCTGTTTTGATTACTATGGCTTTATAGTAGAGTTTGAAATTTGGTATTGATATTCCTCCAGCAGTGTTCTTTCCGTTGAGGAGCGTTTTTGCTATTCAGGGTCTTTTGTTGTTCCATATGAATTTTTGGATTGCCTCTTCTATTTCCTTGAAGAATGAGGTTAGAATTTTGATAGGTTTTGCGTTGAATTTGTAGATAGCCTTGGGAAGTATTGCCATTTTCACGATGTTAATCTTTCCAATCCAGGAGCATGGGAGGTTTTGCCATTTTTTAAGTTCTGTGTTGATTTCCTTTTTCAAGATTTTAAAGTTTTCATCATAGAGGTCGTTCACTTCTTTGGTTAAGTTAATTCCTAGGTATTTTATTTTTTGTGGGGCTATTACAAATGGAGTTGCTTTCCTAATTTCAGCCACACTTTTCTCATTGTTGGCATACAGAAAAGCCATTGATTTTTGGGCGTTAATTTTATAACCTGCTGTTTTGCCAAAGTTTTGAATCAGCTTGAGTAATTTGGGAGTGGAGTCTATGGGATTCTTTAAATACAAGATCATGTCATCTGCAAAGAGGGAGAGTTTTATTTCTTCTTTCCCTATTTGGATCCCCTTTATGTCTGCATCTTGTCTTATTGCTGTAGCTAGGCATTCTAATACTAGATTGAGGAGAAGTGGAGAGAATGGACATCCTTGTCTTGTTCCTGAGTTAAGAGGAAATGGTTTTATTTTTTCACCATTAAGTATAATGCTGGCTGTATGTTTGTCATATATAGCCTCTATTGTATTGAGGAATGATCCATGGAGGCCTAATTTTTCCAAAACTTTCATCATGAACGGGTGTTGGATCTTGTCGAATGCTTTTTCTGCATCTATTGAGATAACCATGTTCATCAATGTTCATCAAAGAAATGGGTCTATAGTTCTCTTTCTTTGATGAGTCCCTGCCTGGTTTTGGGATGAGGCTTTATGATGGATTCATAGAATGTGTTCGGTAGTGAGCTTTCTCTTTCAATTTCATTGAAGAGTTGGAGGAGTATTGGTGTGAGCTCTGCTTTGAAGGCCTTGTAAAATTCCGCTGTAAAAGCATCTGGTCCTGGACTTTTCTTAGCTGGGAGGTGTCTTATTGCTGTTTCTATTTCAATGCTTGATATGGGCCTGTTAAGATGGTTTAACTCATCTTGGTTTAGTTTTGGCATGTCAATATTTGCTAGGAAAAGGTCCATTTCTGTCAAGTTCTCAAACTTATTAGCATAGAGTTTTGAGAAGTATTCCCTTATAATGTTCTGAATCTTGGTTGTTTCTGTGGTGATGTTTCCATTCTAATCTCTGAGTTTATTAATTTGGGTGTGTTCTCTTTTTATTCTGATAAGATTTGCTAAGGGTCTGTCAATTTTGTTAAGTTTTTCGAAGAACCAACTCTTTGTTTTGTTGATTCTTTCTATAGTTTTTTTTTGGATTCTAATTCATTTAATTCTTTTTTAATTTTAATTATTTCTTTCCGCCTACTGGATTGGGGTTTATCTTGCTGCTCTTTTTCAAGGAGGTTTAGATGTGTCATTAAATTGTTTGTTTCAGATCTCTCCAATTTGTTGATGTAGGAGCTCAGAGCTATAAACTTGCCTCTGAGTACTGCCTTTGCTGTGTCCCAGAGGAGCTGGTATTTTGTGTGTTCATTTTTGTTGAATAGCATGAATTTCCTTTCTAATCTCTTCCATGACCCACTCATGATTCAGCAGTGTGTTGTTCAGCCTCCATGTGATACCAGAATTTCTTTGGTGGCTTTTGGCGTTGAGTTCTAATTTTATTCCCTTGTGGTGAGAGAGAATGCAAGGTATAACTTCAATGTTTCTGAATTTAGACAAGTTTGCTTTGTGGCCTAAAATGTGGTCTATTTTAGAATACGTTCCATGTGCTGCTGAGAAAAACATGTATTCTGATGCTGCTGTGTGAAATGTTCGGTAGATGTCGGTTAAGTCTAGTTGATCTATGCAGCTGTTTAGATCTGCTGTCTCTCTGTTGAGTTTTTGCCGAGTTGATCTATCTAGTGGGGTGAGTGGTGTGTTAAAATACTCAAAAATTAATGTCTTTGGATCTATATGGGATTTGAGGGAAAGTAGTGTTTCTTTGATAAATTTGGGTGCTCAATTGTTTGTCGAGCAGATATTCAGAATTGTAATATCCTCCTGAAAGAGAGATCCCTTAATTAGTATGTAGCGACCTTCTTTATCTCTTCTTACGAATTTTAATTTGAAGTCTATTTAATCTGATATTAGGATTCGAACTCCCGCCTGTTTATGGGGGCCTTTTGCTTGGTAGATTTTGTTCCAACCTTTAACATTGAAAATGTGTTTGTTTTTACGGGCAAGATGTGACTCCTGAAGGCAGCAGATAGAAGAGTCTTGTTTTTTTTATCCAACTAGACAGTCTATGTCGCTTAATTGGAGAGTTCAGTCCTTTAACGTTAAGAGAAAGGACTGAGAGGTATTTGGGAGTTCCTGCCATGTTATCCACCTTCTTGGGGGCAGCTAAAACTGGGTTCTTCCTATGGTTCTTTGTTTCTCATTTTGGGTGCAGTTTCTTGGACTTTATTGTGGTCTTGTTGGTTTTCTATGTGTAGGACATCTTTAAGAATCTTTTGTAGGGCTGATTTGGTGGAGATGTATTGTTTCAATTTTTCTTTGCTATGGAAGGTTTTTATTTGGCCTTCAGTTATGAAGGAGAGTTTAGCTGGGTACAGTATTCTTGGTTGATAGTTGTTTGTTTTTAGGGCATGGCATACATCATTCCAGGCTCTTTTTGCTTTGATTGTCTCTGCTGAGAAATCTGAGGTGATTCTAATTGGTTTCCCTTTATAGGTGATTAACCTTTTCTCCCTGACAGCTTTAAGGATCTTTTCCTTGGTCTGAGTTGATCCTATGTGGATTATAATGTGATGGTGGGATGTCAGATTCTGGTCTGGTCTATTTGGGGTTCTAAAAGCTTCTTGTATCTGAATAGGCATATCTTTTTGTATGTTTGGGATGTTCTCTGCTAGGATCCTGTTAAACAAATTTCCTAGACCATTAACTTCTGTTTCTAGGTGCTCCTCTACACCCATTATCCTTAGATTAGGCCTTCTGATGGTGTCTTCCAAGTGTTGGATAGATCTATCATATTTCTTGGCCTTGTCTTGGATGGTTGTATGTTCTTTCTCTATAATATCTAGGCTGTCTTCATTCCCTGAGATTCGATCTTCTGCATGGTCTAACCTGCTCTCAAGGCTTTCTACTTGGTTTTTCATTTCTTTTCCTTCTAATTGGTCAGCTTTGATGGCTTCAAATTCTTCGTTGAAGCTTTGTTTTAGATCTTGTATGGACTTCTTTACTTCCTTAATTTGGTGTTCAGTGTTTATTCTCAAATCACTTTGGTGATTGTTTATGGTTTCCTTGGTCTCCCTGACATCCTTCAGCTCTTCCTTAATGGATTCCATGAATGCCTTTAGTGATCTTTGTGTATTCTCATCCTGCTCTCTCAATTCCTTTATTACTCTTTGCTTAGCTTCCTCACTTTCATGCCATTCGTGAAGTTCTCTTTGTGTGTTCTCAGCCTGCTCACGCTATTTCTGCCTTTCTCTTTGAGTGTTCTCATGCTGCTCATGCAATTCCTGTATCAGTTTTAGAGTAGCTTCCTCATGCTCATGATATTCCGGTATTAACCTTTGGTTTTCCTCCTCTCTCTCCTTATCTTGCTCATATAGATTCCTTTGTATGTTTTCAATCTTTTCCAGTATTGACCTTTCGTTTGCCTCCTCTCTCTCTCCATCACTCTCATACAGAGTCCTTTTGTATGTTTTCCATCTTTTCATTTACCATGTTTGCCAGTAGTGTTTGTAGAGCTATTTGGGAACTCTTCTCTGGATTATTCATTATCTGTCCTGTCCCATGATTGTCATGAGTGGGATTTGAGCTACCCGGACTTGCCATTTTTCTTGTGTTTTTTCGGCTTACTCTGCCCATTTGGGATGAAAGTAACACCAGTTTTGTGCTAGAACACTATCTTAAGGCAAGCATCAACCAAAGTCTGTAGATCCACAATCAAAAGTCTGCAGATACAGTCTAGTTCAACAGATATACCTATTCAACATCAAACAACTATATAATAATGGGCTACAAACCGCAAAGTAGAATTTGGAAAACCAGAAATTATTAGTTTTAGGGAGACATGTGGGTAAAATTAGGAAAAGAGAAATATGGGAAGGACCAGGGAGAGTTTACTTAACTAAGTCCTAATAGCAAAGTGGGAAAGAGGTAGGATAGCATAAAAGTAGAGAGAGAAAAAAAGAAGAAAGAGAAAGAGAAAAAAGAGACAAGAAAAAATAGAAAAGTAAAAATTAAAAAAATAAAAAGTGTAATGATTAAAAATATGTAGATTGAAAATGATATATTCAGAGAAGAACGTGGGTATAATGAGAGAACGGGAGGGATATAAAGGAGACATGAAAACCTTAAAAATAAAAATACTTAAAATATTATATAGGTATAAAGAGGTAATACTGCTAGGAATTTAAGTCTAAGAGGCTTTGAATTGAGTAATAAATTTGTTGATTAAATGTGTACACAATGGGGGATAAAGTCTAATAATCGACTATGGGTATATCTGAGGATGTGCAGAACAACAATTAAGTCACACAAAGAAGAGCAAAAGAGCAGAAAAGGTGAAAAAAATGAGCAAAAAAGAAAAAAAATCAGACATTCAGTAGAGCTAAACAAAAAACAAAAATATTTTTTGAAAAGAAAGAACACACATATACTCCTAAAATAAAAATTATAAGAGGAAGAGAAAAAAGTTACTAGTATAGAATTTTTTTTTCAAAATGGTAAAAATTAAAAATTAAAAAAAAGTTTTAGAAGAAAAATATTTTTATGAAAGGTACCAAAAAAAAAAAAAAAAAAAAGAAGAAGAAGAAACAGAGAAAAAAACAAGTTCTTTGATTTTTTTGGGAGTGGTGGGAAGATCTTTTATATCCCTTGTGTCCATAACCAGCCTCTTGTTGGAGTCTCTGGTCTGCTTGTGGTATTTGATTTTCCTGTGGCTTAGTTGGTTTCTTAAGCAGTTTGTTTGAACAGGCAGAAAAATGCTATGCTGTACAAAGGATTTTGTGATCCTCTCCCCTGGCTAGTTCAATGGGAGGGAGATCTGCTTTGAGTATCACAAAAGAGGGAGATGGCTTTTTCCTCATGTTTGTAGATGCTCTGATGAGGCTAGGTTCTGGGTAGAGTTGAGGCCTTTTAGCAAACAGTAGCTTTTCCCTGAGGAGACTTTGTGAGAGACTCACAGAGCCCAGCCTGGAGCCACTCTCAGGGTTTATGTTTACTGAATTTCAATGGATTGTCCATGCTGCTAAAGAGAGGGGCAGCCTCTGGCTCTGATTACCCAGTGAAGAAACCCACTCCTGGGGCTGGCGGCCCGAGCTGGGTGACTTTTCCCTGGATGGAGCTGAGTTTGGCATGTCACTTTAGGATCTTGTGACTTGCTATATGACTCTAATTTTCTTCCAAGGCCTGTGTTTGAGCTAGCAGGTCAGCCAAGCTTTGTCAGTATCAAACATGGAGATCTCCTGTAATGGCGGGGAGGGGTGGCCTTCCCTCCTCTGCTCCCTGAGAAGGAGTGAGGACGTTAGGCTTCTACTCACACCGCATTTTTGTTCCTGGGTCATCTCTGGTCTGTGAACTGCAGGATGAAGATGTCTGCTCCTTGTCGGTTCTTGTTGGTGTTCAGTAGAATACATTCGCGCGCCATGTCTGGCTCCTTTGTCCTGGACTCTCTGTGTTGCAGGTATGGCGGCTATTGCCACCTCCACCACCACTGTAGCCCGCAGTGGCGGCTGCTAGCAAGTGCTCAGATCTGTCTCCTTGCCTGGATTTTCCCTCTCTGGCCTAACTCTCTGCACTGTGATGGTACACTTGGTGTGATTCTCTGGCTTAAGTCTGTTCGCTGGAACTCTAAAACTCCTTTCTCTCTCTGGCCTGACTCTCTGTCCTGTGATGGCACACTTGCTGTGATTCTCTGGCTTAGGACTGTTCACTGGAACTCTAAAACTGCTTTCTATGCGAGAGCTTGTTTAGATTCCAGCTTTTCCTCTGCCATCTTCCCAGAAAGAAAGGTTGGACAAATGGGATTGCATGAAGTTGCAGAACTTCTGCATGGCAAAGGACATAGCTAGCAAGATCAACAGAAAGCGTACGGATTGGGAGAAGATCTTCACTAGCCATACAACAGACAAGGGTCTCATATCTAAAATATACTTGGAACTCAAAAAATTAAATCCCCCAACAACAAATCCTCAAAGAAACAACTGCCCAATAAATAAGTAGGCTAAAGACTTGAAGAGAAACTTCTCTGAAGAAGAAAGAAGGATGGCCAATTGACACAGGAAGAAAAATGCTCAATCTCCCTAGACATAAAAGAAATGCAAATCAAAACAACATTGAGATACCACCTCATCCCAGTTAAAATGGCTATAATCAAGAACTCTAACAACAACAGATGCAAGAGGGGATGTGGACAGAAGGGAACCTTAATGCATTGTTGGTGGGAGTGTAAACTTGTTCAACTACTTTGGAAATCAGTATGGAGGTTCGTGAAAAGACTTCACATAGACCTCCCCTATGACCCAGCAATTCCACTTTTGGGCATTTACCCAAATGTTTACAAACAAGACCACACTAAAGCTAACAGCACAACTATGTTTATTCCAGCATTATTTACCATAGCTAAGATATGGAACCAACCCAGATGCTCCTCAGTAGATGAATGGATCAAGAAAATGTGGTATATACACAATGGTATTCTAGGCCTCCATCAGATAGAATGACATTGCCCCATTTGTTAGGAAATGGAAAAACTTGGAAAAAATTATATTAAGTGAAGTAAGCCAGGCCCAATGAAACATAGGTCCCATGGTTTCCCTTATTTGCAATATGTAGTATATGTATGAGTCAAGCGGAAAAGGTCAGATAATGTGACGTTAGGAAAATGAACCCTTAGATATGTATTTTAATGCTTTTTTATTTCATGCATTTGTTTCTAATGCATTTATAAGATTATCTCTTTGTTGCTTTGTATGTCCCTCCCCCGCAGTATAACCCCTGCTTTCACTATATTTTATGTCAGTATTACTTGTGGAGGAGATGGGGAAAAACAAGTCGTTTAAGGATACAGGTGGACCTGTTGCAACAATGAGAAGTACAAGTTGTCATGTAGAAAACGAGCTTTACAACTTTGGTGTGGGGGGAGGGGGGAGGGGTGGGTGGGGGGGTAGGGGGGAGATTGGTAAGGTATGTGAAGGGTAAACAAAGGAGGAGGCTGCAATGCTTGATAAGAAATGTACGCATTATCCTGCCCATGTAATTGTAACACCTCTGTACAGTATGTTCACAAAAAAAATTAAATTTTAAAAAAATAAAATAAAACTCCTTTCTCTGCAAGAGCTTGTTTAGCCTCCAGCTTCTCCTCCGCCATCTTCCCGAAACTCCTTATCATAGTAATTTTGAATTACATTTCTCTAATGATTTCAGTTCACAAACCATTAAGCCAGCATAGAAGTTGTATTAAACACAACTTTGTTAGCCCACTGGCGATTTTCAGGGCTTTATGGAAAAGATGTCTATTCAGAACTTTTGTCCAATTTTAATCAAGTTTCTTGTTAATCTCATCTTTAATCTCTCTATACAAAATCAATAATTAATTCAAGGTAGTAGATAGAAAAATATTAAGCCACTCCTAACATTTTTCAATTTTCAATAAAATGATATTGCTTAAATCATTTTCTGTTAATGCTTGAGAGCATATAATTCAATTTATTTAGACCTTTAACAAGGCTATATGCATTTTATTTATTTTATGTTAATTGGTCTTTCCAAAGTCTATGTGTCTAATTTCCCTTGCTCTCTTTCAGTCTCAAGTAGTTCAGATTTCAAACTGAAGAATAAATGGAAGGAAGCAAACAAAAAAATACAGTTCCTCTCATCTGATGATGCCTCTACAAGAACGAAGAAAGAGTTCCTACTTCTAAGGAACTATGCTAGGATATCAAAAAGAGAATTCATTCTTCTAGGTCTTCCTTAAAATGTAAACCACAACATATCGCGAAGGTAGTTTTATGTTTTATCAGTTTTTCACATTTTCATATGGACTTCACCTCAGTCTACAACATTCATTCATTATTCTTTCCCTGATACTTTTACACTACCAAGACGTAAGATATAAGATAACCAGTTTGATTTACAGAATAAGAAGTTATCACCCTGGTTTCCTTGGAAGCAGAACATGGTCAATAGATGACATTACTTCTGGTTTCTCACTACATGTAATGGTTTTTGTAATGCTTATTGCATTCTATTTAGTATTTAAAAAAAACTGCTGGCTAAACTCAAAGCTCCTTCACAGAAGTTTAGGTTAAGTACTTCACAAGTTTTATTTCCCTTAATTCTTAAGATAATATTTGTTATAATGCTAATGTTATTACCATTTTAGTGTTGGGAAAAATTGTAATTAAATGCCTTAAGTAGATGACCCAAAGACATACAGTGAGAAAGGAAATGAGGCAAAGTTTCCAAAAGCCTTTTAGCAGTACACAAAAGGTAGGTAAAATCTCTCCATTCTCTTACACTCTCAATTCAATATTCATATTGTCCAAGAAATAATAGCATAGCAATTAATGTCCATGGTGATTGTTTTCTGTTACATTTTGTCTTCAACACAGACTGTGTTGGTGAGATTGGGTTATCATGTAGAGTTGAGCTTATAAATTGAGGAAACTTCCAGTTTCCTTTTTAAAAAGTACTAAAACTTTTAAATATTATCATTAACTGACTTTTAAGAATCAAAAACCTAAAAAATTCATATACAATCACCCAAAATGCTTTCAAAGTAGGAGATGATAAAACAGGACCCTGTGAAGTAAATTTTCTTCTACTTTTGAAGTTATTCTGAAAACCTTGTGCTGGATGGTCGCACCTGTAATCCTAACTCCTCCAGACATCTACTCAGGAGCCCGAGATCTGTGGATAACAGTTGCAACTCAATCAAGGCAAAATAAATTCATGAGATAATTTTTCAAAAATTTATTGAACTAGCATAGGGCCAAGAATGAAGATGTAGCTTATATAGTAGCTCACCAATCTAGAGAGGAAAGGCCTAGCAAGACCTTGAAGCTGCGATTTCAAATTCTGAGCATGCCAACAGAAATGCAATTTCCTGTACACGCATGCTACTTGCGCGCGCGTGCACACACACACATACACACATACATCCATTCTAAATATCTTCATGCCAGTGTTTTGCATTAATTTCTTTGTTAACAATATTATATAAGCAAAAGAAAGGAAATAAACTCCTCCCTCTTAGAAAAGTTTTATACTTTTTATTGTAAAAATACTGTACACAGGGGTCATATTTACATGAGCTAGGTAATGAGAACAATTCCTAACAAGCATTGTTACCTCCTCCTTTATTTTTTCCCTACCATTCCTTCCCTCGCACCTCCACAAGTGCACTCCCCTCCCCTCTTCCCCTGCCTAAATTGTAACATTCATTTTTCAGCATAGTGTCTTGTGCATCTCATTATTACAATGGGTCAACCTGTATCCCTATTTAGGCATTTTGATTTTTTCCTTCCTCTCCCCAAATTAGAAGAGCATATATACAAGATATAGGCGCACCAACTTCAAATACAGTGAAAACATTTGTTATAGCATGGGGAGGAACCTATAAAAAGACACAAAAAATCACATTGCACATTATAAGTACATTAGAAACAATAGCAAAAAGGAGAAAAATTCTTGTATCCCTATCTCGGGTTTCATTTCCCGGAACATTATGTTATCTGGTCATATGGACATACCTTTTGACCTTTTCTGCTTATACTATACATATATTAGTTATTGAAAATTAAGAAAACCATGGGACCTGTGTTCTTTTGGATTTGGCTTACTTCACTTAATATTTTTTCCATATCTTTCCAATTTCTAACAAATTGGGTGATGCCATTCTTTCTGATGGAGGCATAGAATTCCATTGTTTATATAAACCACATCCTCTTGATCCATTCTTCTGCTGAGGAGCATCGGGGTTGGTTCCATATCTTAGTTATCTTAAATAATGCTGCAATAATTGTAGTAGTTGTGCTGATAGTTTTAGTATGGTCTTGTTTGTGATCATTTGGGTAAATGCCCCAAAGTGGGATTTGTGGATCATAGGGGAGATCTATGTGGAGTCATTTGAGGAACCTCCATACTAATTTCCAAAATGGTTGAAAAAGTTTACACTCCCACCAAGAATGCAGTAAGGTTCGCTTCTGTCCACATCCCCTCCAGCATCTATTGTTGTAAAACTATGGAATGCTTCAGGAATTTGCCTGTCATCCTTGCACAGGGGCCATGCTAATCTTCTCAGTATCATTACAATGTTAGTTTATGTGATGCTGAATTGAGCACAGAATATTTTTTATATATAAAGTGTAATTGATTTTCTTAAACTAGGCAATTCAACAAAAAGTAAGTTTAGAAGAATTTTGAAATTTTAGAACCATGTACTTCTTACATAAGCACACATTTAAGAATAATGTCAAGATGGACATGTCAAAAACAAAATAATTCCAGATATTTGCGGTTCAAGAGATGTGTAGGGGAAATAATTCAATTGTTCTATACAAGGCACATGTCATAATGAACACAGCAGCAAGTGTTAAGGCTTGTTAAAAATTTTAGTGTTTTATATCTTTTTAATTTTAGGAATTTGCTTAAATATGCCAAAATTAGGACTGTTTGGCAGGTATCAAATTTTCTATAATGTATTTAAGATTTATGTTAGCAGACATATAGTACTAAGTATGTACATTTCAGAATTTATAGAAATTTTGTTAATGAGAAGTTGCAAAGTCTTTGTGAAAAGAAGCAGAATGAAGGGTTAAGACTTGCTAACTACACAGTTCTTGTTAAAATTTAGGGATTCCTTACTTTATATTTTAGCGAGGAACAAGAGATGATATAAGCCATAAACAAATATTGAGATGAGCCATAAATAATAACCTTAGTGTGTAACTTTGAAGACTATTCATAGCCTATAAAAATCTTGTTGAACATCATAATCTTAGGCGGTTTAAAATGTACAGGAATATGAGAAAATAGTAAAATCTAATATGTAGTGCACTTCAAATACTAAAAACACTGGTAATTGTTTTGTTTTTTATTTTATTAATCATTATTTAATTATTGGTTTTCTTTGTAGCATTGTTTTACTTCTTGTTATATAATACAACTTTTTGTTAGTCATCATTAGGAGGTACTTTGAGAAGGTTACTGGGGTGGTCAAACCATTTTTTTATAGGTGCATGTGAATTTACAACTAGGAAAATTAAGAACAAAATATTTATTAAAAAATGATCAAGTAGAGTCTGAATCAGGAGAGTTGATACATGTCCACAACTAAAATCTTAGCCCTAGGTTGAAGCAACAGTATTACAGAGTTGAGGCCACAAATGTGAGAGACTGTGTTTTGTTTTGTTTTGTTTTATTTTGACTTTGTTGGTCATGGGGCTTCAACTCTGGGACCTGAGTGCTGTTCCTCAGGCAAGGCTAGCGCTAACACTTGAGGCACAGCACCATTTCCATCATTTTCTACTTATGTGGTGCTGAGTAATCAAACCCAGGGCCTCATGCATGAAAGGCAAGCACTCTACCACTGAGCCAACTTCTTAGCACTTGAGAGACTGTGTTTTTAAAAAAATCATCTAAACAACATTTTCTTTTTGCTTTGGGTTATATAAGGAAATATATAAATATCTTTTTCTATTTTTGTGAATTGTTGTACTTCTAAATTTATAGTAACTTCAGCCACTTTATCCTTTTCAAAGTCATGAAATATCTCTGAGAGTTTGCTGCTGTGAAGATCGTTTTTGCATTTATAATTTCTTCTGAGTCACTTTTATTTTTATCAACATAACTTTATATTTCATGTTGATGGATTACAAATATCAAATACCTGCAAATGTACACATTAGAGTCTAAAGATAGCAGTATGAATATTCTCATGCAGCTCCTGTTTATCTATTATTCACTTTCAATATTATGATATTTCTCTCTCTCTTTCACTCTGTCTCATTTCCTCTCTTTCTCTTCCATGCCCCATGTCTGCTACTTAGAATTTCTGCTGGGCTACTATTATGCTTCAGGATCTACTGGTTTTGTGGGAACATGAAAGCAACCATCGGTTAACCTTGCATTCTTTAAGAGTTATGACAGTGACATGATATTATTCTTTGCCATTCTAAATGGTAAAATAACATATCTAGGAGTTCCTTTTCACTTTTACTTCTACTATAAATTTTATCTCATAGGAATCATTGGAATGGGATAAGATACTTTAACCTGTGACCTAAAATTATTTTTCTTTTATTTTTTTAATCTTCTACAAGATTATTTTATATATTTTTAAAAAATTTTTTCTTTTTATTATTTTTTCTTTTTTATTGTGAAAATACTGTACAGAGGGGTTGTAAATACATGGACAAGATAATGAGTACATTTCTTATCAAGCATTGTAGCGTCCTCCTTTGTTTCTCCTTCCCAGAACTTCCAATCCTCCTTGTCCCCCATATCAAATACTCCCCCCAACCAAAGTAGTAAAGTTCGTTTTTCGACATAAGTACTTGTACATATTAGTGTTGCAATGGGTCCACCCGTATCCTTATTTAAACGAATTGTTATTTCCCACCCCCCCCTACAAATTATACCACATCAAATACAGTGAAAGCAGGGGTTATACCGTGGGGAAGGGACATACAAAGCAACAAAGAAATAATCTTTAAATCTGTTAGAAAAAATCGCATTAAAAACATTTGAATACATATCTTAGGGTTCATGTCCCTGACATCAACCTATCTGACCTTTTCTGCTTGACTCAGACATATACTAGTTGTTGCAAATAAGGTTAACCATGAAACCTATGTTTCTTTGGGCTTGGCTTACTTCACTTAATAGAATTTTTTCCTAGCCTTTCCATTTCCTAACAAATGGGGCAATGTCATTTTTTTCTGATGGAGGCATAGAATTCCATTGTGTGTATATACCACATTCTCTTGATCTATTTATCTACTGAGGGGCATCTGGGTTGGTTTCATGTCTTAGCTATGGTAAATAATGCTGCAATAAACATAGTTGTGCTGGTAGCTTTAGTGTGGTCTTATTTGTGATCATTTGGTGAAACGCCCAAAAGTGGGATTGCTGGATCATAGGGGAGATCTATGTAGAGTCTTTTGAGGAACCTCCATACTGCTTTTCAACATGGTTGAACAAGGTTACTCTCCCACCAACAATGCAGTAAGGTTCCCTTCTGTCCACATCTCCTCCAACATCTAACAGCCTCTTCAGTAGATGGTGCTGGAAAAATTGGTTAACTACTTGCAGAAAAATAGTTAGATCCTTATATATCACTCTGCACCAGAATCAACTCCAAATTGATCAAATACCTTGGAGTCAAATCAGACACTCTGAAAACATTACAGGATGGAAAAGGAGAAACCCTAGGTCTCCTTGGCACAAGCCAAAATTTCCTTAATAGAGTCCCAGAAACACAACAAATCAAAGAAAATTTGGGCAAATGGGATTGCATGAAATTGCAGAGCTTCTGCATGGCAAAGGACATAGCTAGCAAGATCAATAGAATGTCCTCGGATTGGAAGAAAATCTTCACTAACCATACAACAGACAAGGGTCTCATATCTAAAGTCTACCTGGATATCAACAAATTAAATCCCCCAACAACAAATCTTCAAAGAAACAACTACCCAATAAATAAGTGGGCTAAAAACTTACAGAGAAACTTCTCTGAATATGAAAGAAGGATGGCCAATAGTCACATGAATAAATGCTCAACCTCTCTAGCCATAAAAGTAATGCAAATCAAAGCAACATTGAGATATCACCTCACCCCAGGTAGAATGGCTATAATCAAGAATTTTTTTCTTTTACAAGCAACCTTTTTTCTTTTATTATCAGTTAGTAACTACCTGTAATGAAAAAAAAGCTATCCTATGGAAAGTAGACCGAAGTTGTTCACAGGGATGGTCAAAAACTAATGGGGGATGTGAGTACAAAGGATATCCATAATAGATCACAGATCTGCAGAGCAATTTATCATGTACATTTTGTGAGAATGACAATGTGCTAGGAACTATAGATTAAATCACTGAACATCTGATATACATATATATGCACATATATTTGTATTTGTATATTCATTTATATATGCATATATGTGTGTATATGCCTTTATGTAGGTTCACTTGCACGTTAGCATACACACAAATACACACATACATATACACATGTAAACGTGCACACATAGAGAAAGATACATAATTATAGCCAACACAAGTTTCACTAGTTGTTGAATATGCCTTAGACGGAATGCTTGGAACCGTTTCAAATTTGATAATTGCAATTCGAAGCTATTCCAAGTAGATAAACCTAGGAGATTCTTTTCTCCACTCTTGGTAAAAGGAAGAAGTGAAAGTGTGGCTCAGGTCTATAGATTAAACATAGAGAATTAAAGCCCAGGTAGAGCTCAAGGCCAGGAGTTCAAATCCCAGTACCTGCACAATATAAGAAAAAAGAGTCCTTTGTCTTTGAAAAGGAATATTTTTCCAAAAATGAATACCCAGGACAATTTTCAAGGTCCAAAACTCTTAGAAAGGCTCTTTCACATCTTAAACTGATTCCTCTCCTTGATTCACATTATGGAAAATAGGAGTCACACTTCACATTAAAAAGTATATGCATTGTTGAACAGTTCTTGCCATTTTTAATGTAAAAGAAGCATGAGAGAGGAATTCACCTCACTTGGGTGAGTTAGGTTTGACTCACTGACAGACTTTTGTAAGTAAATGAGGGTCTGTTTACATGTAAAAAGTCTATACAGATGGTTTCCTAGGAGAGAGAACAAGCTAGCTGTTGTCCAAGTTTGAATCAGAGTAATTTATTCCTATGATATAGAATATCATAGGAAGCTCATCTCATAGAACACTATACAGACAATAATTTCAAAAGGATGAAAAACCCATTTCTATATTGTAAACAGCCAGGTTTTCACAAGCAAAAAACAGTTTCCTGAGCCAAGAAAATATAAGTTAGAGAAAAAGGGACTGTGTTAAATAAAGGTAATGGCTTAGTGACAGGTGTAAAACTGTTCTGTAATCACAACTAAACTATAAATTTTTTATCATGTCCCTAACAAGAATCTCCAAGATAGGCCTTGTTAAATCTGTCATAGAGGACTGGGTTTATGCAATTGTCAGTTTTGTTAGGGTCCAATATCTTCTACATTCACTTGGGTTGCAATCCGCTCAAACCACATGCAGTGAATGGAAAAACATGCTGTCTTGCAAGGCATCTAAGGGATTTTTGTGCCACTGTGAATATTTATCGTATTTCTTCTTGTAATGATACCTGTCAGTGTGAAGTCCTTTCCTGATAAGAATAATAGTTTCTGTACCCTTTGTTCCACTAACAAATCTCAGATATATAAATTTAACCGTGCGCCCATGGCTCATGCCTATAACCTTAGCTACTCAGGAGGCTGAGATCTGAGGATCATAGTTTAATGCCTGCCCAGACAGGAAATTCCATGAAATATTTCTCTCCAGTAAACCACCAGAAAACTGGAAGTGGCGCTATGTCTCCAGCAGTAGAGTTCTTACATTGAGCTGAAGAGTACAGGGACAGCACCCAAGCCCAGATTTCAAGCCCCAGGACTGACCAAAAAAAAGGAAAAATGTATATATGTAGATATGTATATATGATGAGATAAATTACGTTTATATATAAATCAATATTTATGATGCACATGTAAAATATAACTAAATAATTGACATATTTATAATATATACATATATTTACATATATAAGCTCATATTATATCTGTATGTTGATAAATATATTTGTAATTAATATCAAAAGAGTACATCTGAAGTTTTTGGGGAAAATGTAGTGACTAAAGGCTAACTACTGACCCATCATACTTTCAATTATTTTTTTCCAATTAATACAATGTCTGAAGTACTAAGACTGAATGATTATGAAACAGAGTTGTTGTTTTATTCCTTATGATTTTTGATTAGAAACATCTACTTACTTGGTATGAAACCTACCAAAATGTGATCTTGAAATCACACTCCACAAACTGGACAGATATACCAATTTAGCAACTTACAGGTCTCAAATTTTTATTTGAATCCTGTATCTCACAAAAATTCAGCTTCTTTCGAGTCAACTACATATACAAACATGCCTAGATTTTCATGCTCACATACATCCCCATACTCACATGACATACTAAATGTAACACTAGTAAAAAGTAATATAGATACTGAAAAAGAACACCTTTGCCAATGTAATTAAATTTTATTTTTTTAATTCAATGCATTATATAATACTGATGAAAGAGCAGCTAAGAAGATGTTTTAAATACAAGAGTGTCTGCTTAAAGAGCATGTTTCTCATTCCAAACATCATTATTTCCACCTTTCCTTCTCCCACATAAAAAATATGAGTAACTACAGAATTAACCTACATGTTTCTTAATCACTCATTGAAGAAAGAAAGTGTAATATATATACATATATACATATATACACAATGATATACTATTTAGCCACAAAGAATAGTGAAATCATATCATCTTCAAGAAAATAGATAGAACTGGAAACCTTCATATTAAAGCAATAAGTCTTATTGTGAAAAACAAATACTATATTTTTCATATGCAGACTCTAGTCCAAGAAAGAAAAATGAATGACCCAGGTGTAAAAGATGGAAACTGATTAAATTTGGAAAAAAATGTAAGAGAGGAAATGAAGAGAAACATTGTGGAGTAAATATGTTCAAATATTTCCTAGGTTAGTATAATGACATAATAAAACATAAGTATAAAAATAGGATAATGAAATTTATAAAAGGAAAAAATTTAGCAAGCTACATTATATGGATGTATGTGTATAACACAATAAAATACTTTGTGAAATTAACATTTGCTAATAAAAAGTAAAAAATGCATTGGAGTTGTACAGTTATATGTTATTTTCCATTTTTTGTTCACATATTTCCCTGATAAAGTAAAAGGAGAAATAAGTTTTGCTCATTTAGAAAGACAATCTTGTCCAATTAGCATAAAGATACTCTAGTTAATTAATGTCAATATGAAATTTTTAAACTAATTATTGTATTAGAATAATTCCAATGCACTGTTCAAATATTACCCTGTAGGTATATACTTTTTGCTATTTATTGAATAAGTTGTCTTTACTTAATTACTATATGCCATTTTCTGAATGTAGTTTGGTATATGCAACTAGGATATATTATACCTGAACAGGAAATCAATTATTCAAACAGTTTTATCAAAAATGCCTCTAACGAAAAAAAGAGGTAAACCCAAATTATGTATATTTGAAAACAATACTTGCTTAGTCCTCTTCTCACATTCCCGATTCCCTTCTTGAGAATGCTACACATTGTAGGGAATTTGTTAACATGTTTTAGAGACATAGGTTGACTTTAAAACAATGAGTTAGTTTATGCTGCATTTTTGTTTACTTTATATCCAGAAAAGCTAAATTCTTACCTTATCATTTTCCTTAGACTTGATACTCAGGTTTCATCTCTGATGGGTGAAAGATAGAGATATAAACATTTTTTAACAGTGGCTAAATTTAGGCTGAGGAATCTATGTACAACTATACTCAAACAGATAGACCTCATCAGTCACGTGACCACAATATCAAAATGTTAACCTATGCTTCCTGAAATCATGCTTGTGAGATCTTGTGTATTATAAACAGTGGTTATTAGCATTTGTTTTCAAACAACCTCATTTCATGGGTTAGGAACTAAAGTGAGATATTTTACTCAAAATAAAGGAGGCATCCAAATTTAGTTACCAAGATATACAGCATTTAACACAATGTTTGAAAAATGCAAGATAAAGGAAATAATTTATAAAAAAAAACAACGTTTAAAATAAATAGAGAATCAGTATGACTGATTTTTCTTTTACCCCAGCTGCAATATGGCTTGCATGATGAGTTTTCTGGTTGTATGTTTAGTTAGGTCTGATATTTAGTTGGAGAAGTTATGTTCTTTGATATATTAATTTGTCAGATTAAAGAGGAAATTAATTCCATGCCAGAGTCAACATCCATAATAATGTTACAGTTGTATTCTACTATTTTGCCAAAGTTTTAAATCAGCTTGAGTAACTTGGGTCTTTTTTGAATCTAACTAAATAGGTATGCAATTTTGTCAGTACTAGATTTTGACCACCATTTATTAAAATATTATTTTCAATTCTCTCTTTTCATGAGATTTTTAATTTCATTTATATAATGTGCTGATTTTTCCTTTAGATAACACATATTCAGTCTTCTAAAAGCACTGTAATTTGGAGTAGTTTTAAATTATGTACTTCATGTACACTGCTCTAATTGCATTTCTGAAATTTTTAAGTATGTCATGATTTTTGTGATTTGATACTGTAGCAATTTTTCTTTTAAATATGTACAGATCTTGCTTCACATACAGTTACATTTGTTTTAAACAATTTGATTCATTCAAGGGACTTGCTATATTAGGTTCATCCAGATGAATTTAATTACAAATTAGCACAACCTTATTTCTGAGAGACAGTTATCTTTATAGTTCTACTCAAATTAACATGTATTTGAAGGTTTTGTACTTAAAAAAATAAAGTGGGCACAATATCTTTTTGTTCCTGGTGAAGTTCCAATTTGTTGGTTGTTTTCCAGCTGTGATGGCTTCAACATATGTGTGTATTTTATTTCAATTGTTTTGTGTCTATATTTTGTTTCATATAATAGAAAATACAAAAAGAATCAATGATATAGAAGTTTTCCAAATAGAATTCTAAGAGATACTTCAATTTTTGTGACAACTGGGAATAGGGAGATCTTCTTAGTGGAGGGATTAGCAAAATAACAGACGTTGTTTGACGTGATCTGAATTTTGCCTCCTCTTGCCTAACTATTTTCAATGGTAATACTTCAAATTGTTTAGTGGAAAGAAAATAATTTCATGTGGATGAACTCAGAATTTTTGGTTTAATTGGGACACACTAAACATTCATATTTGTTTTTTTTGCATTTCTTTTTTTTATTGTGAAAATACTCTACAGAGAGGTTGCAATTACATGGGCAAGATTATGAGTACATTTCTTATCAAGCATTGTAGCCTCCTCCTTTGTTTCCCCTTCCCATCCCTTCCCATTCATATTTTATTTTTAACTCTAAATTTTTTCCTTAGTTAAAACCACAGATGTGAATTTGTAATGTTAAAATAGCACCTAAAATTTATATGAAATTTTCGAAATTATTTTCACTTCACACTATATGCAATACAGAATGTAATAACAGTAGTGTGTGAGATAGTATGTAATAATTGACTTTGGTGAAAATCCATTACAGTGGATTTTTGTGAAATACAGAGTAATGGTAAGAATTATATTTGATTCTATTAAAAAATTCACAGTTACATCTAAAAGTAACTCATAGTTATAAACTAATACTGAAAAAATAAGATTGTTTATTGGAAAAAGCCAGAAGTTTCAATAAGCTTGCTTTTTAAAAAATTGACTTGGATTTGAGCTTTGGTGACTGTAATCCTAGCTACTCAGGATTCTGAGATCTGAGGATCGTGGTTCAAAGCCAGCCTGAGCAGAAAAGTCTGTGAGATTCTTATCTCCAATAAACCACCTAAAAACAAGAAATGGCACTGTGGCCCAAGTGGTACTGTGGTAGCATTGAGCTGAAGAACTGATGGACAATTCCCAGGCCCAAAATTTAAGCCCCATGACCGACAAAAATATTGACATGGATTTTCACTTTATTATTTTATGATTTTTTATGAGTGGTTGTTCAGTGAAAAATGTCATTGGTGTTTATATATTGTGTTGGCATAAAATGAGCCTGCTATTATCTTAATTTAGGCAAAAAAAACCCTCTGATCCTATGACAGCATAAATTTTATGGGAAATGGTTAAGACAAGGATGCCTTTCTGAAAAAAATATATATACCCCCCCAAAAAAAACAAGAACAAAAGAAAACATGTTCCAGGACTAATAGTCTGTCAGTTTGTTTTAACTTTTAATCAAAAATTAAACTAATACTTGATAATATTTTATTAACGCATTTAAATTTTCTTCATCTTTCTCATTTAAGATTCACTTTAAAAAGAAATTCAAAAGGTGACAGTGTTTTTTCCTTACTTTTCCACAGACATGATTATTTCATCATTATATTGTATAGCTCAATATACCCAGAAAGTATTTGTTAAGGAAAAAAATAATTCCAATTCTTTGGTTTGCTTCAGTCTGTATTTAAAGCTGCATACCACATCTTATCCACCATATTGTCAGTCTTCTCATTTGATACATTTCAATAAGTTTCTATCAGCCAGCAAAGTTTTACAAACAACGTGCTTTCATTCATTGTGCTTTCCAAAATATATCTCATAAATATCAACAACGAACAAAACCTGAAATATCTGTGGATTTTTCTACTTAGGGTGTAATCACATTCCACTATTTAGAACCTGCTGTTCACAGGCATTAATTTCTCTGTCACTTCCATGCTTTAGAACAGCAGCATTTGTTAGTGGCATACATTTTTATTTGTTTACCACATCTCGTTTATTTTCAGCAAGAACTGTCTTCATGGAAGTTGGTAATAGATGAGGTTTTCAATCATGTGGTTTAATAGGCCTCTGTGGATATAGAATACCCATTTACGTGACTAAATATTTAAATTAATACCATAATTATTTCCTTTAATTTTCTGGATAAGTGTTCTAAAATCTAGGTATTTTTAAAAGAAATATTGTACATTGTTTCCTTGATGACAATATAATTATAAGACTTTAAATGCTCATATACCATGGCCATCTTAAATGAGGTGGATGTACTAGGGTTTGCATGAAAAACTTTTGGGACAGCATTGATGTTTTAATCTTGGATGGGATTTGATTGGGATTGTGGCAGGCTTTCATGGTTTGAGAAGAAAAACAAAAGGCCATACTAATACTTTTATCCTCTACATTGTTGTATTCGTTTATTCATACACACATACAAACACACAGATAAACACATATGTTGTATGAAGACTGCAAGAAAATATTTTAATAGGAATTCCATAAAATATTTAGTCTACTGAGATCTGATTAGAATTTATAGAAATATCTAGTTGCTGCAACCCCTGGACAAGTCATTATCAATGGTGAAGTTATGGCCATTTGGTTTTAGAATGCCCCAGAAAGACCTACGTGTTAAAGAAAAATGACTTTCTATTTCCTCCCAGACTGTGGAGAATACCTGAATAGTTCTTCTGGAGATTAAATTTTTTAGAGTGAAACACATGAGAACTAGATTCTCATCTACTTTCTTCTTTTATCTTCTAATCATTCTAGGTCGAAACATTTCTCTTTGACATACTCCCCACCTTGACATTGTCTTGTCACAGGCCCCAAAATCAATAAAACCAACTGAACATACACTGAAACCTTCAAAGTTCTAAATCTGAGTAAGCCTTCCTGCTTAATAAATGAACAATAACACTTATTGTGCTAGGTTATAAAGGTAACACAGAAGTTTAGTCTTTCTAACACTGAAGAGTACATTAGAGTATGCTTCATTATAAAATATCTAACTCTATGTTGTATTTTGTGTTTTTGTTTCTGTTGATCCCAGGGCTTAAACTCAGGGCCTGGATGGTGCTTTTATGTTGAAGGCCAGTGCTCTACATACCATTTGACCTAGAAATCCATTTCCCTTGGTGGCTAATTGGAATTAAGTATCGAATGATCGTTCCTACTCCAGGCTGTCTTCACACTGTAATCTTCAGATCTCAATCTCTTACCTAGCTAAGATTACATCCTTGAACAACCCTTACCTAACAATGTTTCATATTTTGTAGAATTCCAATTCTCATTGTATATTGTGTAGAATTCTAATTCTCAGCATTGTATAGATGCTCCTACTACAGCATAAAAATTAAGTCTTACTAAAGATATTTGCAAATTATATAATGGAGGTCTGCTCATTTTGTGACAATATCTGTGCTCATTCTCATCATTCCTTTATTTACTACACCATCAGCCTTCTAAAATCAGCTTCATTTCCTGGAGAAGATTACCAATCAGTTCAGCCAATATCTACCCAGAGGGTTTTAAAGCAAGCTTTAAGGAAGGAAGATAACATGAAGTGGCAACTACAGAATTTCTATGGAGAACCAGAAGGTTATCAAATTATATCTAACATCTTTCACATTTCTACCTTCCTTCTCATAATTAGGAAAGCATTGACTAACACTATAAATGTATTGCATTTAGAACTTAAGGATCAATTTTTTTCCAACCTGAAGCCTTCTTTTCCATGATTTTTGAAATAAACTTTTGGGAGATTTTTTTATTGTGATGTGATTCCATCCAAAACAAAGCCATGTATATCAAGAAAGCCAATGTTTTCAGCTCAAGAGTACTAAACTTAAGAGGGAGAAAATTAAGGTTAACTATATATGTTAAGCACAAATATAGGCAATATCAAGACATTTTGAAATTGTATAGCTTAGTGAATAAAGTGGCTCAAACCTGTAATGTTATCTACTTGGGCATCAACAATTAGAGAATTCCAGTTCCAGGGAAGCCTAGACAAAAAAAGAAGTTTCAGAAACTAACCATTTCCTGGGTGCAGTGTTTTATGCTTGTTTTAGTAGGACTGCAGTCCAATCAGGCCCAGGCATAGTGATACTACCTCAAAATAAGCAATCCATCTACAATCTGCAGGTATGGCAGTAATGGAGATGCTATTTCACAAGTATGGTGTTTTGGGTTCAATACTCCAATACCACTAGGAATTTAAGTGTGTGCCACCAGACAGGGGAATAGAATTTCAACATGTGTATCTGGAAGGAGTTACATCATCCAATACACTTTGAAACTTTTTCTTTAACTCAGTGTGATATATCATTTGGATACTATTTCATAGAAGATAATAACTTAAGGACAAGCTTATAACATGTGAATTATGTGAATGAATAATTATACTGATGGCAAAGTGAAGTAAGATTGTTTAGTGGCTCTTGAATCACATCACAGGTAACCATGTAAACATGGTACAGCCTTTCAAAGGCCCTTATGAAGTATTTGAACAATCTCTGATGAGTTAATTGCTTTCAGAAATATTCGTTTGAGCCAACAAATACAGATCTCCTTTGATTTTAATACGGTCTGCTAGTAGACTCTCACAGACCAAAAAATCAGAGGATACTAATTTCTCTGATAAAATACAAAATAAAAATTTTATAATTAATATAACATGAAGACTGTAATATTAAATGAATATCAATAATAATAAATTAATAAATATTAATAGCACTCTTATTACTAGTACTCATATTCTATAATATATTGACATCCTTTGGTTACTTCAAATTTTTGAATATTTATAACTAAATGTAAATTGTTTGCAAATAGTTATTTGATGATGTTAAAAATGAGAAAAAGATTTGTATACATATTTACTATAGATGCAAACAGATTCACCTGGTTATTTCTGATCCTTCTTTTGTTTGTTTCATTCATGCATGTGGAACAGGCAGAGAAAGGAAAATTGCAAACTTGCATTTACTAGGGTTAATTACATGAAGTTTATTTTGGGCTAAATAGCAGATTTTATAGATTAAATTGTTTTTGTCCCTTCCTTCCTCCCTTCCTTCCTTTGTTCCTTCATTCCTTTCTTTTTTCCTTCCTTCCTTCTTTCTTCTTTCCTTCCTCGTTCCCTCCATCCGTACCTATCTCTCTTTCTCTCTTTTCTTTCTTTCTCTTGTTTCTTTCTCTTTTTCTTTCTTTCATTTTCTTCTATTCTTCCTTTCTTTTTTTACTCAGAATATTTCTTTTTTTGGGGGGGAGGTCCGGTCGTGGGGCCTGAACCCTGGGCCTGGGCGCTGTCCCTCAGCAATTCAGCTCAAGGCTAGCGCTCTACCACTTGAGCCACAGCGCCACTTCCGGCTTGTTTTTTTTCTTATGTGGTGCTGAGGAATTGAACCCAGGGCCTCAGGCATGCAAGGCAATCACTCTACCACTGAGCCACCTTCCCAGCTGCCCCTCAGAATATTTCTTATGGCTACAGAAAAAATACCAACTCTTGTACAACAAGATGTTATGAGTAATTATAAATATACTTGATTAATTTTAATTTTAATAACCTATGTTTAATCTAAGAAAAATTTTACTAAAAGCAACTCACCAAAGTTGCAGGATATGTAAAAAATATTACTGTTCATGATATTGTTTATTTCTTGAAACTAAAATAAGAATTTAGACATAATATTGTGTGTGTGTGTGTGTGTGTGTGTGTGTGTGTTGTTCTTGTGATTTGAACTCAAGACCTATCCCTGGGCTGGGAAGGTGGCTCAGCGCTAGAATGCATGCTTTCCACACATGAGGCCCTGGGTACGATTCCTCAGCACCACATAAGCAGAAAAATTCGGAAGTGGCTCACATGGTAGTGCTAGCCTTGAGATGAAAAGCTGACGGACAGCACCCAGGACCAGATTTTAGGCCCCACAACCGACAAAAAAAACCAAGACCTATCCCTTAGTTGTTTTTTCCCCCCCTCAAGGATATTGCTCTAATATTTGAGTCACAACTCCACTTCTGGCTTTGTGTGTGTGTTGTGATGAGTGTTTATGATTAATTGAGATGCATCTCACAAACTTTCTTCCCAAGGCTGGCTTTTAAAAAATTATTTTTAATTAAATAATTATTTTTATTGTGAAAATACTGTACACAGGGGTTACAATTACATGGGCAAGGTAATGAGTACGTTTCTTATCAAGCATTGTTGCCTTCTCCTTTGTTTCCTCTTCCAACCCATCCCTTTTCACACCGTCCCCCATCCCCCAGGGGCTAAAGTTTGTAAAGTTTGTTTTTTGACATAACGACTTTTACATCTCATTGTTGCAATGGGTCGACCTGTATCCCTATTTAAACGGTTTATTTTTGCTCTTCCCCTCCACAAATTATACCATCATCAAATACAGTGAAAGCAGGGGATATACCGTGGGGGTGGGACAAGTCTGAAACAAGCAGAAAAGGTCAGATATGTTGATGTTAGGTGAAATGAACCTCAAGATAAGTATTCAAATGTTTTTTTTCTTTCTTGTGATTGTTTCTAACATATTTATAAGATATTTTCTTTGTTGCCAAGTCTGACTTTGAACCCCAGCTTCCTGAGTAGTGAGGATTACAGGCTTGAGATATTCATATTCAGCACACATATAATACATTTAACAATAAAATAAATTTCTTATTCTTTGAATTCTAGAGGCTCAATTTAAGAAATTAACATTTAGATATTTATTTAGTTATTAAACCTGAACCTGCAGTGTGAAAAAAAGTTTTCATTTTTATGAAAAAATATATACTCGAAGATTTAAATGACAGAATCTTTGCACAAATTGAAGTACTATAAATTCAAAAGCAACAAAGGGATCGTTAAACAAATTTCTCATGTAAACTAAAAGCAATAGGCTCTGTCAGGGTGAATTAAGCAATTTTTCATTAAGGATTATCAACTGTGGTCACATGATTTTCTCTTCTTTTAAACTTAATCTTTTTGAAATAAAATATAGATCCATACTTTTTTGAATATATAAAAATCTTAGTTACTGCTCATATGTTTCTGAGGTTTGATTACCAAGACATTTCAGCGAAACACTGAATTTCGTGTATTTTATGTTAACAGTGATTTTTAGATATTGAATCAATCTCAATATGAGATAAAGCAAGATATTCCATGACTTATCCGTTTATCCTATAGACTTGAATATAAATTATTTTTGAATGTTGGGAAATTCATATTATGCCTACTCTATAAAATAATTAAGAAATTAATGATTGTAATAGTATTTATTTTTCCTTCAACTAGAAAGAACTTCATTAGATGACAAAATCTTGAATGAAAATGTCATAAAATTATGAAAAATTCAAGTCATTATGAGTTAGATGATGTAGTCACTTTTGTAGGTCATAAAATGAAATATCTTGAAGCTTCCTTATCTGTTAAATATATTTGCACTCAAAATATCGCTCCAGCAATTTTATAACCAAAACACCTCCATGCCAAATAGCTTCTCTAATTAATTCAAGTAAATATTTAGGAACAGAAGTTATCACAATGTATAGGAATATCTACCCACCACTCTAGAAATTAAATCTGAAATCTTAAAGGATTGAGATTAATAATTAACTTTCACTATGTTGCCATAAAGAGGTGAACCCTTTCAAGTCAGCATAGTTGTAGAGATTTGGTCACCGAGAACTTGTAGTCAAAATGTATGTTAAGGTCAAGTCCTTTCCTCCTCTTCCTTCTTTTTCTTCACTGTCTCCTTTTCCTTCTCCCTCTCCCTCTTTCCATACATTAGTTTCTCCCTCTCCCACTTCTATGTCACTTCTTCTTTAATTCCTGGATTCCATGAATACTCATACTCCATCACGTGTTCCTGACATGGGGTACTGTGCCACCACCAACCCAAAACAATTAAGAAACATAAACTGAAATGTATAAAATCAGAAGCCAAGATTAATCTTTCCCCCTTTTAAGTGAATTTTATAAAGTATTTTGTCATGTTAATAGGAGACTATCACAGCATGCTCTCATTTATTATAAGTGATAAGATTTACTAGAAAAAAAATTTGACCAACATCTCCCTAATGAAATGATTGATTAAATTAATATTATATTCGGAAAAATCTACTTTAAAATATCAGATATACTTCAATAAGTGGCAAAAAAATCACATCTACAGTTTGCTATGAAAAAACAGCAGAATTCAATCTGTTCCTCAAGGAAATTGACCTATAATTGGCAGTATTGTCAATTTCATAAATGATGTTAGAAGACTATAGAAAAAATTTCAACTCAAACTGCATGATGTAAAATTTACTTTGTCCCCTGTATACTATTTCTAGTTCCCAAAATGACTTGTATTTTATCACATTTTTAATTAACTTTAAGTAGTCTTATGGGAGTTATTGCTGTTTAACAAAGCAGTTTATGAATAGTGTTTAGTGAGGTGTTTTTTTGTTTGTTTGTTTACTTTTTTGTCTTCGGAGGTTTGAACGCTGGGCTGGGAGCTGTCCCTGAACTCCTTTGGATGAATGCTAGAACTCTTATCACTTGAGACACAGCAGCACTTTCAGATGTTTCTGAGATTTAATTGGTGATAATAATCTCACAGTCTTTCCTGCCTGGGCCATAATCAAACCTCAATCCTCAGCCTCCTGATTACCTAGAATTACAGGCGTGAGCCACTAGTGCCCGGCTTAATACAAAGGAACTTTTTTTTGGCTAGTCCCGGGGCTTGAACTCAGGGCCTTGTCAATGTTCTTAAGCTTCTTTTCCTCACGCTAGTACTCTGATTTGTGTCATAGTGCCAATTCCAGGTTTTTTTTGTTTATGTAGAACTGAGGAATCAAACACCGGGCTTCACACATTCAAGGCAAGCAGTTTATCATTAAGACAAATTCCATGGTCAATACAACTCATATTGATCATCATTATCACTCATCCTTCTCAATCCTATCTCATCCCTCAATTTACATAATTTTGTAGAATATTCACTGACTCGCAATGTCATGTATGGTCACTAAGAGAATATATCACAGATCATATTTTATTGATAATCATATTCATCAACGCACTAAAGTTATGCATTATATAATTCTGTGATTTTAAATTGTAAATTTTTACACAGATTCACTGACTACTATTCTAAAATTTTTCTTAAGGATAATGCAAATGCAATATGTGATCCTTCGATAAAGTACAATGATTCTTAGAATGTTAAAGATTTGGAGTAAGAACATCACTTTCAGTTCTAGAACATTTTATCATCACTATCCTTTCAAAATACTCCAATATTTATTAGTAAACACTTCCTGTCATTATTTCAACCTACCCTCCCTTTAGCAGATATTATTTCATATTCAACCTCTACAGATGTGCCAATTTTAAAAAGCTCATATAATTAGAAAATGCAGTCTATTTTATCTATTTCTCCCATGTAATGTTACTATTTCCAAAGTAAGTCCATCTAAATTTTTCTCATAGATAGAGCATATTGTTTTGTATGCATGTATATAATGGTATTATATCCTCAATGGGCATTTAAATATTTTATTATATGTTATTGTAAAAGTTTTTGCTATGTATATTCTTGTACATGTGTCTCATTGGACATATGTTGAAATATATTTTGTATATAAAATTATGATTGAAAATGCTATATCATAGAGGCAACTCTACGTGTACTATCTTAAAGTTTGCCAGTATGTTTAACAAACTGAAAATATCATTTTAAATGCCAAGCACCAATGTATAAGGATTCCAATTTCTACATAATGGTTGTGCAAGGATATCTTATTGTTTCTATTTCCACTAATCTCTATATGTATGTAATGTCGTGGTATGTTATGATACATCCATATATTCCTTGGTTGTTGTTATATTACTATAGAGATATGTATTTGGATTTTTGATCAATTATTCAGGATGGTTAAAGTTTTTCATTGGCATTAATATGCTCTTAATATATTTCTGATTCGTCTCTTTAAATAAATGTATATGTACACACTATGTCTGTATATATACAAATACCTATATATATATATATATACATATTTAAGAATATAAAGATGTGTACATACATGTATATAAACATATTTGTATATTATTATTTTCATTTGTCTGTAAGTTATCATTTTACTTTATTTATCAAACATGTCCTTTATTGATTTTATTTTATTGTTATAATGTTGCACAGAGAAGATGGGCGCCGGTGGCTCATGCCTGTAATCCTAACTACTCAGGAGGCTGAGAACTAAGGATGGTGGTTCAAAGCCAGCCTGCAGTAAATGTCCATGAGACTCTTATCTCCAATAAACCACCAGAAAATGAGAAGTGGCACTATGGCTTAAGTGGTAGAGATTTAGCCTTGAGCTGAAGAGCTGAGGGAGACTTCAGGCCCACGACTACCACCACCAACAACAATAAAGAGTATACTGACTCAAAAAGCAATAGTATTAAGCAGTCTTAAAGATGGGCTCAAGTCTAACATTTTAGTATTATCTTAGATAACAGCAGCCTTCTAGTTCAATGAGCCATGAGCCTTCAAACTGTTGACCGAATTTCTTAGTTTATTTAGACAATCACTAAAAGTATGTACTTTCTCAACTCTCTTTCTTTCATTTCACCACAGAATCTGAATTTTTCCTTTATGTCATACTTGAATACCAAAGTCTTTGGAAGATATTTATTAATTGGTGTATATTAATTGTGCAAAAAATCTTATTGAAATATTTTACACTCTCACATATTAATGAAGGGGTTGATTAACCTGTTTCTGTCTTTCTCCATTCCCATTGCCCTTTATTTTTCAACTGTTTTTTGTGAATTTCTTTGTGCTATCTTCACACATCGTCAAAATGTATTAAATTGAAAATTATAAAATGCTGAATATAAAAGCAAAAATTTAAATAAATTGAGACTTATCTTTTTTGTGGGTTGGAGGATACAATTCAGCAAAGATATAAATTGTCTCCTCCCCCTTTTTTTGTTCATTCATGAGGCTTGAAATCTGGTCCTAGGCGCTGTCCCTCTGTACTTCAGTTCAAAGTGAATAATCTACTCATTGAGCAACTGTGCCACTTCTGTTTTTCTGGTGATTTTTTATACATGAGAGTCTTATGGACATTCCCATTCCAGCTGGCTCTGAACTGAAATCCTCAGATCTCAGCCTCCTAGAAATCTAGAATTACAAGTATGAGCCAACAGCGCTCAGCTTCACAGTTTTATTTAAGTTTATGATAATTTCTAAAAACACCTGACCAGCACTCTGAGTCATTGAAAAGGAATAATAAACTGGAATATATTGCTCTTTCTAATATTAAAGCTGTTAGTGTAAATTTGTTATATTTGTAGAGGAAATAATACACAGCTTAATAGGTCTGTAGGGCACCAGATTAGATCCACATAAATATTATCAAGGAATATTAATAAGGGGTAAAACCAAACATTTGTGGAATGACATTCTCTTTAATAAGGGGGATAGATTAGACAGTATTTGGGAGAATTAAAAAGTGAACATTTAGTTAAACATAACAATTTATTCAAGCAGGATTTATTTATTTATTAACTTCAAACAGGATTAAAACTTGGTATATAAAACAAAAAGAGTTTTTTAAATGTAAAGCAAAGGAAGATTTCTTGGCAATTTTGGAGATGAAATATTCTAAAATTTGGCATTAAAATTGTAAGAAAGGAAAATGTTATAGTTCAACTCAATAAAAGTGTAAAACAATTTAGTCTGTGAAAGCTCATATACAAATAGTGAATAGAAGTTGGAAGCAGGTGGTTGATGTATCTCATCCTAGCTACTTGGGAGGCTGTGATTTGAGTATTGCAGTTTGAAGCCAGCCCACAAAATAAAGTTCCTGAGAATCTTATCTCTGATTGATCAGCAAAAAATGTCAGAAGTGAGGCATGACTGAAATGGTAAATTATTAACAAATTGTAACAAATCTCAGGGACGCTGAGTTCAAGCCCCAAGACGATACATACATGTACAAAAGTAATAATAGTAATACTATGATGATGATGATGATGATGATGACGGGTACCCATAGTCAAGGATAAAATATTTGCAACTCCTATACCTGAAGAATGCCTCAGATCTAGACTCTACATATAACTCTTAAAAACCTAATGTTAAAAAGAACATAAATTAGAAACAAGCAAAATACATCTTGTGAAACATATGCACAAGAAAATCATCATCAGTCCTCAAGTAAATGCATATTGAAACTAAAATGACATCATAAAACATGTAGGAGAATTACTTAACATAATACAATAATGACCATTATAAATGGCATCAAGAAACACAGAAACTGGATGTTCGCAGGAATGTCAAATGGGAAAGCCACTTCTGAAAATATTTTGACAGGTCCCTAGAATAGAAATATGCAACCACCCACAGAATAGTACAGGAATTGAGCTCTTTAGGCTTTGTCTCATAGAAATAAAATGTAACATTCACCCAAAGGCCAAAACACAGAGGATTATAGAAGCATTATTTCCTCTAGTCTAAGAAATGGAAATCAATTCAGGCTTTCTTCAGGTGAATGGGAAACGAATTGTGCTACATTCTCTAATAACAGAACCAAAAGGCAATTAGAGTGAACACAATACCATATTAAGACATACAATAACTGGGAATAATCTACCATAGATTTGAAGGCAATTTTAAAAACTTAATTATTGCATGATGTAGAAGTTAGAGAAAAAATGTGTTGGTTGGCAGGATGAAACAGGTTTGGGATGGGAAAAAGAGAAGTAGTGGGTTTAATTATAAAAGGGAAACATGATACAGACTTATTTTTGGTAAAGTAATGTACCTGTAAATATTGTATATTCATATAGAGTTGATAAAATTATATTGGAATTAATATGTGCACAAAGTAATTAAAGTAACTAAAGTTTGCATAAGGTACTTGTTAAATATTGTCCTACTTGTGATGAATACTAGTAATATTTAAATAAGTTGGAAAAAGTTTTCAAGTGGTTTATCTGTGTTCTTACATCTTAAAGATCCATACTAACCTCAATAGAATTTAATGATATCTAGAAAACAGAAGGCAATATTGAATGTTTGCATTGAAAACTAGTTTGAGTTCAAGCTTGAGATGAAGTATACCTTGCTAATTAGAAGATTTGGAAGACTGATATCAGGGGAAATTTTGACAAAAACATTCGTAACTACAAAAACAAAGAAAGGTAGATATAGTGTAATTTTCCTGATATTTTGTTTGTGGAAGCCATAGGTAAGAGATCATTGCTCAAGGGAGGCTTGGCCTGAAAAATAATCTAAAATGGTTAGAGCCTTAGTAACTTCAAGCACCATATTGCCAAAGAAAAAAAGAAGAAAACAAAAAAGTTTTATGTCATTGGATACAAGAATTGAAAGTATTTTTTTTTACTGTTTTAGTATTCAGGCTTCTGTAATATAAAAGCATTTATTTCAAGTAATTATTGTATTACCACTATTTATTAACTTATTATTAGACCTTCTTGGAGATTGAATCCATGGCATTTTATATATTAGTCTAGTTCTACAACTGAGCTGTACCCCAGCTCTCTTGTACAGTTTTGTAAATTGTCTATGAATTCTTCAATAGTTAGCTATTCTACTTTCCATCTTATCTTTTCTCTCCCACATTTTCCCCTATGTATTTTAGTTTATGTGTTGAAAACTTTCCTCAATTTTATCTTCTAAACTTAGAATTTTACTTTTGAGTTTATAGATAAGGTGGTTATTTTTATGACATCTTTAAAAATTATATACAGATATATGTATTTCATATATATGATTGATTCTTAGAGTTCATTGCAATAAGCAGCATTTATCTGGTCAGATACATATAGCTATTGAGCCATTGTGATCCTATCCTAAGAATAGCTTTCCTTGTTCTTGCCATGTGAATGCTTAGAGTGCTGTTAATCATATCCAAGTGTAATTATTTGTCTTTTACAATCTATTGAATTAATTTGTAGATTTATGGACATATCTTCTTATTAGAAATGAGGAAAACTATGCAGAATATATTTAATTGGATCTAGCTTATTTCACTTAATACAATTTTTCCCCAGTCTTTCCATTTCTCCAGGCATGGAGTAATGCCATTCTTTCCAGTGGAAGCACAGAATTACATCAATATAACAGAATTGAAGACCCAGAAATGAATCCACTCCTATAGGCACATAATATTTGATAATGGAGCCAGAAACACAGGATGGAAGAAAAACAGCCTTCAAAAATTGTGCTGGTAGAATTGGCTGTACACAGAAAACTGAAATTAGATCCTTATATATCCCCCTGCACCAGAATTGATTCCAAATGGATCAAAGACCTCAATGTAAGTCCAGATGCCTTAGGAATCTTACAGTTAGGGGAAACATGAGGGCTCCTTGGAACAGGTTAAAACTTCCAAAGTAAGTCTGGAAAACATTTGTCAGACTCAAAAGCCATGAAAAAAAGAGATAGTGTAATACAGATTTCTTAGGTAGCAAACTTACAGACGAGAGCCTCAGCCAATGCTAAACCCTTCCTCCCTTTTCTAACTAGGTTATTTATAGTGGCTTTACATGACTATAAGGGTTTTCTGGTAGGGATTAGTAAGAAAACAACTAATGCTAAGACAGAGATAGTATGTGAAATGTGTTGTAGCTGGAGAAAGGGAGGGATTAAGGCTGGGGGTCTAGTTCAAAGCCTTGGCTTGGTGCCAGCTAAGTAAGGTATAGCTGCACCAGGGAAGGTGGGTAAAACAGGAGTGGTTATAAACAAAATCACTGGTCTGAAGCCTCAAAATAAGGACCCTAGTCTGTGTGGACCAAACAGTCTCTAACATGAGGTTTTTATCTCAGTTAACCAGCACGATTTTAGATTTTTGCAGAGTGGGATGTTGCATAGTCACAGGCAATGTCTCCTATGTCAGGTAATCCAATCTACTCTTTCACATGTTACCCAATAGCCAGGTTTTATACAAATGACTACAATGTGATTGTACAAATGTGATTGCGACTTTTCCCTCTCACGAATCAAAACTATCAAATGATTTCTGTCTTCCAGATGTTTAAATATTTCTCATGATCTTTTCTACCATTTTGTCTTCATTATTGATGTTCATAGTACTTTTTGTTGTTGTCTTGTGTGTATATGCCATTTTTAGGGCTTGAACTCAATGTTTAATGGTCTCTCTTGTAATTTTTACTCATGGTGGATGACACTCTATCCTTGAGCCGCATCCTCACCTTCTGCTTCTTGCTTGATAATTGGAGATAATTTTTCACATTTTTGTCTGTTTGGACTGACATTGAACTAAAATTATCAGGTCTCAGCCTCCTGAGTTCTAGGATTGTACACATGAATGGCTAACACCAATCTTTGCTTTACTATTATTTTAATTATGTGATATAGGAAAGTAGAAGTATATTTGTGTTAAGGGTGCAATTTTTAAATAAAAGTTTGAATCAACTTGATATAATATAACTTATCACTTTTAACAGTTAAATCAATGAATATTACATATTCCCACAGAAATTTAATTGAAAACAAAAGGCATAACTGTTTTCTTAAAGCAATTAATGGAACCGTGAATTACTTTCACTTTACAATTCATGTTTTATATAACTTTTATTAACAGACTTCCATGACTAAAAGTAAATATATTAATTGTATACCACAAGAAGGAAAGTGATTACAGTTAAGGACAGATATATCATTACAGCCAGAAGATATGTTTTTGAGCATTCTCACTAAAAGGAATGTTACATGGAGAAAAAAATGGATATGATGTATTTTATCATTACACAACATATATATGAATGTGATTGATACTCAATAATTTATAAATAATTATGTAGGTAGGAGCCAGTGACTCATGCTTGTAGCCCTAGCTACTAAGGAGGCTGAGGACTGAGAATTATCTTCAAAACCAGCCTAAGCAGGAAAGTCCGTGAGACCCTTATCTCCACTGAGCCACCAGAAAACTGGCAGTGGCTCAAGTGGTAGAGCACTAGTCTTGAGATGAAGAGCTGAGGGAGAGTGTCCAGGCCTAGATTTCAAGCCCTACGAAGGACAAAAATTAAAAATAAACAAATATTTTGACTTAAATGTTAAAGTATATATTCCAAAAAATTTTAAATCCTCGCTAGGTATACTAGTTTATATAAATATAGAGAAGTATTTTCTGGATTTAGTTGTGATTGAATCAATTTGTAAATCACATATTTCTCACTCAATTCATATTTGTATATTTCTATACTAATATAATTAACTGTTACATGATAGGCAATGCTGTTTTAGGAATCTTTTTAAATTTCTTTTATTTTATTTTTATTTATTAATTTATTTTTATTGTGAAAATACTGCACAGAACAGTTTCAATAACATGGGCAAGATAATGAGAATATTTCTTAGCAAGCATTGTAGTCTCCTCCTTTGTTTCCCCTACCCATCCCTTCCCATCCTCCACCTGATCTTCCCACCCAATCCTCCTCCCCACATCCCCCCCACACCAAAGTTGTAAAGTTCTTTTCGACATAACGACTTGTACATCTCCTTGTTGCAATGGATCCACCTGTAACCCTATTTAAACGATTTGTTTTTTCCCTTCCCCTCCACAAATTATATTGACATCAAATACAGTGAAAGCAGGGGTTATACCGTGAGGGAGGGACATACAAAGCAACAAAATAAAATCTTATAAATGTGTTAGAAACAATTGCATGAAAAAAAACATTTGAATACATATCTTAGGGTTCATTTCCCTAACATCAACTTATCTGACCTTTTCTGCTTGACTCAGACATATACTAGTTATTGCAATGAGGGAAACCATGGGACTTATGTTTCTTTGGGCCTTGTTTACTTCACTTAGTATAACTTTTTTCAAGTCTTTCCATTTCCTAACAAATGGAGCAATGTCATTCTTTCTGATGGAGGCATAGAATTCCACTGTGTATATATACCACATTTTCTTGATCCATTCATCTACTGAGGGGCATCTGGGTTGGTTCCATATCCTAGCTATGGTAAATAATACTGCAATAAACATAGTGATGCTGTTAACTTAAATGCGGTCTTGTTTGGGATCATTTGGGTAAATGCCCAAAAGTGGGATTGCTGGGTCGTAGGGGAGCTCTATGTGGAGTGTTTGGAGGAACCGTCATAATGCTTTCAAAAGTGGTCGAACAAATTTACACTCCCACCAACAATGAAGTAAGGTTCACTTCTGTCCACAACCCCTCCAGCATCTATTGTTATGAGAGTTCTTGATTATAGCCATTCTAACAGGGGTGAGGTGGTATCTCAATATTGTTTTGATTTGCATTTCTTTTATGGCTAGGGAGGTTGAGCATTTCTCTATGTGTCTATTGGCCATCCTTCTTTCTTCTTCAGAGAAGTTTCTCTTTATGTCTTTAGCTTACTTATTTATTGGGCAGTTGTTTCATGGAAGATTTTTTTTGGGGAAATTTAATTTTTTTAAGTTCCAGATATATTTTACATATGAGACCTTTGTCTGTTGCATGACTACTGAAGATCTTCTCCCAATCCGTGGCCTTTCTATCGATCTTGTTAGCTATGTCCTTTGCCATGCAGAAGCTCTGCAATTACATGCAATCCCATTTGTACAACCTTCTTTGATTTGTTGTGTTTCTGGGTCTCTATTAAGGAAATTTCCGCCTGTGCCAAGGAGACCTAGGATTTCTTCTATTCCATCCTGTAATGTTTTCAGAGCGTCTGCTTTGAATCCGAGGTCTTTGATCCGTTTGGAGTTGATTCTGGTGCAGGATGATATATAAGGATCTAGCTTTAGTTTTCTACAAGTAGTTAACTAATTTTGCCAGCAGCATTTACTGAAGAGGCTGTCTTCTTCCATTCTATTTTTTAGCTGCCTTACTGAAGATTAGATGGCTATAGGTCTTTAGATTCATTTCTGAGTTTTCAATTCTTTTCCATTGGTCCTGGGATCTCTTCTTTTGCCAGTACCAAGCTGTTTTGATTGCTATGGCTTTCTAGTAGAGTTTGAAATTTGCTATTGATATTTCTCCAACACTGTTCTTTCAGTTAAGGACCATTTTTGCTATTCGGGGTCTTTTACTATTCCATATGAATTTTTGTACTACCATTCCTATTTCCTTGAAGGATGAGGTTGGACTATTGATAGGTATATCACATTGAATTTGAAGATAGCCTTGGGAAGTATTGCCATTTTCAGGATTTTGATCTTTCCAATCCAGTAGCATGGGAGTTATTGCCACTTTCTTAGTTCTGTTTTGGTTTCATTTTTCATGTTTTTAAAGTTTTCATCTTAGAGGTCCTTCACTTTTTGGTTAATTCCTAGGTATTTTATTTTTTTGTGAGACTATTCTGAATGGAGTTGCTTTCCTGATTTCAGCTACACTTTTCTCATTGTTGGCATACAGAAAAGCTATTTATTTTTGATGGTTAATTTTATCCCCTGCTACTTTGCCAAAGTTTTGAATCACCTTGAGTACTTTGGGAGTGAAGTCTGTGGGATTCTTTAAGTTCAAGATCAAGTCATCTGCAAAGAGGGAGAATTTTACTTCTTCTTTCCCTATTTTTATCACCTTTATGTTTACATCTTGTCTTACTGCTGTAGCTAAGCATTCTAATACTACATTTAAGAGCAGTGGGGAGATTGGATATCCTTATCTCCTTCCTGAGTTTAGAGGAAATTGCTTTAGTTTTTCACCATTGAATATAATATTGGCTGTAGGTTTGACATATACAACCTTTATTGTATTGAGGATGGTTCCAATGGATTCCTAATTTTTCCAGAACATTCATCATAAAGGCGTGTCGGATCTTGTCAAATGCTTTTTCTGCATCGATTGAGATAACCATGTGGTTCTTATCCTTGCTCTTTTTGATGTGATGAATTATGTTAATTGATTTGCATATATTGAACCAGCTTTGCATCCCTGAATTGAATCCTGTTTGATGGTGGTGTACGATTTTTTGATTGAATTGGTGAAGTCGATAGGGCAAAATTCTGTTGAGAAGTTTTGCATCAATATTTATCAAAGATATTGGTCTATAGTTCCCTTTATTTGATGAGTCCCTGCCTGGTTTTGGGATGAAGGTAATTATAGCTTCATAGAATGAATTTGGTAGTGAATTTTCTCTTTCAATTTCATTGAAGAGTTAAAGGAGTATTGGTGTAAGTTCTGCTTTGAAAGCCTTGTACAATTCTGCTCTAAAACAATCTGGTCCTGGGATTTTCTTAGATGGGAGGTTACTTATTGCTCTTTCTATTTCATTGCTTGATATGGGCCTGTTAAGATGGTTTAACTCATCTAGATTTAGTTTCTGCATGTTGATATTTGCTAGGAAGAGGTCCATTTCTTCCAGGTTCTCAAACTTATTAGCATAAAGTTTTGAGAAGTATTCCCTTATAATGTTCTGAATCTTGGTTGTTTCTGTGGTGATGTTTGCATTCTCTTCTCTGAGTTTATTTATTTGGGTGTGCCCTCTTCTTTTTCTGATAAGAATTGCTAAGGTTCTCTGAATTTTGTTAATTTTTTCGAAGAACAAAATCTTTGTTTTGTTCATTCTTTTTATGGTTTTTCTATTCTAATTCATTCAATTTTAATTATTTCTTTCTGTCTACTGGATTGTGGTTTATCTTGCTGCTCTTTTTCAAGGAGGCTCAGCTGTCTCATTAAATTGTTAGATCTCTCTAATTTGTTGATAGAGGAACTCAGAGCTATAAACTTGTCTCAGAGTATTGCCTTTGCTGTGTCCCAGAGGAGCTGGTAGTTTGTGTGATCATCTTTGTTGAATATCATGAACACTTGAATTTCTAATCTCTTCCACGACCAACTGGTGGTTTAACAGTGCGCTGTTCAGCCTCCATGTGTTACTGGACTTTCTTTGGTAGCTTTTGCTGTTGAGTAATAATATAATTCCATTGTGGTCTGAGAGAATGCAAGGTACAACTTCAATGTTTCTGAATTTGGACAAGTTTGCTTTGTGACCTAAAATGTAGTCTATTTTGGAATATGTTCCATGTGCTGCTGAGAAATACGTATATTATGATGTTGCTGGGTAAAATATTTGGTAAATGTGTGTTAAATCTAGTTGATCTATACAGTTGTTTAGGTCTGTGGTTTCTCTATTGAGTTTTTGCCAAGTGGATAGTGGTGTGTTAAAATCCCCAACAATTAATATCTGTGGATTTATATGAGATTTGAGAGAAAATAGTGTTCCTTGGAAAAATTTGTGTGCTCCGTTGCTTGGCGAATAGAGATTTACAATTGCAATATCCTCCTGAAGGAGAGATCCCTTAATAAGTATGTAGCGACCTTCTTTATCTTTTCTAACTAATTTTAATTTGAAGTCCATTTCATCTGATATTATTATTGCAAATCTTGCCTGTTTATGGGGGCCATTTTCTTGGTAGATTTTGTTCCAGCCTTTTACTTTCAAAATGTGTTTGTTTTTATGGGAAAGTTGTGACTCCTGAAGGCAGCAGAATGAATGATCTTGGTTTTTAATCCAAATTGAGAGTCCATGTATTTTAATTGGATATTTAAGCCCTTTAAAGTTAAGAGATAGGATGGAGAGATATTTGGGTATTCCTGCCATTTTATCCACCTTTTTGGGGGCTCAGCAACTGAGTTCTTCCTATCGTTCTTGGATTCTCAGTTTGGGTGCACTTTCTTGGCCTTTGTTGTGGTCTTGTTGGTTTTCTATGTGTAGGACATCTTTAAGTATCTTTTTAGGGCTGTTTTGGTGGAGATATATTGTTTCAATTTTTCTTTGCTATGGAAGGTTTTTATTTGACCTTTGGTTTTGAAGGAGGGTTTAGCTGGGTACAGTATTCTTGGTTGATACTTGTTTGTCTTTAGGGCATGGCATACATCATTCCAGGCATTTCTTGCTTTAATTGTCTCTGCTGAGAAATCTTAGGTGATTCTAATTGGTTTCCCTTTATAGGTGATTGATCTTTTCTCCTTGACAGCTTTCAGGATCTTTTCCTTGGTCTGAATTGATCCTATGCAGATTATAATGTGACATTGTGATGTCCTGTTGTGTTCTGGTCTATTTGGGGTTCTAAAAGCTTCTTGTATCTGAATAGGCCTATCTTTTTGTATGTTTGGGAAGTTCTCTGCTAGGATCCTGTTAAACAAATTGCCTAGATCATTAACTTCTGCCTCTAGGTTCTCCTCTACACCCATTATCATCAGATTAGGCCATCCGATGGTGTCTTTCAAGTGTTTGAATAGATTTTTCACATTTCTTGGATTTGTCTTGGATGGTTGTATGTTCGTTCTCTATTATATCTAGGCTGTCTTCAGTCCTCGAGATTCGATCTTCTGCATGGTCCAACCTACTGTCAAGACTTTCTACTTTTTTTTTAAACTTATTTTCATTCTAATTGGTCGGCTTTGATGGCTTCAAATTCTTTGTTGGTACTTTGTTCTAGATCTTGTAAGAACTTCCTTATTTCCTTAATTTGATGTTCTGTGTTTATTCTCAAATCACTTAGTTGATTGGTTATGGTTTCCTTGTACTGCCATTCCTTCTGTTGTGCTCCATTCAGCATTCCCTTTGTAGTCTCCCTGATTTCTTTCCACTATCTGGTTATGGATTCCATGAAGGCCTCCATTGATCTTTGTCTATTCTCAGTTCAAGTATTTCACTTTGATTTGCTTCCTCACGTTCATGCAATTTATATAGTTCTTTTTGAGTGTTCTCTGCCTGCTCACACCATTCCTGACTATGTCCTCTTTGTCTTTTCTCAGCCAGTTCATGCAATTCCTATCTTTTTGACTGATCTCAACCTGCTCATGCAATTCCTTTCTTTCTCTTTGAGTGTTCTCAATCTGCTCATGATATTCCCGTATCAATCTGAATAGCTTCTTCACGTTCATGAGACTCCTGTATTGATCTTTGGTTTGCCTCCTCTCTCTCCCTATCATGTTCACACTGAGACCTGTGCAGCTTTTCACTTTTTTCATTTACACTATCTATCTATAGCGTTTGTAGAGCTTTTGGGGAACTCTCCTCTGCATTATTCATTATTATTTTTGTCCCCTGATTGTCATTAGTGGGAGTTGAGATCCCCAGGCTTGCCATTTTTCTTGTGTTTTTCTGGCTTGTTCTGCCCATTTGGGATGAGAATAACACCAGTTTTGTGGTGGAACACTATTTTAAGGTTAGCATCAACCAAAGCCCATAATTGCACAATCAAAAATCTGCAGATACAATCTAGTTCAAGAGATACAATCTATTCAACATCACACAACCATGTCTTAATGGCCTAAGAACAGGAAAGGAGAATTTGGCAAACAGAAATTATTATGTTTAGGAAGAATGTGGGGTAAAATAGGCTTAGAGGAATGTGGGAAGGTGAGCGAGAGTGGAATTAACCAAGTACTAATCTCAAAGAGGGAAATATATTGGACAGAATGATAGCAGAGAGAGAAAATAGAAAAAAGAAAAAGTAGAAAAGCATAAGAAGAAGAAAGAAGAAAAATAAAAAAGACAAGAAAAAAAGGAAAAACAAAAATTAAAAATTAAGTACTGAAACCCTTAAAAACTGCAAGTTTGAAGATGTAATATCCAGAGAAGAATGGGCATTGGATGAGGGGAAGGGAGGGATAGAAAGGAGACATGAAACACTAGAAAAATAAAAATGTTTAAAATATTATGTGGGTATAAGTAGGTAATACTGTTATTAAGGAATTGAAGTCTAAGAGGTTTTGAATTGAATAATAAATTTCTGGTTTAAGTGTGTACACGTTGGGGGACTAGATCTAATAATCGATGACGGGTATATCTGAGGATGAGCAGAACAGCAATTAAGTTATGCAGAAAAGGACAAAAGAGAAGAAGTGAAAAGAATGAGAAAAAAAAAGAAAGAAAAAAAAGAATCAACTGGTTAGTAGAGATAATAAAAAAAGCACACATAGATATATACCTAAAATAAAAATTATATGAGGAAGAAAAGAAAAAATAATAGAAAACAAAAATTTAAAAAAAGAATTAAAAGTTAAATATAAAAAAATTAAAAATAAGGTACAAAAAAAAGAAAGTTCTTTGATGTTTATTTTTTGGGGGGGAATGGGAAGATTCTGTGTCTCCCTTGTGTCCATAAACAGTCTCGTGGTGGAGAGTCTGATCTTCTTGTGGTGCTTGGTTTTCCTGTGGCTTGATTGGTTACTTAAGTCAGTTTGTTTGTGCAAGCAGAATAATGTTCTGCTTTACCTAGGATTTTTTGATCCTCCTGCCATCCTACTTCAGTGGGAGGGAGATCTCTTTTGAGGATCACAAAAGAGGGAGTTGGCTGTTTCCTCTAGTTTGGAGATGCTTTGATGAGGCTAGGTTCTGGGTTGAGTTGAGGCCTTTCAGCAAACAGTAGCTTTTCCCTGAGGGGCTAGCTTCTGAGACACTCACAAAAGCCAGCCTGGAGCCATTCTCAGGGTTTATGTTTACTGAATTTCAGTTGATTGTCTAGGCTGCTGTAGGGACTGGCAGTCTCTGGCTCAGTTTACCCAGTGAAGAAAACCACTCCTGGAGGCGTATTTTGCTCTGCCTTTACTGGGTGAGTTTTCCCTATTGAGCCTTGTTGAGTTGAGTCTGACAGGTCTGGGCAGATTCCTGTGACCTACTAAATGACCCTTTTGTTATCTTCCAAAGCCTGAGTTGGAGATAGCAGCTCAGCCGGGCATTTGTCAATATCACAAAATGGAGATCTCTGGTAGATGGGGGTGGATGGGTGGCCTTCCCTCCTCTCTTCCCTGACAAGGAGTGAAGATGTCAGGCTTCTACTCATGCTGCCGGAGTGTTGGTTCCTGGGTCATCTCTGGTCTGCGATCTGCAGGATGAAGATATCTGCTCCTTGTCAGTTCTTGCTGGTGTTGAGTAGAATGCATCGGCCTGCTATGTCTGGCGCCTTTGTCCCGGAGTCTCTGTGTTGCAGGTATGGCAGCTATGGCCGCCTCTGCCGCCGCCACCGCTTCAACCATGGCTGCAGGCAAGTGCTCAGATCTGTCTCCTTGCCTGGATTTTCCCTCTCTGGCCAAACTCTCTGTACTGAGATGCCACACTTGATGTATTTCTCTAGCCTAGGACTGACCACCGGAACACTAAAACTGCTTTCTATGCGAGAGCTTGTCCTCTGCAATCTTCCTGCCACTCTGTTTTAGGAATCTTCCTTGGCTTTCTAACGTTAACCCTTCTACCCTAAAATTGATATGCCCTCCAACCTTGTCAGAGTTTTCATCTCATTGGAGCAGAAAATTATAAGTCATAATCATTGTTTGGAACAACTGTAACATTTTACATATATTTCACTTAATTTAAGAACCAAAACATTGAAGACATATTAATAGCAAATGTCTTCTGAGCTTATCAGTCTCTTAATAGATGATAATCTTTAATGATACATCTATTTTTATCTTCCTAACATCTTATATCTTAGGAAAATCTTTTTAGGTAACCCTGTGTTTCCTGATTAAAAGACTGGAACAAAGGCAATAATGAAAATACCTAAGGAAAATACTTCAAAACAATTAAAAAAGCAATCACAGTCACTCCTGTTTTCACCGGTTCGAACAAGAAAATACCTTAATGTATCAAGTTTTTGTTGCATTTAAATAGCAATAATTAAAAAAATTAAAAGAGCAATAATTAAACCTTAGTTAGCAGTGAAGAAGGGAACAGAAAACTTTATTTGAAGACACCTTGACTTTGAAGAATTCAATATAAGTATAATGGATTTATCTTGTTTTTCTATGTAGTTGCCAAAATAATAGCTAGCAACACCCAAAGGCAGGAAAACACCTAAGCCAAAGCAGTAAACCTTTGGCTATAAAACAATTGTGAGCATCTTACACTTACAAAGTCAGGCTTGCAAAGAGGAAAATGTATTTGTTTTGGTATGAACAATAAAAAATATGAAAATCTTGTATTAATGTTTTACTTATCTTGACTAGGACTTCTCAGGTTGGAGAAGAGAAAAAGTATGAAAAAGTTCAAGATTGACTATTCCCCAAGATCATTCTTATTTATCAGCTATAGTGATGGAAGTAACCTGGGTTACTCTTAGTATCATACTTGTTTACATTTTGAGGCACTATTTTTTCTGGGTTATAAACTGCAAACCCTTGAGTACTAATAAAGGGTCATTTCCTACGAGAGGATTGTTGTTGGGTAAACAAACAAAATATCAAATACTTAGCAGAGTGGAAACTATTTTCTAGCTATACCACAATTTGTAGGTGTAGATTTTGTTTTAAATTGTTCCAGGGGACCCATTTTTGTTATCTTCTTTTTCAACATCTTGTGCTCCTATAATATCATACACCATCCTGGGATGACTATATCTTTACTGGATTCTCTAATTTCTGTTGGAAAGTTAGAAAGGATAGAAAATTGAGTTTCTGTTTCTATTTTACCTTAATTTTTATTGCTTTAGAAAATGTAACTCAAAATGATATAAATTATCTTTATAATATAAGGAGACAGATTCGATTTCCATAATCTTACCCTAGCCTTGTACATAGCTTTGGAACTTAGTGTTCCCTAAATGTGAAAATAAAGATAGGGAGCTTCTTATTTAAATATTATTTAGAATTTCGAGTCTTCCTTTATGTAAGGCCCTTAGTGGTATGTACATATCACACATGTGCACAAAGCCAGTGGCAAAATTTTCTTATTCTCAGAAACTAGGAAATGTAGTAATGTGGTGTCCCTGTAGTTGCATCAGGAAAAGGTTGTAGTTGAATTAGTTTACTAAACCAAATCTGCTGTAAAAAATTTCTACAAGTTAATTGGCTTGAATAATCCGTATTTATCATTTTACAGTTCTAAAGGACAGAAATCCAAAAGAAGTCTCACTAGATTAAATTTGAGCCAACTACAGAGTTAAAATATTTTTCAAATGATTTAGTGGAAAGGGCATTTACTTCCTGTTCTGCTTTTCAGAAATTCAGAATCTGGGTTGTCGTCTTTTCCTTTATCTTCTATCTTTACATCTTTCTGATGGCACTTACCTAATCATTTCCCTTTTCAACTACAGCTGGGACTTTTAAGTACCCATTTGTGTTACTTTCCCCATCTGATAATTATTCAAATTTGTGTTCCTTGGGTAATGAAAGGTGATATTTTACATATATATATATATGTATAAAGAAAATCTACATTTGATGGATTAGGTATGTGGGGAAAACAGATATATTGGGAAGGTTTTGGTTTTAGAGTGAGTGTAGTATTCTTTCTACTATAAGCTGTTTACCTTTCATTAATTTTGAACAACTTGTTTTTTCAATGAAATATAACTAGAAAAAATTTAGTCCCTGAAAGCAATTAATCCTGTTTAAAATATTGTCAAGTACTAGAAATACTAAATGCCAGAGAGCAGCTCCTGAAGCAGTTCTGGCACTATCACTTTTTATACATTCTGCTTACAATCTTGACTTTTCAAGACCATTTGATTATTATTATTTTGGAATTATGGTAAATATTTATTTGACTGCTATTTTTAAAGAATGCACCACCCAATACTGGTTCTCTTTTTCTAACTTTTTTCGGTCTAATCTATTTCTGAAAGAAACACAGCCATTTGAATTACATGAACTGCTTATTGAAATTGAATTGGAGTGGAGAGGAAAAGAAGAATAAAGATGTCTCTGTGGATATGTCACATTAAAAATGTATCTAAAAGCTATTTATCTTAAAATCATCTATTTTTCGTTATGTTTAGATTCTGATAAAATTTAGCCTCTCAACTCACACAGTGTTAATGTAGTCTTATTTAATGCCTCCCAAAAGCAAACAACAAATTACTATTTATTTTAAAATTATTTTTAAAAATTTAAAAAATATCATTTATTTAAAAAACTATATGTTAAAAAATTAGTCAAGGCAAATGGTTTATTAGATATTTTAGAGTCATGTTCAGATTCTATGATGGAAGCCAGAAAGGGAAAATAAAATCATGTTTTTATTCTTCCTCTTGCCACTCTGATATACTTCATATATTTCTGAAAGAATGAAATTCTGTCTTTGCTTGATATCCACAATGTATCATTCTTCCTTTATAAATAGGAGAATTTGGTGAAAGGATGAGAATTCACAGTAGAAAAAGTAGAAGAGGAAAAGAGAAGGAGAAATCTAGATATTTTGTTCTTCCTTATCTCAATCACAACGTCTGGATAATGATTGTGGATATTAGATACAGTGCTCTAGAGTGATTAAACACATTTATAGAAAAAGTTAGCCCCACAAGTGATCAAGTAAAGAATGCTTATTTATTAAAAAATGTAATAACATCAAACAGAAAGTATTCTCTATTTGTTTAGTACATGTTTAGTATTTGTTAAATTCTGGTATACTATAGTCAACTATCATAAAGGTATACAAGAATGGTAAGAAACTAGTATTTTATTATCATATTCTAATATTAGCTTAATTCTTACTGTTTTTGAGTTTTGCCACAATTTCACAAGCTATATTCTCCCAGTATATAAGTGGAAAGAAGTTTCCCTCTCTATATATTCTATTTTTATAGCTAAGGGAAAAGAAGTTAACTCTTAGACACAGACAATGGGATAGAAATCTTCCCCTAGTAATAGCCTTTGAACATTTGTGGTTCATTTTTGTAAGCTGAAGTAAGTCACATGACCCATCTTGACATTGCAGAGTAGAGGTAAATCTCACCTATTGGAAGCTGATGCAGGAAAGAGTAATATGTCAAGATATGCAAAACTTGGGATAAAGAGGGAAAAGAAGAGAACTATAATAAAATCAATCATACTTGCAATCATCACATGTCTCTGCAGGAAGGAAACTATTATGTACCTTTGTTTCTAAAACTACCGAGATCTTCAAATCATGTCTTTTATGCTTGGATATTAGTGGAATTAGAGAACATTTTGATACTGAGACAGCATAAAATCTCAAATAAAGCTGGAGTAATCATTCAATACTACCTTTTGTTCTGCAAAGAAAGGAAACCATTTTATACACAATAATTTATACTTTCTTACCTAGAATCTTTTTTTTTCCAGAAATGGTTTTTGTTAATATATGTGACTATCCACCAGAATAAATGTCTTCATTTATCTGCATCTTGTGCAGACAATATAGTCAATTAGATGGAAGTGGGAGTTCATCAATAGCACTTTTTAAAAATGCAAAATATGTGGACAGGGAGCCAATATACATATTTTTCCACCATCACTTTCCACAACCTCCTTCTTTCTTCCTTCCTAGGAAACACACCGAATCTATAAAAAGGCTTAGATATTTGGCTCTTGACCTGGAAAATGGAAACAGAATGTTATGGATGTCGGAGATAATGGCTAATAGTGTTTTACATAATATTGTCACATGCAACAGCCCTATGAGTCCTGCAGGTCTTAATACTACCTCTTTAGTGATGTGATATTAATGTCAGCCTTACTGGACTTAGTATTGTTTTACACTTCCTTTTCTACCACCTGGCCTAAATTATAATACATATTAATGGAATGAAATGTAATGCCATCTTAAGAAAGTTCCATTTAAACAAGACTCAGAGTCCATTTAAACAAAACTCAGAGTCCAGCCTCTGAGTTCAAGCCCCAGAACCAGCACAAACTAAACAAACAAGCAAACAAAAAAAAAACACATATTTCTTTGGGGCCATCCTTAAAGCACTGGTTTGAAAAGAGGCTCCTTTTGCTGGTCAGACTCACTGGATACTGCTCTTTGGAATCCTTATTGCTATGGGGAACTCAGGACCAGATTAAATTTTTGGATAACTGACTCCTTCAACAAGAGAATCATGTCAAGAGTGAAATATCCATGTATAAGGCACTTTAAAATCTCCATTTCTTTTTCCTTTGTAATAGAACACTTTTAAAACAATGCTATTTACTTTTTTTCTATACTGGCCTTCAAATGGCGTATTGTTTCCTTTTGTAATACTCTAAACTAGAAGTTTACAGACAATTTTTATATGAGTAAAAAACACACTCGAAAAAATTCAGGGACAGAGTTTCCTTAAAGCCTTGGATTCTGTTCTTGTACAGTAAAAACGACAGCACAAATTAACTTGAACTTTGTCATTTCTCTGTTCAATTCTTGTCTTGGAATCAGTTTCCACTTGCAGTAACAGTTCCTTCCACTTGCTTCAAGTAACAATCTATGGTGCTGCTCCCGGTAAAGTGAACATTTTGCGGCTTCATTGAAATAGCATAAGTACATCTTTGTTCATGAGGTACCACGTGTTTCAGAGACAACTTAGTAATGACAAAATATGGAATTTGCATGCCTTATAAAACATTATCCATGTACATGTGGCCCTATAAGATGTTAACTGAAATGGACCCCAAGATAGAACACAAGTTGTTTTTTTTCCTTGCTATTGTTTTTAATGTATCTAACATGTACTATGTGATTTTTTTTGTTTCTCTTCTATTTTCTTCCTCCATGGTATAAATCCAGTTTTTACTGTATATGATGTTAATGACTTGCATATACTTTTTTCTAATGTGGGAAGGGGAAGGGAAATAACAAAATGCTGAAACAAGGATACAGCATGAGCCAAGCATGACCCATTGTAACAATGAGTTGTACAAGACAATATGTAGAAAACGAATTTTACAACGTGGGAAGGGGAGAAGGAATTTGGGGCAGCGAGGAGGAAAGGGATGACGGGGAAAACCAAAAGTGGAGGTCACAATGCTTAATAGATTATGTGCTCATTAACTTACTTATATAACTAGCCCCTCTATACAGAAGTTTTACAATAAAAAAACAGGAGGAGGAGTTGCTTTTACTGTACTACATGTCAGTATAATTTGTGGAGGGGAAAGGGGAAAACAATTCGTTTAAATAGGGATACAAGTGGACCCATCGAATCAATGAGATGTACAAGATGTTATGTCGAAAACGAACTTTACAACTTTGGTTGGGGGGAAAGCATTGGGTGGGGGGTGAGGGGAGGATGGGAAGGGGAAACAAAGGAGGAGGCTACAATGCTTGATAAGAAATGTACTCATTATCTTGCCCATGTAATTGTAACCCCTCTGTACAGTATTTTCATAATAAAAAAAAAACTATATAAAAAAGAAATAAAAAAAATGTAAAACTTTTATCCTGGATTACATTAAGTTCAAATTTCCTACGTGCCCTGTAAATTAAGACCAATTATAAGTGGGAAGAAGGTTCTCAGAAATATTTTTTTGTTTGTGTTGTGTATTATTTCCCAAGTGTATGTAAGTTAACAGTTGAAGAAACATTATGAATAATAGGAGAAAAAGAAGTTCTGTGCTTAAGTATAAGCAAATAAGACAACTTTGAAACAATAAAGCCAAGGCTAGTATGTAGATTGATGGAGTGATATAGAGAAAACATTACTACTAAGTGGAACATGAAGGATGAGGCCACTGTTTCTTCTACTAGCTCTAAATCATGGCAGCTAGTCATGCAAATTTGTAAAAAGTAGAATGGAAGAATAATTCTAGTTCCAAAGCAAGTCAGATTTAATAGCATGGACTTAACTGGAAAAAATGCCATGTTGAGAGAGCAGGAATTATAGTAGCAATGAACTGGTGGCTAAGATCACATTTCTTTTTTCTTTCTTTTCTTTATTTTTATGTTTGTGGGGCTTGAACTCTGGACCTGGCACTGTCCCTCTACTACTCAGCTCAAAGCTAGCAGTCTACCACTTGAGCCACAGTGCCACTCCCAGTTTTTTGGTAGTAAATTGGACATAAGTGCCTCAGAAACTTTCCTACAGCTTAGACTATACACTCACAAAAATGCATCTAGTTTAAAAGTTGATACTCATGGAAAGATAAAACCTAAGAATGTAAAGGAGTCTGGGAATTTCATTTTGCATCTAGCCTCAGCAGAACAGTCTTTGGGACACTAGCTATACTTAACCAGCCAAAAGCTGCATTGGAAGAATGGCTCAAGTGATGGAATACTAGTTATGACCAAGATTGCTGAATAAGAGCTTGAGATTTTTTTTCATACATACATACAAGTATGCACATACACACAGAGGAACTTATAGGTGCAAACACACATATGAAACAATTCTCAGAATGTGTACAAAAGTTAGAAAATAATAGAAAATATATCCTGAGTAAGACTAGAAAAAGTGATAATTTTTAATATTAGAAAGTTCCCAAAAAAGCTTGAGAATATTACATAAGTAAGGATCAGAGATTGTAAGAAAGTCAAGTAATCATTATTAAAAGGATTGGATCCATGGAGGAATGAATCTGAGACCCCTGCAGGTGCATCTGAAAATGTTCATATCCTGTGTCAAATGTTAGAACGTCTTTGAAAATTGTACATAAACAGTCTGAGCAGTCAGTCTAGTGGATAAGATCATCGGAGAAGTTCAGAATTGCTAGTCTGTTACTCGAGTAAATAAACAAACAAACTATGGCAGGGCAATGTGATACAAGCCTGGAATTCTAGCACTCAGACTAAGACAGGAGGTTAGAGAGTGGAATTACATAGCGATACCTACCCTGGATAGTGTAGTTTTGTCTCAATGAAACATACCAAACAAGAAAGGGCTACACGGTTGGAACTTTGGGCTAATTTTGTCATTATATTTTGAGAAGTCAAGTTTCCTATTGAAATGCAACTCATATATAATCCTCAGGTGTGTTTTAAATGATCTCTTCATTAGAGAACATTCCTAGATGCAAAACAGCTCATGATTCCCAATCAAAAATTTGAAAAAGTAAGCATTATTCTGTTGGATTCCAAAGAAATGATGAAAGATTACAAAAGCTTAAGCCTGGAGAAATGGCAAAGTTCATCTAATGTAGGACTTTGTATACCTGGCTAAATTAGAAATTAGATTTAAAATAAATATTTTGTTTATAATTTTATATTCTAACAGATACTACAAAATTGTTTTCAAGTTGAAGATGTAATTCAGAAATTCACAGACAATTCTGGCATTCTATTTGCCTAGAATATTCTTTCAAGTGAGGTATAATTAGAACTTAGTTAATAGCTAATTCCAACAGTTCATGTATGACATAATAATGTAAATAATCTAGACAGAGTTTCCAACAAATGGATGCTATTAATTTATAAATTTAGAAAAAGAGTAATTTTTTGAGACTTTGGTGTAACATGGTATGAAGGGAGTAACTGTGTGACATCTTTTTTCTTCTACCAACACATAACACTGGAAGAAATTTCCTTAATTATGTAACTCTGTATACAATGAGAAAAAAAGCTAGGTTTGAGGTTTGTTTTTATTTTGTTTTGCTATTTAGTTTGTCCTGGGGCTTGACTTCTGGGTCTGGGCACTGTCCCTGAGCTTATTTTTCTCAAAGCTACTGCTCTACTACTTGAACTTCAGTGCCACTTGTGTCTGGCTTTTCCTTAGCAGTTTATTGGAGATAAGAATCTAAGGAACCTTCCTGTCAGGGTGGGCTTTGAACCTAATCTTCAGATCTTAATATTCAGATATTCAAATTTCTTGAATATCAATGATAGATAAAATAATAATCATATATAATAAAATAAATATAAAATAAAAATAAAAATAAAAATAAATAATCTTTGCAAGAGTTCTTATCTCAATAATATTACTATGGGAAAATGATGCAGCAAAGTTTAGTGTAGTGTTCTTTGCACAATTGGGAGGGCATCACAGCAGAAGTGTACTATTTTTTCACAATAATGTTAAGCTAGTCATGAGGTGAATTTAGAGAATTTTATGGTGCATCATACATGTTGGAAACTTTTGGGTTAGGATAAATTTACGGCATAAAAACTTGGGAATGATTGTCATAGAAACAATAGCTTACTCTGATGAACAAATGTTTACTCTTCTGGAATTAATTATTATAGATAGTTCATAGGTTTATCCTTACCAGAATGTGGGTCTTTTTCCTGTTGACTTTTAAATATGTAACGTCACATTGGAAACCGCATTTATTGCAGAATTAAATAAAATGCAAACAGATACTCTTATAAATGAATCTGGGATGGCATGTTCAGAATTTGAACATGAGTATTTAGTAGTCAAAGGAATTTTGAAGAACACATATATTCTGTCCTCTTAACAATTATTCAGTTTTAAGTTAGGAGTTTCCATAGAATTGAACTGTATTCTGTTTTACTATGAGACATTACTAAAATAATGTGTTTTTCAAAATAATGGCAAGTATATTGTGAAAATATTGATGATGTCTATATTATTATATTAATATAATATAAACTTTAGAACTATCATTCATGAATTGGGCCTGTTAGGCCCTGAGTTCAGATCCTAGCACTGCCAAAAATTTAATCTTGGAGTAAGAAGCCAAATGTGCCACCAGTTTTCCTTTCATGGGAGAGTCCTGGGTGTCAGGCATGATGGAGAACACACCTAGAAATCTAGATGCTCCCTCCATCGATTTTGTTTGTACACTCAAACAACTACTGATGCTTTTGCTGTTGCTATTGATCAATAGGTACTTTTGCTTTCTTTGTTCATGCATTTTTTATTATAAAATTGATATACAGAGGGTTTACAGTTACTTAAGTCAACTAAAGTGTACAGTTCATTTTATTTTCTAAGTTTCAAATTTTGAACTTACATATTTTCTTTTGATTCCCTAGGGTAATTCTTTTTTCAGAGTGTTGGATTAGTTAATTTAATTTTGCATGATTTTTATACATGTAAATTATTCAGACATATATTTTGCTTTTAAAATATTTATCATGTGAATATTTAAAAATTATTTTCTTATTTTTTTATGGTTGGTGAATTTAAATAAATTTATTTTCTTATACTTCTAAACATATTTTTCAGGTAATAAATACTTACTGTATTTTTAAGAAGCACATACTTTATTAAGAAAGGCTTCATTACCTGGTCACTTTTTTGTAAATATTTGTACTTGAATTTAAAAAAAGTTTGAGCTGGGCATGGTGATTTATGGCTTCCATTTTCTAGCTATGGTAGGAACTGCAAATAGGGTTTGTAATTCAGGAGAGCCTGAGAAACTGAGAGCTTATTATAAAAATATCTAGAGTGAAATGATTAGACATATAGCCATCCATAGCGAGACATAGAGCACCTGGTTATTATATTCTAAATCTTGAGTTACAACACCAGTAACATCAATCATTTGTCAAAATAAGGAAATATGTTTCAAAATGTTTATTATTTAAAACTTGTTTGCAAAGGTTCTCATGTCTTCTATTTCTTAATTTTCAATTTAATCTCTAAGAATCCAAGTATATTGTGACTATTTTATTTCTACTAAACTTTTACATAGTAAGAGCAATATTATGATTTCATATATTAACTTACTTTTATTATTTGTGATAATTTCCTCTGTTTAATATGATAATATCAATATTCCAAATGTGTGTATGTAGTGTGTGTGTGTGTGTGTGTGTGTGTGTGTGTGTGTGTGTGTGTGTGTGTTTATGTGGTTTTGGTGTGTGTGTGCTTTGTGTGTACTTTGTAGTATTTGGGAGATCACACCATTGTTTCACATATGCTAGGCCAATGTTTTAGCACTGAACTATCCTGTCTAGTTTTAATGTAAATAGTGTTTTATTACTTTTAAATTTTCATTCTTAGTATGTTTTTTGAAAATTATATATGATAAAATGTGATCCATATTCTATCCACTATAGCAATTTTTATTATTTTATTGTTATTTAGAATATTTCCACTGCCTCTCCACTTCCAAATCCATCATTTCCACCTGTGGTCCTTATCTCTAAGAATATCACTAACACAGTTGCCAGCCAGACCTATGGAAGCACTTTAGATTTCTTCTTACCCTTCTACTCCCTCCCATTAGATATGATGAATGATCAAGATTTTCTGAGTTTCTGTCACTAATATGATTTCGATGTACTCTTTTTTATGCCCCTGACACCAGCCTGTTTCATTTACTCATCACTGTCACCTAGTCCTAAAACAACCATTTCCAAAGTATGCTTTTTCCCTGTATTCTTTTCATATTGGTCCTCTCCATAACCAAATTACTCTCTTTCTAAGCACACAGAGTGAAGAGCTCAGACATATATTCTAGTATTATTTACTCACTACATTGACTGTTAGTCTTACATTTCTCATTTGTAAATGGATGTAATCTACCAGAAATAATGGAGAATATATTTGTTGACTTCTAGAGCAAGAAAAAAGAAAAGTGAAGAGTCCTTACATTTTCCACCTTACCTTACAAATAAGGAAAGAGTAAAATTCAGTTTGTGTTTGCTATTGATAAAGGTTTTACTTTGCTTCTTTTCTCTCTTCATTCTTTTTGCCTTGAGTGTTTACCTATTCTTTCTCTTATTTCTTTGGAAATTAATTATCATATTACTATTACAATCTCTTTACATTGTAACAGTCTATAAAATGCTTTATTTTCTATTTTATTTTTTCCCATCTTCTCTGTCTCTCAGTGCACAGTATTAGGTGGATTAAAAAGAAATGGTTCAGGAAACTTTGATTATTTTCCTCCTTCTCTTCTCTGAAGTCTCTCTGATTTTTGAAACACAATAACAATGACATACAGCTACTATGTGGTCCATCATTCTATTCTATCCCTTCTCATTCTCCTCTGTTGTACAGCTCAAGTCGTTATCACTCAGCTCTATTATGCTATAGTGTTCCTAAATTTTAACTCATTCCTAAATTAAATTTAGCTGTTTCAAGAATTATCTAAAGACAGTTTTTTTCTCTATATATATCTGGGGTCTTTGGTTTTCACAAGGTGCAAAATATGAGTGACTATCAAACATCTAGATATCTCTGTAGAAAATTGTTCCACCTACTCAATAAACTCATATGTAAATTCAAGCAATACAGGTCAGCCAGAAAAATTTTTTAAAATCGTATAGCTTGAGCCCTCATACTAGATTTGAATCTTATTACCATGTTTAGTAGTGAAGACAACATAGCTCTGCTATAAGAACAGACACATAGAAGAATGTAACAGATTTATCAAAAATAAATTTTTAGTTTTATGGTCAATAGATTTTGAAAAGGATGCCATTACTTTGTTGGTATAAAGTCACAAATAGTTTCATGCAGAAATAAAAATAAATTTTACCTCTTGCCTCTAAGGCTTATGTCCTTTTAAGGTAACTGCAGATATGTAAGTGGTATTATGTAAATTGTGTAATGAGCTTACAGCTGTATTGAAGAACATACTCAATAAGTCATTGGAAAACATTGGTTATTGAAAAGCATCTATATGAGAAAGTTTTTTAACTAATCACACTAAGTTGAAAACTACATCTTTGTCCATCAAAATGTGGAAATAAACGATTTCATTTATAAACAAACAATGTTACCAAGAAAAATGAGTATACAAGAAAGAGACTGCCAGATGCCTGTGGCTCACAACTGAAATCTTAGCTTCTCAGGAGGCTGAGATTCAAAGACAGCCTAGGCAAGGAAAGCCTGTTACTCTTATCTCGAATGAACCAACAAAAAAATGTGGCGCTGTGGCTCAAGTGGTAGAGTGTTAGTCTTGAGTTGAATTACACAGGGACAATGCCCAGGCTTGATACAAGTCAAACAACTGGAAAAAAGGAAGGGTTAATCAAAGTACTTTTCCTATTTTATAATTATGAGAACATTCTTTAGAAAATGAACCCTGATGTACACCAGAATTGGAGTCAGAGCTTAAGGATCAAGTGTAGCACATCCATATGCCCAGCCTCTCAGACTCTACCATTACAACCTGTGTGCTAAAGGGATCTGAAAGATCCAATGTTCAAAGGCTTAATATGCTCCCCAAGCCCTTTGTGATAAGCAGTTGACTTGTATTGTCAATGTCATTACAGTTCTGAACCTAGCATAGCACCAGTAGCTCACACCCATCACCCTAGCTCAGGAGGCTGATGTCTCAGGATCACAGTGTGAAGGCAACCAGAGCAGAAAAGTCTACGACACACTGGCTTCTACTTCTAAAAGATCAGATGATCAAGAGCTTCCTGTGTTTCCCTTGGTGATGAGAAGTTACTTGCACTCTAAATGTTCTTAGAGTTCTCAAGCTATAGAAGAAGGAAAGAAAGATCATTGACCCACCCTGGGTTCAAATGAGGTTCTCAGGATCCAAGCCCTACCACTGTTGGCAGGAAGGAATCCAGTATAACACTGTATTTGAAGGCAGAAAACAGTTGCAAAAGCCAGGTTGGGTGAAGACACAAAGGCCTGCAGGATTAGGAGGCAAAATGTACACACTCAACAGGGAAGTGAGCTGCAAAACCACTTCATTCATTCCAGGCACAGTCAGCGATGGGGGGAAAACTGAGAAATTTGTTAGAGTTTCACCAAGGTCAGGCTTTTCTCAGCCTCTTCAAACAATGACTAATAACCTTCTTCCCTCAGGTGAAGGGAGCCTCAGGCTATCTTTAAGTTACCAATAGAGAGCCAGTTTAGTGAGAGAGAGAGGGGAAGAACAGAGTAGAAAAACCCTGCTCTCTTGTCTTAGAGAATGGGTTTTTGAGTTTCCATCTGTCAGATTTGAAGGCCCTTCTTTTACCTCTGCCAGTCCATTCTCCATCCTTCATTCTCCACAACATTAATGCAAATCCCCAGTCCAAGAAGAGTCAGGGCACTTTTTCTTCTGTCTCCCAGCAGCTGAGTTAGAACCTGTCTCTGCCCTCTTGAATCTGGGGTCTCTGGCTGCCTGAGAAGTGGGAAAGTGATATCTTCCTGCTCTGTGGTTGTGTGAGGGAAATGCTGGTAGCCTGGAAAACTGCAAAAGGCCTCATGACTGGGAATTGTACCAAGCTAGGAAATATGTATTCAATACAATGAGTTTATAACACAGAGACTGCTTTTATGACATTGCATGTTCCAGGGCTCCCCTCACTGATCCCAGGGTAGCCAGAGGGTTTCTCTGCATGCTAGGCCTGCTGGAAGAAGTCTCTCTCATTGTCTGGATAGGCAGGCAAAAGGCCTCACTCCTGTACAGCTCTGTAACAGATAACTCCATCTGGGCCAATTAGTGAGGAGGAGTGTGGGCGAGCTCTGAAGGTCAGGAGAAAAAGGCCTCTCTTACCCCAAGCTCTCTCTCTTCCCTGTGCAATGTTTTGACAGGAAGCCTTCATTTGTGCCACCTACCATGGCAAGCCATGTTCTGTGCTCTTATCCTGCCTTTATGAGACTATATTCCGGTGTTAAATGCTCAATATTATTCAGGAGTCCTTCTGGGAGACAACTAGGGCACTGAACCTAATCAAATGTTTCAATCACAGCGATAATGGGCCTATGAAAGCTCTCATAGGTTTCCAGAAGCTTGGGAAATCCAAGCACATGTTGGATATCACAAAGTTTCCTTTCATCTAGGGCTGGTGAAGCTCGTCAGGTTTTGAAACCTTTGACCTCTCCTATTTGGGCCCTGGGTGGCTAGGTTTTGTGGTTGAACACAGGGCCTGCGTGATGACCATGAGCTCAGAGCAGAAGTCTAATGCTTTCCCATTTTGTGTCAAACCTTCACTTCTGCTTTCTCTGTGTGTGTGTGTGTGCATGTGTGTGTGTGTGTGTGTGTGTGTGTGTGTGTGTGCGCGCGCGTGCGCACGCACGCATACACGAGTACTGGAGCTTGAACTGAGGACATGAGTACTGTACCTAGTTTCTCTTGTACAAGGATTGCCCTCTACTACTTGAACCACAAAGGCACTTCGGGCTTTTTCCTAGTGATGTGGTACTGAGAAATCAAGCCCAGGGTTTTGTATATGGAAAGCACTCTACCACTAAGGCATATTCTCAGCTCTCTACTTCAGGTTTGTTAGTTTCTTTCTTTTTTGTTGTTGTCGGTTGTAGGAGTTGAAGTCTAGGCCTGGCTGATGTCCCTGAGCAATTCAGCTCAAATCTTATGGTCTACCACTTGAGCCACACAACCACTTCTGGTTTCCTGGTGGTTCATTGGAGCTAAGTGTTTCAAGGACTTTCCTGCCCACGCTAGTTTTGAACCATGGTCTTCAGATCTCATCTTCCTGAGTAGCTAGGATCACCTGCATGAGCCACAAGCACCCAGCTTCCACTTCAGGTTTCTTAGTGGTGAATTGGAGATAATAGTCTCATGGGACATTTTGTCTGGGATATTTTGGAACCCAGATCCTCAGATCTCAGCTTCCTGAGAAGGCAGGATGGCAGACCTCGGCTATAGAACCCTAGGCCCTGGCACACTACTGCAAGGGGGTCCTTGGCTCCACATGGTGGAGTGCTAGCCATGAGCCCAAGAAGTAAGAGTCAGTGCTAGGCTCTGAGTTCAAGGTTCATGACAGAGAAAAAAAAACCAAACAATTGTCTTCAGTAGGCAACTCATGAGTCTTCAGTAATACATAATTTTGTCCCTGCCATGTGGACATATCTGAACCTCAATATTCTTGTCTGCATAATCATCTCAGTTGTGGAGCTCCTACAAGAATAAGATGAAAGAATGCAGCCTTTGAAGGACAAAACAAATATCACTCTTTACAGGACTCAGTACAAGGCATCCTGTGAGTCTTAGCACCCAGCACCCAATGCAGAACTCAGCACACTGCACCCTGTGAAGGACTCAGCACATAGCATTCTGTACAGGACTCAGCACACAGCACCCCGTGAAGTACTCAGCACCTTAGTAAGGACTCATCACATAGTTATATCCCACAAGCTGTCATTAGTATTATGGTGCTTTCATCAGTATCACCATTCTTTCAGAAACACATCACAAACTGCACAAAGTTAACATCTAATGATTCAGAGGAATGTTTTTTGGAGGGGAGTAGTCAGCCACAGGGATTGCACTAAAATGTTGGGGGTACTGTCTTAAGATCTTTTGCTCGAGGCTAGAGCTCTACCACTTTGACCCACATCACAGACTTTCACATATATTCTGCTAGGACTGGGTTTTAAAACCATCAGTGTCAGATCTCAGCCCCTGAGTATCTTGGATGACAGGGGTGAGCAAGCCAGCAGCATCTGGTTCCGTGGAGCTGGGTTGCAGTGATATACCTCTGGCTAAGTCAGGTTAGATGGCAGCTGTCAGCACCAGACTCCCGGCTTGCTCTGTGATGAGGTATTTGAAGTCTTATCCATACAGAGTTGCTGTCACAAGATTCAATATTTTTTGGTACCTATCCTGGGTCTTGAGTAAGGGTCTAGACACAGTCCCTAAGGTTTTATGCTCAAAGCTAGTGCCCGACTTCTTGAGCGACAGCACGACTTCCTGATTTTTATGTGCATCTGGTAGTGAGGAATCGAATCCAGGGCCCCATTAATGACAAGTGTATAAACACATAAAGGTGTAGATTGGCATATATATATATATATATATAACAAGAGAAACATGTCTGTATATTATGAAATTACATATATTACTACCAATTATTGACAATCAAATTATTCCTTCCATTTTTAAGTATCATGGTTGAATACATAATAAAGTATTAATTGAACATTAGTCAATGTAGTGTAATTGTTGTGTATAATTTTACATTATACTCATACACTAAGTACTAATTTAATTTTTACTTTTCTAACATTTGTATGGATGCATATTGCAATGCATTTCTTAGAATCTCCCACCAATCCTTAGTGGCAGTTCCGGGACTCAACCTCCAGGCCTAATTTGAAGTTTCAGCTATGGCTTCCCTAATAGCCAGCCAAACATCAGCATGAAAGGTCATGTGCACTTTTCGGCCTTGTTATTTAGACCCAGGATGGTCACAATGCAAGGGGAAAAAATGTAAAACCACCTTCCTGAAGTTCTCCGTTTTAACCTTCTCCTTTTTATTTTTATTTTTGCCAACCCCGAGATTTGAACTTGGGTCTTAATAATACAGGGCCAGCTGTGGTAGAGATGCCAAGACCTGAGTTCAAGCCCCATGCTTGGCCAAAAAAATAAATTAAAAATAAATTAAAAGCCCTGGCTTGGAATTTGCAACATTTTTCTGGCAGGCCTGGTATTTGAAATCAGGGTCTGGGTAACTCTGTGGCACTGTGAGTGAAGAGGAAGCTCACTGTCCTTGAAGACAAGAAATTCAGACCAGTTCCCAGGGCCTGAATTGAAGTGCCAGCACTGGAAAAGTGAGTATAGCGTTTATTATCCTTATTTATTTAGTATTATTACACATACAACATTTCATTTATTACATCCTATCACACAGGATATATTTGCATATGGACTATACATCATACTGAGACCCAGGGCTTTTTTTCAGGAAAAAAAAATGTTTCAAAAGTGGCTTCTTACTCCATGAATGAGACTGAGATGAGAGGTCATGGGTCAAACTCAGCTCAGGGGAGGAAAGTTAGTGAGACTCTTCATGCCAATGAACTACCCAAAACCAGAAATGGAGCTGTGGGTCAAGTGTTAGAGTGCCAGCCTTGAGGGAAAAAGTTAAGAGATCAGAGACCAGACCCTGAGTTCAAGCCCTGGTACTGGCACAGAAAAAATAAGGAAAACCTTTCAGGAGTACCCAGTCCAATGTGGAGAAAGGCCATTATCAGCTGGGCGCCAGTGGTTCATACCTGGCAGCCTAACTACTCAAGGCTAAGACCTGAAAATCAATCAGGATTCAAAGCTGGCCTGGGCAGACTCTTATCTCCAATGAATCTCCAAAAAGCTGGGAAGCAGTGCTTCTGTAGTTCAAGTGGTAGAACACCAACCTTGAGCAAACAAGCTAAAGGATAGCGTCTAGGCTTTGAGTTCAAGTCCCGGTAAACACATAAACACATACACACACTCACATACTCTAACATCCTTAGTATGTGCCAGTGGCTCATACCAGCAATCCTAGCTACTCGAGGCTGAGATCTTACGATGGCAGCTTGAAGCCAGCCCAGGCAGGCAAGTCCATGAAACACTTATTTCCACTAAACTACTAAAAAAGATGGAAGTTGAGCTGTGGTTCAAGTGGTAGAATGCTAGCTTGGAGCAAAGGAAGCTCAGGGACAGTGCCTAGGCCCTGACCTCCAGCTCTAATATTTTTTTTTAGACACCCTTTGCCAGCCCCACAGCCGATAAATCCAGATTTGGTCATACTAAATCTCACTTCCACTCCTGCCATTTCCACAGCACTGCCACAAGTGGCCGGTGTGTGGCCAACACTGGGTGAACATACTCAATGGGGACAGAGCCAGGTCAAGCTAATGCCCCAGAACTTTGAGGTATTGGCCATACCAGTCTCTCATCCCCCAGTTCCCAGGCCCTGGAATCTAAAGTCTGTGCCTCTGTATTCTGGGCATCTGGAATTGTCTAGAAGGACCAGAGAGTCCCAGCCAGGGCTGGAAGACAGACTTTCCTGTGATAAAGTTTGTTTACATTTCCTAGACACTGACCAATACTTCCAAGCCATCTTGGCCTCACCTTCCATGTAGTCCTGGATCCCCTTGCTTGGGTGGTCTTCAGTCAGCTGTCACGCTCGAGTTGACCAGAACCACCAGCAACCCCCTATTCCCTACTCCACTGCCAGCCTGTTTAGAGGGATGTGCAGAGGACCAGCTGAGGAAAAGGACAGGACATCCTGTGACTGAAGCCCTCCTTCTGAGGCAGAGGAAACCAGCTAGCACTGTTGTCCCAGAATCCCCTGGGGCCGGCCAAATATTTGGACAGCCAGACTTGTGCCCCAGAGCAAAGCTGGAACACAGGCCCCTGGCCATTTCGCACTCATTGTAGACCCTGATAGGGGGCTAGAGTCAAGGTCGACGTGGAGGAGGGGCACCATCTCAGGTCAGGAAGAGGCAGACAGGCACCCAGGAAGGGGACAGAGGAAGACAAGGGAAAATTACTCACACACACACACACACACACACACACACACACACACACATACACACACACACACACATATGGACATTCCAAGGCCTCAGCAGTTCCTGAGAACAGAACCATGAACTCTGTCCATTAGGATCACATCCGACCCATGAGAAGATGGCACTATCATACACATACCAACTGTAGACACAACATTTAGCCTCTCACATACCTGTAATGTCTCATAACCCAGCATGTAATTTCCTACCGTATACATTGGTATGTGGAAAACTCAGCTACCTCTTTGTTTATTGTTGATCATGGGGTTTGAACTCTGGGCCAGGGTGCTCTCACTCAGCTCTTCAGCTGAAGATGTGCACTCTACCACTTGAGCCACAGCACCACTTCCTGTTTTCTGATGGTTCATTGGCTATCAATTATCACAGACATTCCTGCGAAAGCTGGCTTTGAACCGTGGTCTTTACAACTCTACTTTATGAGTATCTAGGACGACAGTTGTCAGCCACCAGCAGCACCAGGCTTCAACCACCTTCATATACCCAGAGGAAACTCAATTCGTCAGGCCACATACTTCTTGCAACACTTGACTTCAGTCTTTGACATCCAGCATCCAAATCTATCCTTCAATGGAGAGAATACAGACACATCAATCCCACCCCTGAACCATTAGCCCACTCTGCCTGCCACGGGTCTCCTCTTCTTGAGTTCTTCATAAGGCACCGCCCATTCTAATGTGGTTTCAAACTAGGACAAACTTGGGGAGTTCTTAGAAATGTCTGTACAATGAGGCCAGCACCTAGTCTCTCAAGCACAGCACCCCTACACACACCTCCACATCTTTATAGGCAAAGATGTTTTACTTTCTCTCTTTTCTTTCAGTTGTGAGGCTTGAACTCTGGGCCTGGGTGCTGTCCCTGTGCTCTTCATCTCAATGCTAGCACCCTACTACTTAAGCCACAGCACCACCTCCGGTTTTCTATTGGTTTGTTGGAGATAAGAGTCTCAGGGTCTTTCCTGTCCAGGCTGGCTTTGAACTTTAATCCTCAGATCTCAGCTCTTGAGTACCTAGGAATAACAGCCATGAGTATCCAAAGATATTTTTCCAAGGTTTTGAATCCTATCCCCTTGGAAAACCAAGATCTGAGGACTGCACAGATGGATACTGCCCTTGGCAACAAAGTTCATGAGAACTCTTTATTTCCAATTAAACACCCAAAAAAAAAATCTGGAAGTGGAGCTGTGGCTCAAATGGTAGAATGATATCTTATAGCATAAAATACAAGACCACACCCTAGTTTCAAGCTTTGTCTAGCATAGACCCACCCAAGAAAAGGAAGCAGGTTGGCACACGGAAGCTCAAAGCTCACACATAATACTCAAGTCTCCAAGAACAGACCCCATCCTGATCTGATTCACTAGATTCTATGTCCTACATCATGTCAGTCTTAGATGGGACTGACAATGAACCAAGTTAGGACGTTCAAGTACAGTCTCATACTGAGGATCCTCTGACATTATCAAAGACTCAGGATCTCTCACAGTCCTGCCTAACCACTGGGCAGTGAGGTGAGGTCTAGTTATCCAACCACATGATATGGGAACCAAAGGGTTTCTTGGTCAAGGGACGGAGACTGGGGGGGGGGGAGGCTCTAGGTCCCTCTCTCTTGGGAAGATAAAAAGGGCTGATCTATCCCAGGAATGTTCCTGTGTTGTGAGTATTATTAAAGAAGCAACCCTGCTCAGAGCCCAGTGCTCTGGAACCAGTCCTGGAACCTTCATTGTCTATGACCCCCCCAGACCCTGGCACACACTATAATAGTTTGTTAGATAAATAAATGAGCATCTGTCTATGACAATACTACAGAAAAGTCCCATCTGATTCAGGTAAGTATCCTCTGTGGGGGAGGGGAGACGAAGCCTCATATAGCTCTCCCACAGTTCTCCCTCCTCCCTCTTCATGCCCTCCTGGTGACCTCGCACTTAACTGTTTTGACTCTGAGGATATGAGCCACAATATACTCGCTGGATTCTGGGCCTTCTGGGATGCCTATCTTCTCAAAGATCTCTGCCTAGCGGCTGATCAGTTCTGTGGTAGTCAATTCCCCACTCAGGTGTGAACGAGGTTGTCATGAGCTGAACGTCTAGCTCAAGGGGCCTCCTCTCCTCCCCCTGGGACCAGCCAGGATGGTCTACCACATCCGGCCCCCAAGTTTCATGCTGCAGATAAAAGATCCTTGAGGCAGCCTGGGGCCTCTGAATCTCCCAGCGTTCAGTGTAGGTGCTGGGTTTTGTCTCTATTCACCGCTGGCAGGCTGGGGATGGTGAGGTCACAATCTCTGCTCCCCACAATGCCCTCCACTGTGGTGGTCACCCTAAAGAGAGCAGGAAGAGATTCAGCAGCTGATGGAGAAAGGAAGTCAAGGCACAACGTTCAAAGCAGGACACAATATGGCTTGTGAACTCTGCCTGTGCAGCTTTGAATGTCATTGTTTGGTGGCTGAAATGGTCCATCTAATTTGACCCATAATCCCAGGCGTTAGTGGAAATTGCCAGCTTAAACAAGAACAACAACAAAAACCCTGGAAAATGTGGCATTTAATTTATCCCAATCAAACTTAAAAGTTTCCAAAGTCAATGGTCCCCTTTCCCTTCCTACAGCCTACAGCAGGTTACAGAAACTGGCATTCAGTGAGCCCTAGCTAACTTACATGTCCTGATACTGAGTGGGCTCCAGCAGGGGGAATGGACTTGCCTACCACTATCCAGCTGGAAATGGCTCAAGCAGGACACAGATTAGAGTCTGCAGGACTCCAGGGAGGATTGACCACTGGTGCACTGCCGTGGGAGGGAATACACGCCACCAATAGGGGCATGGAGCCCTGTGCCCAGATGCCCACAGAGATCATGAATGCCCTAGGTAAGGTTTCCCTCTCATCCTCCATCATGGTGAACCATCTGCCATGTCACACTGTACGCAACCCCCAAAACCTCATAGCTTCAAAAACCCTGCCCTGCCTTCTCTCCCATCTCATTACCTAATTATGTTTGGCAGACACATTCTCAACCCTTGAGTTAGCTCCAACTATACACATGAGAGCAGAGTGTCTGGCTGGAAGATTGTGGCTGTGGTCACACTTGCCTCACCAAACTTCTGGCTGGGGATAGAAAGACAGGTGTCCACTCTAGTCCAGGGTTCACACAGGTCTCCTAGGAGAGGCACATGCAGGCCCAGCATCTACTGTGGGCTATAGGAAAGGGGGAAGAGAGAGGTGGAAAGGGGAGGAAAGGAATATCTACTGAAATTTTCCATAAAGGAGCCATGAAACTGTGAAGGAGAAAACAAAGATTGTGGCTGGGCTCATACTTGGTATTGATGAAAGAAAGAAAAAAAACAAATACACACAGAGAGAGAAATAAAATGCTTTTGCTGTTTTTAGACATGATGATGTAAATATATTTTCATTGATCTCATCTCCCTGCTCTCCTAACACACACACACACACACACACACACACACACACACACACACACACACAAATCCAGAACAGTGACAGAAGACTCTTCCATACAGCTCCTGCAATTTGCCAAATGATCACTCACCTGAGTACAGTCAAGCTGTACAAGGAGAAAGATGATCTCTCTCTCTCTCTCTCTCTCTCTCTCTTTCATGGTCTCTCTCTCTCTCTTTTAGTCTCTCTCTCTTTCATGGTCTCTCTCAGTCTCTCTCTCTCTTTCTCTCTCTCTCCCTCTCTCACACACACACACTCACACAGACTCAGAGTAGTGCCTATCCTAAGTTTGTTGTTTCCTCATGGAGGACAATGTACAAGCTGGAGCATGCAGGTTCCGATTCCCCATTCCCTTGTCAGAACCAAGGGCTCCCACCCAAGGGGAGCACCACTCTAATGACACAGCACCACCTCACCTCTCACCTTCTCCAGGGACAGACCCTTCCCCTTGGGAACAACCGGCCTTAACTCCTCTTTCACCAAAACCCTAGGCCAGGATGTGTGGTGAAGGAATCCTCAGAGAAGTGGTCCTCAGAGGCAGGATTGAAAACAAGCAGGGGGTCATGGGGTCCCCAGGGGGTGTCTGACCTGGAGTGGGGCGGTGTTGAGGAAATCGATGGGGTCTTAAAGGCTACATACATGGAAGTACTCCCTACTTCCAGCTTAGGTACTTCTGGGCGACTGTGTGGATTATTGGGGAGGACAAGGAGACCAGATGGACTGGGAGCACCAACAGATGCTGGCAGAGCTGGGAAATGTGATAACCCTATGATTACTGTTGACAGCTGGGGTGGGAGGGGTCATGCTGCGTATATGTGTGATGGAGGAGTGTGTTCCTCCCAGATATTCACCTTCTATCTGACCCCCAGTGACCTCACCTCCCTAGTGGGCTTTTCTGGGTCCCTCCTCACGTGAAAGGGAGACTGAGAACAGAGGTCAAGGACTCACACAGCAAGGGGGTCCTATCTTCTGCATTCAACACCCCCACCCCAGAAAAAAGGAAAAGACCCAAGAAGGCAGGTGTGGAGCTGCTGCAACCCACCTCTGACTAAAACCACCAGGCTCCCACCAGGGAGAGGAAGGGTGCAGATGTGGGGCTGTGGGTCTCCCACTGCTCCAGGCCAGGGGCTCGGTGGTGCTCCTTTCTCACCCAAACCTGCATCTCCCCATTTCCTGGCACACTGACCACTAGGAATGGGGGTGGAATCCCTGGGTCCACCAACCCCCACCCTTGGGGCACATTTTTGGCAGAGCCAGGGCTGGCCTTCCTGGCACTGAGGAGGCATGGTGGGGATGCAAGCGGGGAGGCTGGAGTAGTGGGTCTGGTTCCACAGTGAGGAGGGGGGTGTTCGGGTAGGACACAAGGTTTGAGCTCGTGGGGCGGCCACCCACATGTGCTGCTGGGAGAAGCTGTAGGCTGTGGTACTGGGTGCAGTGGACAACAATGGCAGCATCATGGTGGATGCTCGGGCCCAGAGCAAAGGAATGGGGCCCGGGACTTGGTCAGGGTTGCAAGCCAGCCTGGGGCACACCACTGTAGATGACTCCAAGAGGCACCATGGGTCTGAGCCAGCAGTAACATATTTGAAATGCGATGCTGTAGGGAGGGCAGGAGAGGGGACTGGGGCAGTAGCAGGCAGGTTGTGGGGCTGAGTGCCCCCCAGCCCCAGCTGAGCTCCCAACACAGGGACCTCAGGCTCAGGGTCTATGTGGCTTCTGAGACTCCCTGGGGCTGTGCAAGGGATGTGCCTGCTGTGCTGGCTTTGTGTGCTCTGTGCTCTTTGCCCAGACCCATGTTCCTACAGCAGCAGAGGCCAGCCATTGACGCCGCCTGGCCTGGTGCATGTGTCTGCCCTTCTCTCTCTCTGCCCCCAATTCTCTGCCATGTTGCCCCGCCCCCACTGCACAAGTGTTCCAGCCTGCCCCTGGCTACAGCAGATATGTGCCCCCTCTGCCATGCCCTGTCCTCCCCTCGGTCACGCCCCCTACTCCCTCGGCCAAGCCCTCTATCCCTGGCCTTGTGCTGCCCTGTCTCTGCCCTAAGGTTACCAGGCCATGGAAAAAGCAGCCTCATCTCAGCTCAGGGCTTACCCCCAACCCCAGCAGCTGCCTGGGGGGGATCAAATTTACCCTCAGCCCAACCGCTGGGAGAGACTCTTCTCCATCCACCCCACACACCAAGCAAGAGCATGGTGACCCTCTGTGTTTGTGTTTGTGTGTGTGTGTGTGTGTGTGTGTCTGATTGTCAGGGATAACTCCCTCTCAAGGACTCAGATCATAGCACCCTTTGGGATGTCAGCACACAGCACAATTTAAAAAAAAATAGCACAAAGAACCCTATGTAATGGACTCAGCACGATGCACCTTTTGAAAGACTCAGCACATAGCAACCTCTAGGATCCTCATGGTAATCTAATGACCAGTAAAATTAGACATGCCATTTTGACATGAATAAACTTAAATATTATACTATTATGACATCATATGTCATAGTGACATTGTACACATATTGTGAATGCCTATTCTGTGATTTCATTCTATTTCAAGCAAGCAATATTGGTGGGTATCAGAAATCCATTGTGACCTCAAAACCATTGTAAGAAAAATCCCTTTCTGATATCACAGTGCCATTGTGATAACATTAACCTGTTGTGACATCACAAACCTCTCCTGTCCATTGTGACCTCATCACCAATGTGACATCACAAAGCCATTGTGATATCACATTGCTGTTTTGACTTTACAATCTCCTTGAGATCTCCCAAACCCATTATGACATCTTTAGCACCTTTGAAAAACCACATGGCCTTTATGACACCACAGTCCCTTTGTGTATCCATATCCTCATTGTGAAATGTCAATTGAGATTAGATATGCCATTACAATATCACAAAGCATTTACAATATAATCATCGGTTTGACATCACATTGTCATTATAACAACATCATCTCATTGTGACATCACAATTCTGTAATGACATCATACCACTATAACATCACATTTTCATTGTGACATCATATATACATTATCAGTGCCTATTATGTGATCTCATTATATTTCAAATGTGGCATGTGGGTTCATATCAAAACCAAATTTTGACTTCATAACCATTGTGACATCACAATCCCTTTGTGACATAACATTGCCATTGTGATATCTCTAAACAACTGTGACAAATCAAACATGTCCTGTCCTCATAAGTTTTGTGACATGTTGCCACTGTGTTATGTTAGGCCCATGAGAGCTCACTATTTTTGACATCATATTGTTTCAGATATGACATGAAATATTAGAAATATACTGTGACATCATGAGTATTGTGGCATCACACTGCTAGATGTAATGACCATTGTGTCACATTGTCACATCACAAATGTGTTCTGACTTCATCACTTTTGTGCCAACAAATGCCTCTGGAATCCTCACAATCCCATTCTAAACTTATATACTCACTGTGAGTTAGGGACAATTGAGGTCTGGAATGATATTGTCACATCACAAACTACTGCGACATCACAAAACTATTTTGAAATCATCACTATTATGGCATCACCAACTAATTGTGACATAACAACATTCTTACAACATCATAATTTGACATCATATTGCAATTGTTTTTACAAACCTATTATGACCTCATCACATCTTAGAACATTCATGGCCTTTGGGACATCAAGTTCCTTCTTTGAACTTGTATCATTGTGAACTTGTAGCAATTGAAATTTGAATTAAGATGTGATATTACAAACTAGTTTGGCATCACTTACCCATTTTTATATCATTAACACTTTTGACAACAGAAACCTCACTGTAAACTAATGGCAATTAAGATCTGACATGCCATTGTGACATCACAAACCCTTTGTGACATCATCACCAGTGTGACATCAGATTGTAGTTATGACAAGCTATAGTGACATCATAGCATTATGACATCGCATTGCCATTTTGCTGTCATAGACACATTGTGAATGTATATCCTGTGATTTCATTCTATTTCAAATATAGCATATCAGTTGATATCAGAAACACATTGTGATCATAACCATTGTAACATTATGAACCCTGTGTGATGTCTTAACCAGTGTGAAATCACACTGTTGTTATGATATCTTTAGCTAATGGTGACATCACAAAATGACAATGATGTTATAGCATTTTCCCTATGTCACTGTGACATCATAGTCATATTATGAATGCCTAATCTGTGATTTCATAGTATTTGAAATGTGGCATGTGGGTTGATCTCAATTGTCATTAACTCACCATAAGTATATGATTTTGGGAAGGGATTCTGATGTCACCAAAGTATATATAGTCAAAGAGTTAAAGAACTAACAGGACTGAGATGTCACAAAGTGACACCATGGTTATGATGTCCATGGTGTGATATCATGATGTTACACTGGATTTTAGATATCTGATATCATATCTGAAATATGAGATCAAACAGAGATTTTCAACTCACAAAGGGCCTAAAATATCACAATGGCATATCACAGAAGTTATGAGGACAGGAGAGGTATTTGATGTCACAGTAGGTTAGTGATATAACAAAGGCAATGTGATGTGACAAAGAGATTTTGATGTGACAAAGGTTATGAGTTCACAATGGTTTCCTGATATCAACCCACATGGCACATTTGTAATAGAAATAAATCAAAGAACAGGCATTCACAATGGGTCTATGACATCAAAGTGACAATGTGTTGTCAAGGCAGCAATGTTTGATAGGATATGTACTCATTACCTTATTCATGTAACTGTAATCCCTCTGTACACTATACTTACAATAAAAAATGCACAGAAGAAAAAATTGGTATGGTGTCATTGGGGTTTGGTGTTGTCACACTGAGATGATAGTGTCATGATGATGTGATTTCACAGTCATAATTATTGCACAAAGTACTTGTGATGATACAGTGCTATGTGTGATCATAATTTTCATTAGTTCACTATGAGGATATGGTTACACAAAGGGTCTGTAATGCCATAGAGGTCGTGTGTTTTGTAAAGGTGCTAAGAGTTCACAATTGCTTTATGATGTCACAATGTGATTGTGAAGGCACAACAACAACGGGATGTCACAATGGGTTTGTGATGTCACAGTGGTGATGAGGTCACAATGAGTTTGTGATGTCACGAGTTTTCAATATTACAATGACAGGTCCAATTTCAATTTCTACTAATTCACAATGAGGATACAATTTCAAAGAAAGAATCTTAAGCTCCAAACAATATGTTTTTAGTCATAACTTGTGTGATATGCTGACAGTAGGATATTTTAGGCCTTTAGCAAGCTTATATTCTGTTTTCAAACTCATAATAATTCAGGTATGACATATCATATCAGAAATTGACTCTGACATTATGAACATTGTGACATCACATTGATAGACAGCAAGACCATGGTGTCACATTGTGAACTCATAAATCTGTTAGGACTTCATCACATTTGTGCCAACACATGACTTTGGAGACAACACAGTCCCTTTGCGAACTCATATCTTCATTGTGAATTAATGACTTTTGAGAACTGGCATACCATTGTGACATTTCCAACCAATTGTGACATCACAAACCTATTGTAGTAGAAACACATTGTGATCTAATAGCCATTGTGGTAACACAATCCCTTTGCGACCCCACATTTCCATAGTGATATCATTAACCTACTGTGAAATTCCAATCCTTTCATACTCAATCCAGGTATGAAATGTGATACCCGAATCCAGTGTGACATCTAGATCATGGTGACATCACACTGATAGATGTTATGAGCATTTTGTCACTTTCTGACAACACACACCTGTTAAGAGTACATCACTTTTGAGACAACACATGCCTTTAGAGACATCACAGTCCCTTTGTGAGCTAATATACTCATTGTGAGTTGACAATTGAGATCACATGTGTCATTTTGATATCACCAGCCCATTGTGACATCACACACCTCTTGTAAACTCATCATCAGTGTGGCATCACCAATTGTGATATCAAAACATTATCAAGTCATCATATTGAAACATCACATTGCCATCGTGATATCACTGTGCCATTGTGTTTTCAAAAACCTGCTATGTCTTCATAGAGTTTTAGAAAATTCCTGGCCTTTTATACTTCAGTCTTCTTCTGTGAACTCATCTCCTCATTGTGAAATAGTAGCAACTGAAATTGGACATGTGATTATGAGATGTGACTTCACAAAACTATTTGATTTCACCACCAATGTGACATCACAAACCTATTGTGAGCTTTCATAGCCATTTGACATCACTATCACATTGTGACATCCCAAACCTATTAGGATCTCTTAGCACCTTTGAAAAAACATATGGCCTTTGTGACATCACAGTCCTTTTGTGTAACTATACCTTCATTATGAATTGACAATTGATATCAGACATGCCATTGTAACATCAAGAAACCTTTATGACATCACCAGTGTGACAACATTCTCATTAGGCCAACATCAACTACTTTTGACATCACAAAACTACAACAAGATAGCATTATGAGATCACATTGTCATTGTGATGTTATAGACAGATTGTGAATGCCTGTTTCTAATTTTTTTTTTGGTTGTGGGGCTTGAACTCTGGGTTTGGGTGCTGTCCCTGCTTTTCAGCTCTAGGCGAGCACTCTATTGCTTGAACCACAGCACCACTTCTGGTTTTCTACGAGTTATTATTGGAGATAAGAGTCTTATGGACTTTCCTGTCTGAGGTGGGTTTGAACTGTGATCCTCAGATCTCAGCCTCCTGAATAGCTAGGATTACAGGTGTGAGCCACCGGTGCCCAGCTTTTTCATTCTAATTCAAATTTGACATGTGTGTTATAAAAGAAACATAATGTGACCTCATAACCATTGTAACATCATAAATCAGCAGTGACATCAAATTGTCATTATGACACCATCAGCTCATTGTGACATCACCAAACAACAATGGCATCACAGCATTATAAATCACAGTGTCATTGTTACTTCATAGACATAACAGCATGAAGGCCTATCTGTGAATTCATTCTATTTCAGAAATCCACTTTGACCATATAATAATTGTGATATCACAATCCTTTGTGACATTACATTACCATTGTGATATCATTAACCTGCTGTGCCATCACAAACCAATCCTGTCCTTATAAGTTTTGTAACATGCTGCCATTGTCACATATTAGGCCCTTTTTGAGCTCATAATCTGTTTTCAATATCATATTTCTGGTATGACACGTTATGTCAGAAATCCCCTGTGACATCATACTGCCCGATGTCATGACCATTGTGTCACATTGTGACATCACAAACCTGTTAGAATGGCATCATGTTTGTGATAACACATGCCTTTGGAGACAGTACAGTCCCTTTTTGAACTCATATATTCATTGCCAATTAATGAAAATTTTGAGATCTGCCATGCCACTCTGACATCATGAACCCATTGTGACATCGCAAACTTATTGTGACTGAAGTGATCCCCGCGACTCGGGATCCCCCGAAGAGACCACCAGAGACTGCGACCAATGCAATCAGCAAAGAGTCATTTATTGGCAAGCCCAGGCTTGGTTCTCCATGCACTCGGTAACCGGTGATGTTAAGAGGCCCCGAGGCTTGGGTTACAAAATTTTTATATACTTCTTGAGGTAGGGCAGAGACTTAACACACATAATAACATTTTGTAACAAATCATCACACATGGCGGAAAAATCATAACATTACTTTAGCATATGATTGGCGTATTACAGAGCAGGAAACTATAAGGGACAGGGGATTGGGTGGTTTAAGAGCCGATGTGCTTTAAACTGATTGTTGGGATATACTAGGTAAACTCCAGTGTTACTTGTTAACCTGCAGGTTTTCGTGACTAAGATAGTGATCTCCAGAGCCCAGAAGGGGCTTTCTGGCATTTCAGATATGCTGATAAGGCACCCTCTGTGCTGATAAGTCACCAGCTGTGATGATAAGACACCAACTGTGCTGATAAGGCACTACCTGTGGTTTTAAGGCACCAACTGTTCTGATAAGGCATCTGTGCTGTTAGGCACCATCTGTGCTGATATCCTGTGTTTGTGTAACAGACCAGAACCATCTGTGGTTCAGAGAATTGCTCCATCAAGCCCTTTTTAGCTGCAGTGAGTCGAGATTCAAGCAACACGAAATTACTTATTTAGCAAAAAGCAAATTACAGAAGCAAAACAAGCAGTTAGTAACTATAATATTAACCTGATCCATATTGTCCAGTCTTTCATGACCTCATCATGCGAATGGCATCAACAACTAATTGTGGCATTATTTTGACATGATATTGTGTATTGCCATTGTGATATCACTATTCCATTGTGTTTTTACAAACCTATTATGGCCACATCACATCTTAGAAAATTCATGGTCTTTGAGACTTCAAGCTCTTTCTGTGAACTCGTGTACTTATGACCTCTAAGGCAAGGAGAAAAACGATCGAGTCACATTTAATAAAATGAACTAGTTTACACTAGAAAGGGGACTGGGATTACCTTATCCTGGACTGGATACCCAGGTCCAAGAGCAGCCTTGACCACCAAACCTCAGACCTCCAATGGGCAGCCAGACCCTTTCTTAATTGGTCTGCAAACCAACAGCCAAAAAAACTATCATCTCCAAAGTGCCAAACCTCAATGAGCAAGGCTTTTTACTTTTCCGTTCTTCCCTCCTTCGCTGCAGACCTGTCCTTTCTTTCTAGTCTTTCCCTTTTTCCCTTCCACCATTTCCTTCTTCTCTTCAGGTCTTTCCACTCTCCACAGGCCTGCCCTACTCTGCCCCAGTGACCACTTTCCAACTTTCTGCTCTCCCTCAACTTCCTCTCTTCTCGGGTTTTTCCCTTCCTGCTATCTCACCACTTACTTCCATCCTGGTAGCTCCCATTTTTATCTCCCCTTCCAGTGCTCTGAAAATGCAAACTATATATAGGTTTTATCCCTCCTCACTCCAACGGGTCTTCTGTCTAACCATCACTTCCCAAGCCCAATGCTCAATCACTTCTTGATAGCTCACTATGTGAAGCTTGACACCTCCACATTTGGTGGCATTCCCCACACTCTCTGGTGGGCCAGGCCAAGAATTTACTATGGTTATCGGCTCCCACAGATAATTCTGGCTCCACTGGTTATTACATTATCCTCATTGTGAATTAGAAGCAATTGAAATTGTATATGTCATTGTTATATTACAAACTTGATGAGACATCAATAACCCATTGTGACCTCATCACTGCGGTGATATCACAAACTCATTGTGATATTACATTGCAATTGTGCCACTATGATCACATTGTGACATCCCAATCCTATTATGACCTCAGAAGTTTTGAAAGAAAGCATGGCTTTTGTGACATCACCGGCCCTTTGTGTACCCATATCCTCATATTGAGCTAATGACAATTGAGATCAGACATGCCATTTTAACATCGCAAAACCTTTGTGACATCATCACCATTGTAACTTCACATTGTCATTATAACAACATCAGCCCATCATGACATTATAAAACAGCAATGACATCATAGCATTATGACATCAAATGGTCATTGTGATATCACAGATACATTGGAATGCCTATTCTGTGATTTCATTCTATTTCAAATGTGGCAGGTGGGTTGATATCAGAAAGACATTGTTACAACATAACCATTATGATATCACAATACCTTGATGACACCATATTGCCATTATGATATCACTAACACACTGTGATATCACAAAACTGTCCTATCCTCATAAATGTTTTGACATGCTGCCAGTGTGATCTCTGGCCTCTCTGAGCTCATAAATTTTTTAACTCATAAAACTTCAGGTATGACATGTGATACCAGAAATGCACTGTGACATCATGACCACTGTGACATCACACTGCCAGATGTCATGACCACTGAGTCACATTGTGACATCACAAACCTGTTAAGACTCATTACAGTTGTGCCAAGTGTAATCTTATCACCACTGTGACATCACAAACCCATTGTGAAATCAGATTGCCACAGTGATATTAAGATCACCTTGTGACATCCCAAACCGGTTGTGACTTCTTAGCACCTTTGAAAAAGCATATGGTGTTTGTGACATCACAGTCCTTTGGGTAAACATATCCTCATTATGAACAAAAGACAACTGACATCAGACACGCCATTGTATCATTACAAATGCTTTGTGACATCATCTCCAGAATGAGATCACATTGTTGTAATGGTACCATCGGCCCATTGTGACATCCCAAAATGACAATGACATCATAGCATCATGACATCACATTTTCATTGTGAAGTCATAGAGACAATGTGATTGCCTATTCTATGATTTCATTCTATCTCAAAAGTGGCATATCGGTTGATTTCAGAAACCCATTGTGCCCACATCACCCTTGTGACATTACAATCCCTTTGTGACCTCATATTGATAATGTGATATCATTAATGCAATGTAACATCACAAATATGTCTTGTCCTCAGAAATTTGGTAACAAGCGACTACCTTGACCTGGGCTGCATGCCCAGAGCTAATTGCAGCCTCAACCATGAACCCTCAGACATCCAAAGAGCAGACTAGCCATTTGTTAACTAGTCTTCAAACAACCAACCCACAAAATAATGATCTCTAAAGTTACGCACTTCAAAAGACAAGGCTTTTTACTTTCTCTTCATCCTCCTTTTCAGACCTGTCCTATATTTCGGGTCTTTTCATTTTTTCCTGCCACCATTCCTTTCTTTTCTTCAGGCTGCTCTACTCTTGATAGGCCTGCCCTGCCTTATCCAGATGGTCAGCTGCCATCCTTCACCTCCTGCTCTCCCTCAATTTCCTCTCCTCCCAGGTCTTTACCCTCCTGCAGTCTCATCACTTCTTTTCTTCCAGGCCTTTCCCCTTTTTCTCTCCCCTTCTGTTGCTCTGAACATGCAGCCTAAATATAGGCTGTACCTTTCCCCCACTGCAATATGTTTCTTGCATAACAGTTTTCAATCATCACTTCCCAAATGTCCATGCACATTCACTTCTTGGCAGCCCACCATTTGAGGCTTGACATCCTATCTCCTTCAGCAGCATGTCCTGCCCCCTCCAACGGCATACACTCCCCTCTCTGGTGGTCCAGACCAGGAGGCCATGATGACTATCTGTTCCCGTGGATTATATGGGCACTGATGGTTATTACAGTGTCTTCATGGTGCACTAGGAGCAATTGAAATTGAACAAATAATTGTGATATTACAAACTTGTGAAATAACTAACCCATTGTGACCTCATCACCACTGTGACATCACAAACCCATTGTGACATCACATTACTCTTTTGACACCAGGATCACATTGTGACCTCCCAAATCTATTATGACCTCTTATATCCTTTGAAAAAAATACATAGCTTTGTGACATCACAGTCTCTTTGTGTACCCAAATCCCCACTGTGAAATATTAATTGAGAATCAGACATGACATTTTAACATCAAAAACAGTTTGTGAGATTATCATAATTGTGACATCACATTGTCATTTTGACACTGTGTGCTCATTGTGAAATCACAAAACTAAAATGATATGATAGAATTATAACTTCACATTGTTATTATGACATCATAGACACATTATGAATGCCTTTTCTGTGATCTCATCATTCTCTTTCAGATGTTGCCCGTACGTTGATATCAAACAAATCTTGAATTCATAGCCATTGTGACATCACAATCCCTTTGTACATCACATTGCCATTGTGATATTACTAACCCACTGTGACATCACAAATCTATCCTGTCATCATAACTTTTGTGACATGCTGCAATTCTGATACGTTAGGCCTTTTTGTCCTCATAATCTGTTGTCGACCACATTAGATTTCACATATGACATGTGATATAACAAATTCCCAGTGACATCATGACCATGGTGATATCACACTGCCAGATGTCATAACCATTGTGCCAAATTCTGACATCACAAACCTTGTAGGATTTCAATATATTTGTGCAACACATATTTTTGGAGAAATCACAGACCCTTTTGAACTTATATACTCATTGTAAGTTAAAGACAATTGAGAACCATTATGTCATTGTGACATGCCCAACATATTGTGACATCACCAATCTTTTGTGACATCATCACCAATGTGGCATCATCAACTAATTGTGACATCAAAACAATATTTTGACATGATGTAGTGAGTTGACATTGCCATGGTGGTATCACTGTCCCATTGTGTGTTCACAAACCTAATATGACCTCAAACATTAACAAAAATTCCTGTCCATTAGGATTTCAAGTTCCTTCTGTGAACTTGTGTACTCATTGTGAAATAGTAGCAATTGAATTTGGACATGTGTTTAAGATATTACAAAAGCATCATGACATCAAAAACCCATTGTAACCTCATCACAATTGTGTATCATAAAGCTATCATGACTCCTAAGTATCTTTGAAAACACATATGGCATTTGTGACATCACAATCCCTATGTGTACCCATATCCGCATTGTGAACACATGACAATTGTATTCATATATGCCATTGTAACATCACATACCCTTTGTGAACACATCACCAGTGTGACAACACATATTCATTATGACACCATAACCTCCTTGCAACATCACCAATTTACAATGACCTCATATCATTATGACATTATTGTCATTGTGATGTCATAGACACATTGTAAATACCTATTTTCTTATTTCATTCTATTTCAAATGTGGCATGTGGGTTGATATCAGAAAACCATTGTGATCTCATAAATATATGGCCCTTTCTTGTTACATAGTTTCATTTTATTCTCCATTGTTGGTAAATAAAGCCTCCAGATTGGACTTCAGGAGCTGTCCATGATCATTGTTTCATTCCTTTTCCCTGCTCTTCCTTTCCATTTAAATTCATTTTTACTTTTACTTTTTGTCAGAAGCAAAGAGGCAATTAAAAATCTATATGTAATGTTAATTTTTATTCTTTTTGGGGGGGAGGGCAGTCGTGGGCCTTAACTCCGGGCCTGGGCGCTGTCTCTCAGCTCTTCACTTCAAGGATAGAGCTCTACCACTTGAGCCACAGCGCCACTTTCGGGCATTTTTCTGCTTATGTGGTGCTGATGAATCGAACCCAGGGCCTCATGCATGCAAGGCAAGCACTCTACCACTGAGCCACCTTCCCAACCCATAGTTTTTATTCTTGAATTACTAAAATTCATGCAGAACATGTCAATTCAAGCAGCATAAAATGGCAGATGTCATGAGTTTGATCTCTGTCCCTCTCCTGTGGCTCTCTTGCTCTACCATAGGGTGACCACTCCTACTAGTTAGTTATGTATCCCTGCATCTAAACCAAATGTGCACAAAGGGGAAGCTATTAAAAAGAGAGTCACCCAAGGTACTCCAAACCTATCTTACTAAGAGGCCAAATTTCCAATTCACACTATGGAGATTCAAACTTCTACATTCAGGTTCAAAGACCTGAACCAAGTCTGTGATGGAAGCACATGACTGAAAATGGTAGCTCATTGTTCACTATAGAAGAAGTCTGCAATAGCTGGGAATCAGCCCTCTGCCTTTCCCACTAAGTCACAGTGTCAGGTATGAGAACTAAGGAGTTACACAGACCATTTAGAGGTTACTAGACGTTGGGTTTTAACTTTTGTAATTCCAAGATTCACTTCAGATCAAATATTGGGCCTGCACAGCAGCAGCCCAAGAGAAAATGATGTCCAGAACTTGTGTAAGTGTCTCAGACTATTTGAATTTGTTTTTATTGATCTATCTTTTTTCCTACAATGCACACCTGTGGTCAAATGGGGGCTTTCTTACGGTCTAAATGAATTTTGTTATAGCATCACAATGAAATTGAAATACACAGCTATAACTCTTTCTCTAAAGGAATACTGATGGATTTGGCAGTAGGAGAGTTCAAACTGATGACCTCCAATATTCTAGGCAGGGGTTCTACTACATAAGTCCCTTACTCCAACCCTTGTTCTTCACTTTGAGCATATCAACACACTGCCTTACGCATTTCAAGAATGCTGATGTAAACTATCTGTTAAGAAACTATCTTTGGAAAAGATGATGCTCTCTTTTCTCTCACTCTTATAGGTGTTAATAAACCGTTTCATGGAGCTGTATGGCATAGGGCATTTTGCTACAATATTAGATGATTCTTTTATTTTGGGGGGGGGCATTCCAGTCATGGGTCCTGAACTCTGGGCCTGGGCGCTGTCCCTCAGCTCTTCAGCTCAAGGCTAGCACTCTAGCACTTGAGCCACAGCACCACTTCTGCCTTTTTTGTTTTTGCTTATGTGGTGCTGAGGAATCGAACTCAGGGCCTCAGGCATGCAAGGCAAGCACGCTACAACTGAGCCAACTTCTCAGCCACTATCAGATGATTCTGAAGTAATTCCACTATTCTTTTAACATCAGTCATTCTAGATTTAAAGAAAAAGACCTTAAATATCCTCAGAAAATTGATGAGGTCTTTAAAATCCAAAAGATAGAGCAGCTTTTCAGATTATGGATGGGATGAAGTATCGTACTGGATTTCATTTTTAAGTGAGAAAACAGCTGCTTTCATGATCCACCTAACTATAAAACTTTCTTGGTCTTAGTTATGTTGCATTTTAAGGTAAATGACAAAAGTGCCAACTTAGTGACTTCATAAGGGACTCAGCATTACATAGTTAAATAGTTGTCAAAATTTACTGAGTTGAATAGAGAACGTGCTTAATTTATATACAGTAGTAATATATTGCCATTAATGCAAGGATGTATTTTATTAGTAAATACTGAAAAGGAAAAAAAAAGTATTTCTATAAGGGATTCATCCTGGCAATAGTCACTTTGCAGTAGGCTGGTACTACTTGCATTCTTTCAAACACATGCTATTTTTGAGTGTGTTATTGTCTTAATTCTTCTCAAGAGCTATGCAGTTAATCTTGGATTCCATTAAGAAAACACCAAAGTGCATACTGATATTATAACTTTTTATTTATTTATTTTTTTGTTGGTCATGGGGCTTGAAATCTGTGCTTGGGTGCTATCCCTCAGCCCTTCAGCTCAAGGCGAACACTCTAGGGCTTGATCCACAGTGCCACTTCTGGTTTTTTGGTGGTTTATTGGAGAAAAGAGTCTCACGGACTTTCCTGTATATTTTGGCTTTGAACCGCCATCCTCAGGTATCAGCCTCCGGAGTAGCTAAGATTACAGGCGTGAGCCACCAGTGCCCTGCTCTGATATTACAATTTTTAAAGACCAAAAAATGATGTATTGTATGTTTCCAACAATAAATCAAGTCCATACCAAATAAAGACTTTAGTATTATTTTAAGCAGTTGTGTTTGGGGGTTATAATTCAACAAATACAGACACTTCATATGCCTTAACTACATCTTTGAATTTTCTCTTTATTGTCAAGTTTAAAAAAATCTGGATCCACTTTAGTGAAAGTTTCCAATTGGACCCTTTGTCATGAACCCTCTGCACCTAGAAATACATAGAAATTCACGTTGTTTTTAAATTGTTGGAGCAAGTTCTAAGTCCTGCACATATGTTGAATGGAAGCCACTGGTGTATGTTTGGCTCTTGCACATGGCCAGCGTTCTAACAGGAGCATACATGAGGACATGGATAGGACTGAAGGACAAAATCTTTGGGAGCAAACACTGGGACCTGGCAGCCACTGAGGACAGAAGGCATTGGCTGATACCCTTGTAGTTCCTGCAACACTGCCATGGCTGTAGCAATGGCATCATTCTGTGCCCCTCGCATACCTGTAGAAACCTTGGCAACAGTCCTACAGGCTCAAGACTAAAAGAGCCAGTGGGTTCATGCCAACCTGTGATTGGTCCATTGCAACCATTGTGAGTGGTCTCTGCAGTCCATTAAAGTGCTGGGAGTTCCTGGTGACCTGCTGGACTCAGTTCTACGTTGACAATTTTGAGTGTGTGGTAGTTTTTTTTTATTTGGGGGGGGGGCTATGTTTTGTTTGGGTTTGGGTATTTCCTTTTGGTTATTGTTCTGGGGTTGTTATTTGCTTAGCTAAGTTTAGGTAGATTTACTTCTTGCCATCCTAGCAAAAGATGGGAGAACACAGTGAATTAGGCTCACGCTCTTAGGAAAGGGATATTTTCACAGAACAAGACAGTATGAAGGAAATCATTGGCTACGGCAGGAGATTTTCCCTGAACAATACAGTGTGAAGGAGGAGATCATTGACTATGGTAGTATGGATATGTAAAGTTGGCCTAGCAACACCTTATAGACACTAAGGTGGTAGTGAAAATAACCCTAAAGGGAGAGTTCAACAATTGTCAGATCAAAAATGAGATGGACAGGTAGGGACTGTGGCTCAGTGGTAGATGTTTGCCTCACAACCAGGAGGCCCTGGGTTCAATTCCTTAGCACCACAAGAACAGAAAAAGCTGGAAGTGGTGCTGTCGCTCAAGTGGTAGAGCACTAGCCTTAAGCTGAGGAGATAAGCCACAGTGCTTACGCCCAGACTACAAGCCCTAGGACCCACAAAAAGTTAAAAAATGAGATGGATATTATTAAGTTTTTCTATCACTGACCCATGATGAGGTCATACCAGGTGAGGGAAAAGGATGAGCACCAATACCTGGCAGTGGAACTGGTCATCCAGAGACCTCCTAACATATATATGTGAAAATTATACCACCTATTCAAGAATGAAGTCAGGAGATTGTTCAGATTGTGAGTACTGTGCATTACTTTAACGAATATATAAATGAATAATGAGACCTTCAACCCAATAACATCGTGTTGGATGACAAAGGCAATGTGAAGGTCAATGGCTTTAGCATGAGCATAAGGACTTCCCAAGGGTAGTTGCTGAAGTTCATATTGGTACCTTAATTTTGTCCCTATAATATATTCCTGCATGGAAATTACAATGCCTGCAATGTAGACATCTGGTGCTTGGGTGTCCTCGTTTGTATTCTATGGGGATGGCACATTTCCCATTTGAATATATGAAGTTTAGCGAGAGAGAGGTAATTGTCTTGAAGTTCACATACATTTCTCTATTCACTTGTCTCCAAAAGAACAAAATATCATCTTGAAACTGTAAACTGCAGACTCAAGGGAGCGTCACAGTATGGAACAAACAATAAAGATTGGCTCAACCAAGTTGAGGAATATTTCCTCTGTCCTGATGAGCTACTATGTAATGAGCTAAAACCTATTATTCTTGCACTCATATGTGACATGGGGTATAGCCTGCCTGATAAGCACAAATCTATATTGGACAGGACATTCAATGAAATCATTAAAGTAGAATGACAGCAATGAAATTAAATCAGTGCCTTCAATTGTTTCAGTGTGCCAATCTTCTGCAGATATATAGCGTGTATATATGTATATATTTCACAAATATATTACATATTAAATATGTTATATATAAATATATGTATAAATATACATAATTATGGAGATAGAGTTTCATGGAATTCTCTGCTTTTGCTTCAAGCCAACATTCTCCTCATCTGAGCCTCCTTAGGTGCTAGGATTATAGACTGGGGCCAGGCAAAACATTTCTTAATAAATGCAACAGAGAGCCTGTGTTTAACTTCCAAGAAACATTAGAAACTGAAAGATAGTAGAATGATGAATGTAAAATAAAACACTTAAGTTATTGTAAAATTTCCAAAACTTATTTCATACAAACATTAGGGGACAGTGTTACTAGATTTATCTTTTACAAAAAGATGAATAAAAAATTAAACACAGATACAGATCCCAGTTTGAAGTGTGAAAGTAAGTGGAAGGCCCATAAATTCAAGTCCTAGTACTGACCCATAACCATATATAAAATTAATTTTCTACCTGTTTTATTATAAAAATCTGTACAGAGCTGCTACAGTTACATGAGCAAGGTAATGAGTACATGTCCTGTCAAGAATTGTTGCCTCCTCCTTTGTTTTTCCCCTACAATTCCTTCCCTCCCACCTAAACAACTACCCACCCCGAAGTTGTAAAGTTCATTTTCAAGGTAGTGTCTTGTACGTCTTGTACATAAAATTTTTACAATGGGTCAACCTGTATCCTTAATTAAGTATTTTGTGTTTTCCCTTACACTCCCTGAATTAGAGAATTATATATACAAGATGCAGGTTACCAGAATAAAATATAGTGAAAACAGGGGTTATACCATGGGGAAGGAATATATAAAGCAACCAAAAATCACATGGTACCTTAGCAAGAAAGGAAAAACTACTTGCGTCCCTATCTTGAGGTTTATTTCGCTTAACTTCATCTTATCTGGTCATATGTACATAGCTTTTGACCTTTTCTGCTTGTCCTAGATATGTACTAGTTATTGCAAATAAGGGAAACCATGGGACCTATGTTTTATTGGGCATGCCTTACTTCACTTAATATAGTTTTTTCCCAAGACTTTCCATTTCCTAACAAATTGGGCGATGTCATTTTTTTTAATGGAGGCATAGAATTCATATATATATATGACATTTTCTTGATCCATTCCTCTACTGAAAGGCATCTGGGTTGGTTCCATATCTTAGCTATGGTAAATAATGTTGCAATAAACATAGTTGGGCTGATAGCCTTAGTATGGCCTAGTTTGTGATCATTTGGGTAAATGACCAAAAGTGGGATGGCTGGGTCATAGGGGAGCTCTATGTGGAATCTTTTGAGGAATCTCCATATTGTTTTTGAAAGTGGTTGAACAAATTTATACTCCCACCAACAATGCAGTAGAGTTCCGTTTTGGCCACATCCCTTCCAGTATCTATTATTAGATTTCTTATTTATAGCCATTCTAACAGGGGAAAGGTGGAATCTCAATGTTGTTTTGATCTGCATTTCTTTTATGGCTAGAGAAGTTGAACATTTCTTCATGTGGCTATTGGCCATTGTTATTTCCTCTTCATAGAATTTTCTTTTTAAGTCTTTAGCCCACTTACTTATCAGGCAGTGTTTATTTGAGGATTTGTTGTTGGGGGATTTAATTTTTTGAGTTCAAAGCATATTTTAGATATGGGACCCTTGTTTGTTGTATGGCTAGTGAAGATTTTCTCCTAATCCACGGTATTCTATTGATTTTGCTAGCTGTGTCCTATGCCATGCACAAGCTCTGCACTTTCATGCAATCCCCATTTGTGCAACCTTTCTTTGATTTGTTCTGTTTCTGGCTCTCTATTAAGAAAATTTCAGCCTGTGCCTAGGAGAACAAGGGTTTCTCCTATTCCTTCCAATATCGTTTTCAGGGTGTGTGCTTTGACTCTGAGGTTGACAATTTTGTAGACCAGAACTTGTTTTTTACCCCATCCTTTGTGTTCACAGAATTGTCTGTATTATGTGTAAACAGGCTGCTCTACAAGGTATCTTTCCATGTCATACAGTAGGTATTACATGGCTCTACGTAAGTATTGTATAATGACATAGAACTTTCTAATGACTTAGCTATAAAATCTATTAATGTTAATTAAGTGCCATGAAGAATGCCAAACCTCCATTTTTGTGCCCAACTCCGTCCGTCCTTGTCCTCCCTATTGTTTAGCAGCTTATATCACACTGAGCATAACTGAAGCTGGCACATGGAACAGACATGAACTCGATGGATCCTATCTGTGAGATGGCCCCAAATACAGCAAATATCAGAATCAAAAAGATCGAAGCAGTTATCCAAGGTTCCTAGTTGTATGAATGACTTCGGCTTCCAATGGTTGTACCTGCCTCTGTCAGAAGCCTGTAGATGGTCTGTCACCATCAAAGCTCACACTGAAGCTTAACTTCTCAATGTAGCAGTGTCAGGAGGTGGAACCTGTAAGAGAGGTTTCAGTCATAAATAGATTAATGCCATCTCATCAACTCTGAAGGGACTAACATCATCGTCATTCTAGCACATGCCATGATGCCAAGATCCTCTGTGATATAATGCACATAGGGGACCTTAGCCCATGTACTAGCATGCTATTTAGACATTGCATCTACTATTAATTTTGATTGAAATCGACCTTTTTTCCGTATGAAATATACAGCTTCAAGGATTTTGTTAAACCATGACAAAATGGACTGAGATGCTATAATTTTTGTCTTTTTCATGGAACTGAGGAATAAACTGAGAGCCTTACACTTACTAGGCGGATACGTTACCATTTGAGCCTGCATTCCCCCAATCATTTTTTTTTTTCTTTCTCATTTGGCTTTTCATATAGTCTTGTGCTAACTTCACTCAAGCCACCCTCATTACCCCATCCTCCTATACCTCTAACTCTCAATATCTGGGATTAGAGCCTGTGACACCAGTTTACCCCTTCGAATATACTATTCTTTTGGGAAGAGAGATACAGACCCCTGAGAAGAAGCTTATGTGTATTTGTGTGTGTGCTTGTGTGTGTGTGTGTGTGTGTGTGTGTGTGTGTGTGTGTGTGTGTGTGGGTATGTGTGTATTCGGGTACTGGTCTTGGTGATTTATTTTGTACTGAGGGTGAATCTTCCTGATGATTTTGCATTCTAATTCTTTTCACTAAAAAAGAAATGCTTCTCTGCGTGCTAGTGGCTCACAACTGTAATCCTAGTTCTTCAGAATGCTGAGATTTGGGGATAACACTGTTAAGCAAGGTGAGCCACGAAAAGTCTATGACACGCTTATGTCCATTTAATCACCAAAAATGTCGGAAGAGGAGCTGTGGCTTAAGTAATAGAGTAATATTCTCGAGGAAAAAATAGAAATAGCACCTAGGCTCTTATCAAGGTTAAGGACCAGCACCCTTACAAAATCTCCAGATAGCGCTTGAGCTATTACAATGAGCTCTTGTGCTTTTTAAAGTCACAATTATGCCTAATGGATTATCTGTACAGGATAGTTGCAGTAAAAAAAAAAATCTTGTATTTCTTCATAAGATATGTTCTTTCTGGACCATCTTTATGACCCATTTTTGTCTCTTGAATGATGTCTTGATTTTGAAATAGAGGAAAAATTCAGTGATGAATTTGTTCTCTGCATCCTTCCCTCATCCATTATTAATATATTCTCTCTTTTTATTTTTTGCAATCCTGGGGCAGGAACTCAGGGCCTAGGCACTGTCACTGAGCTTCTTTTTGCACAAGGCTAGCACCCTATGACTTGAGCCACAGTGCCACTTATGCCTTTTTCTTTTTATGTGTTACTGAGTAATTAAACCGAGATCTTCATGCATGCTGAGCAAACACTCTACCACTAAACCACATTCCAAGCCGCATGATCTCTTTTGAAAATATATCTGTCATGTTTACTTCTGTCCCATTTCTGAAGCCACTGCCACTGTTCTTGAATCTATCCACAGTTTTACTCCTAACTGCCTTTCATTCCCTATAACTGCTGAATTGTTTTCCACTCCACCAAAGAAACTATCTTTCCTTTTCTTAAATTTCACACTTCATTTGCTAAAAATGAAGGAATAACTCAATTACCAGTGTCTGAAATTGAGGACCCTTAGAATAGTAAATAGCTTTTTCTACTTATTTTTTCAGCCGTGGTGCTGCAACTCTGGGCCTGGGCGCTGTCCAGCTCTTCAGCTCAAGGCGAGTGCTTCACCACTTGAGCCACAGTGCCATTTCCAGTTTTCTTAGTACGTTATGGGAGATAATAGTCTCTCAGCCTTTCCTGCCTGGGCTGGCTTTGAACCGGCAGCCTCAGATCTCATCCTTCAGAGTAGCTAGGATTACAGGAATGAGCCACGGCTGCCCAGCTAATAAATAGCTTTTTATGTGTATCAGGTGATACACAACAATTCAGAACCTTGGGATATCTTTTGTCTTCCAGTCTGGGAAGGATCTAACCCCACAATATGCCCTGCAAGACAACAAAATTAAAGAGATTCTACAAATGTAATTAGTTCCCACAAGATTTGGGTATGAGTTACTTCCAAGTAGAGAATGCAAAATAAGGCCTTTCTAGAAGTCAGTGCCGGCAACAGGATGAATCAAACAGTAAAGAGAATATGTTTGTCAAGAAAGTATGGAGGTGTCTAGGAGCTGACAAAAGTGGTTGTATGATAGGAGACAAGAAACCAGAAATCACAGTCTCACAACCACAGAACCTAAAGCATACCAGGCATCCCTTAAGCTTGGAAGAGATCCCCACATTCCATGAGAGACTATACCCTGGTGGCCCTCTGGTAGAAACTGAGCAGCTGCTAGAGACAAACTACACCCAAACTACCAAACTTATGTCCTACTATTGCTGGTATTTAATGGTCAAACAAATAAATTTGTGGTAATTTGCCACATATCATGACTAAATAAATGCATCTCTCAGAGTACTGGTGCCTCACACCTGTAATCCCAGCTACATAGGAAGCTGAGATCTGAGGATCCAGATTCAAATGGATCTCAAGCAGCAATGTCTGTGATATTCATATTGCCAATAAATAGCAAAAATATTGGAAATGGTGGTATGGCTTAAGTAATACGGCACCAGCCTTAAGGGAAAAGCTAAGTAAAACTCAAGACCCTAAATTAAAACTCCAATACCAGTGCATACACAAAAAATAATGGAAAAATGAGAGCATTTATTGAAGAGCATCTGGTGTTTTCTCTGCTCTGTGTAAAACTCTAACATCTCTCACACTTCTTGCTTGTGCTTGAAGAAATTTATTAAAATCTATAACACCACGTTAATGATATCTAACTACACAACTACACAAATGTGTTGGTCAAACACTTTTCAATATAGAATATTGTAATTGTTACTGCAAAGTACCTTTCCTACTAATTTAATCTAATTAATCTCAGTAACTGGATTTGTATATTGGTATTTCTCACAATACTTTATCTGAAATCAAACTTAAACTTCGTAACTCATCAAAAGGGAAAACTTATGCTGTATCTTCAGGTACACTCCTTTTTGTCACTTTTTGTACAAATGAAAATTAATTTATTCCAACATTTAAAAATCCTACATCCCAAATTAAAAGAAGACTCTGATTAAAACTAAAAACTTTAAAGTGTTTTCAATTTCTGTTTAATTTGGACAAAGTACTTAAAGATATCTTTGGACTTCCATAGAGATACCATATCCAAAACTTCATCCATACCATATAAATAAGTTCCCTAAAGGCTATCTATAAATTCACATAGATGTTGCTCAATTCACTAGAGCAAAAGAGCTATAAATTTTGACTTATATCTGTAAACATCCCATGACAATTTCTAGATCATTCCATTTTTCTCAGAACCATGAAGGCTGCCTAGATACTCACTAATGGTGAGAGGAGAAAAATGAGCAAGTTTGCGATGGCTGGTATTTTACAAAAGCCTTATTTGCATGTGGGCACACACAGAAAGCTATACAATGTTCAGCTTTACGTGGAAAAAAAGGAACTCGCCCTACAGAGAGAGAAAACCCTTGGCAGGAGGAAGATGGACTGAAGAATTACCTGAATGCATGTCTTCTCATATATTTCCCTCCATGTGCTTCAAGGAGTTTTCTCTGGGACTCAATGCTCAATAAGGCAGACCGCGGTCATCCCAGCAAAAGCACAGACAGCCAAGACTCAGGTAACAGCCACTTCTTTGCTCTCCCTGTAAAAACATCACCAACCGAATGAAAAATAAAGCAAAGTGGATTTCAGGGGCACATAAAGAGAACCATAATGCTTTTGGGGACAAAGATAACATGTGTGTGTGTGTGTGTGTGTGTGTGTGTGTGTGTGTGTGTGTGTGTGTGTGTGTTCTTGTGTGTTGGTACTGGTACTTAAAATCAGGACTTTGGAACTATCCTTTAGGAACTACACATAACTACACTTTAGCTTCTTTGCTCAAGCCCGGTGCTCTACCACTTGAGCCACACTCCACTTTTGGCTTTTTAGTCATGAATTGAAGAAAAGAGCATCATAATCTCTCCTGACCAGGCTGGATTTGAACCTTTATCCTCAGATTTCAGCCTCCTGATTAGCCTGAATCACAGGAATGAGCCATCAATGATGGCATTAGTGACAGACCAATGTACTGATTTCAAGCCCCAATACCAGCACAAAAACCAAAACCAAAATCATACTTCATAGCCTATAAATATACTGATAGCATATTAAACCAATATAATGAAATGTGGAGAAATGTGAAGGACATCTGAAAATGATTATCATTATTAGCTTTTCTGATTTTTAAAAACCTAAAATTCCTTTCCTAAAATGTAAACTAACTACACAAGGCCCTCCTACCAAGATGTATGTTTCAAATGAGATAGCAGATAAGGACAAACAGAAAATGCTGACGAAAACAAATAATTTTAGAATTCAGTGATTATTACACAGAAAATATACTTTAGCATCTGTACTCTGAAACTGTTTCAAGTAGGCTACACTAATGACAAAACTACTGTTCTTCTCATTAACACTCCTCATGAAAACAGGTTTACTTTATTCCCTTTATCTGTGAATATTTGATTCACTTTTCCCAAAATGACACTAAAGAGACTCAGTCTTTCCAAAAATCCAAATTTTATATCTTAACACTTAAATCAAATATATCAGGTATCTTCTTTGGGTTGAGAATATCATAACAACTTTTAAGTTGTTCTTTTACCTTTGATGCCAGGAGGGTGTGTATTTTCACAAAAGAGGACAGGAAAACACTCAGTAGATCACCTGAAGGCTGAAATCTGAAGATCATGGTTGAAAACCATGAAAACTCTTACCTCCAACTGAAAAACAAAAAGCTGGAAGATGTGGCTCAAGTGAGAGGCTGCTAAAGCAAACAAAACCAAAAGGAGGGGTGGGGACAGAGGACAGCATCCAGGGCCAAACTTCATATTCAAAGACCATCTCACATATGCACAAATAAATCTGACCACAATTCAGATTAACATCATCTGAACTGCCTAATGGGAAGTGTGCATGAGAATTTAAAAATATTTCTATTTTTAAGAAACACATTTAAGGAGTTCTGTGAAGATGGGGGAGGAGAAGCTGGAGGCTAAACATGCTCTCACATAGGAAGCAGTTTTAGTGTTCCAGTGAACAATCCTAGGCCAGAGAATTTCACCAAGTGTGCCATTACAGTACAGAGAGTTTGGCCAAAGAGGGAAAATACAGGCAAGGAGACAGATCTGAGCATGTGCCAGAGGCCATGGCTGCTGTTGTGTTGGCAGCGGCAGCAACGGCTGTAGCTGTCATACTTACAACAGAAAGAGTCTGGGACAAAGGCGCCAGAGGCAGCAGGTGAGTGGATTCTATTCAACACCAGCAAGAACTGACAAGTGTCAGATATCTTCATCCTGCAGATTGCAGACCAGAGACAACCCAGGAAACAAGACTCTCTTGAGTAGAACCCTGACATTCTCACTCCTTCTCAGAGAGCAGAGGAAGGAAGGCCACCCCTCCGTCCCCCCCCAGCCCAACTACCGGAGATCTCTGTCTTTGATACTGACAAAGACCAGAGAAAACTCTGCCCCTGTGGGAGGGACTTTCTTCACAGGGTAAACAGAGCCAGAGGCTGCCACTCCTTACAGCAGCCAAGAAAATCAATTGAAATTCAGTAAACATAAACCCTGAGAAAGGCTACAGGCTAGGCTCTGTGAGTGTCTCAGAAGCTAGCCCCTCAGGAAAAAGCTACTGTTTGCTGAAAGGCCTCAACACTACCCAGAACCTAGCCTCATCACAGCATCTCTAAACTAGAGGAAACAGCCATCTCCCTCTTTTGTGATGCTCAAAGCAGATCTCCCTCCCTCTGAACTAGCCTGGGAGGAGGAGGATCACAAAATCCTGGGTAAAGCAGTGCATTTTTCTGCCTGCCCAAACAAACTGACTTAAGTAACCAATCAAGCCACAGGAAAACCAAACACCACAAGCAGACCAGAGACTCCAACAGGACACTGGTTATGGACACAAGGGAGATACAGGATCTTCCCATCCCCCCCCAAAAAAACAAAGAAATCTTTTCTTTGTACCTTTTTTAAAAACTTTTTAAATTTTTTGTTAAATTTTTACTTTTTAATATTTTTGAAAAAATTGTTCTCTATTAATCTCTTTTTTCTTCCTCTTACAATTTTTATTTTAGATTTTAGGTGTATATGTGTGTGTGCTATTTTTTAGCTCTATTGAATTTTTGATCCTTTTTTCTTTCTTTCTCATTTTTTTCGTTTTTCTTCTCTTTCATTCTTTTTTGCATGACTTAATTGCTGCTCTGCTCATCCCCAGATATACCCGACATTGATTACTAGACATTATCCCATGTTGTGTACACACTTAATCCAAAAATTTATTACTCAATTCAAAACCTCTTAGACTTAAATTCATTAGTAGCAGTATTAACGCTTTATACCTATAAAATATTTTAAGCATTTTTTAGTTTTTAGTTTTTCAACTCCTTTCTATCCCTCACTTCCTCTCTTCCTATCCCCGTTCTTCTTAGAATACTACTTCTTTAAACTTGCATAATTCTAAGTGTTTCACTTTTTAATTTTAAATTTTTGTTTTTCCATTTTTTCTTGTCTTTTTTTCTTTTTCTTCTTTTTTTCTCTCTACTATCATCCTGTCCAATCCATTTCCCTCCTTGAGATAAGGACCTGGTTAATTACACTCTCCTTTTACCTTTCCACATCCCTTTAGTCTTATTTTTACCCACATTTCTTCCTAATTTCTGCCAAATTCTTCTTTGTTGTTTGTGAACGATTAATACATAATTGTTTGGTATTTAATAAATTGTATCTTTTGAATTAGATTGTATCTGCAGACTTTTGACTGTGCAACTACGGACATTGGTTCATGGTTGCCTTAAAATAGTGTTCTACCACAAAGCTGATGTTACTCTCATCCCAAATGGGCAGAAGAAGCTGGAAAAAAACACAAGAAAAATGGCAAGTCCGGGGAGCTCAACTCCCACTCATGATAATCAGGGGGCAGAACAGATCATGAATAATCCAGACAAGAGTTCCCAAAAAGCTCTACAAATAATAATGGTAAACATGGTAAATGAAAAGATTGAAAACCTGCAAAGGATCAGTAAGAGCATGATATGGAGAAAGAGGAGGCAAACTAAAGATCAGTACAGGAATCTCATGAGCGTGAGGATGCTACTCAAAGACTGATACAGGAATTACATGAGCAGATTGAGAGCACTAAATAAGAAATAAAGGAATTACGTGAGCAGGCCAAGACCAGACAAAGAGAAAGTCAGGAATGGAGTGAGCAGGCTGAGAACACTTAAAGAACTACAGGAATTGGGCTCATATGAGGAAGCTAATCAGAGTAATACAGGAATTGAGAGAGTGGGACGAGAATAGACGAAGATCAATAGAGGAATCTATGGAACCCATAAACAGAGAGCTGAAAGAAGTCAGGGAGACTACAAAGGGAATGCTGAATGGAACCCAACAGAAGGAATGGAAGTCCAAGGAAACCATAACCAATTAAATAAGTGATTTGAGAATAAACACTGAACACCAAATTAAGGATGTAAAAGAGTTCATACAATTTCTATAACAAAGCTTCAACAAAGAACTTGAAGCCATGAAAGGCGACCAATTAGAAGGAATAAACAAAAGAAACAAAGTAGAAATTTCTGAATGTAGGTGAGGCCATCCGGAAGATCAAAACATGGGGATTGAAGACAGCCTAGATATTATAGAGTAAGAACCTACAACAATCGAAGACAAATCCAAGATATATGATAGATCTATTCAAAATTTGGAAGACACCATCAGAAGCATAATGGTTGTAGAGGAGCACCTAGAGACAGAAATTAATGGTCTAGGAAATTTTTTTAACAGGATCCTAGCAAAGAACTTCTCAAATTGGCAAAAAGATAGGCCTATTCAGATACAAAAAGTTTTTAGAACTCCAAATAGGCTAGACCAGAACAGGCTATCCCACTGTCACATTATAATCCATACAGGATCAATTCAGACCAACAAAATGATCCTGAAAGCTGTCAAGGAGAAAAGATTAACCATCTATAAAGGGAAACCAATTAGAATCACCAAAGATTTCTCAGCAATTAAAGGAAGTAGATCTTGGAATTATGCATGCGATGCCTTAAAGACAAACAACTATCAACCAAGAATACTGTACCAGTCTAAACTCTCCTTCATAACTGAGGGTCAAATGAACACCTTCCATAGCAAAGAAACACTGATACAATATATCTCCACAAACCAGACCTACAAAAGATTCTTAAAGATGTTCTACACATAGAAAACCAACAAGACCACAATGAAGGTCAAGAAACTGCACTGAAAATGAGAATCCAAGAACCATAGGAGAACCTAGTTGCCACAGCCCCCAAGAAGGTGGATAAAATGGCAAGAATTCCCAAATACTTCTCAGTCCTATCTCTCAACATTAACAGACTTAACTCCACAATTAAGTGACATAGACTGTCTAGTTGGATTAAAAAGCAAGATCCTTCTATTTGTTGCCTTCAGGAGTCACACCTTGCCCATAAAAACAAAGATATTTAAATGTGAAAGGCTGGAACAACTTCTACCAAGCAAACGGCCCCCATAAACTGGCAGGAGGTGCAATCCTAATATCAGATAAAATAGACTTATATTAAAATTCGTGAGAAGAGATAAAGAATGTTGCTACATACTAATTAGGGGATCTCTCCTTCAGGTGGATATTACAATTATAAATATCTATTTGCCAAACAACGAGAAACACTACTTTCCCTCAAATCTCACATAGATCCAAAGACATTAATTGTTGGGTGTCAGGTCTTTGTCTGTCCCACGAAAGATGGACGTGGTCTGAGGAAAGGTAAGTGCGGCTGCGCGGCCGATCGCCAGCCTCCCTCAGCCCAGGAGACAATCAGAAGCAACAGCAGGGAGTCAAGTCAAGTAGGAAAACTCATTTATTAACACAGAGCAAGCCCTTTTAAAGGAAAAAAGAGCAGGTGGCATGGCAGGGGAGGAAGAGGAACCAATCACTGTGAAGGTCACACCCTATCATGCACCTAAGTTTGCACGGGCTAGTTTCGCACTGAACATAAAGCAAATTGGGCTCTGCCCACTCAACTCCCTTTCAGTGCCATCTTTGCTGTCCATGTGCTCTACAGATTCCCCTTTTTTGTTTTAATGGCAGACCCACCTCCCAGTTAGTTATCGTTTCCCCTCCTCTGTAAAGGTTATTTTAACAGGATTACATCGGTAAGGATAGCATTGGCCACACAAGGGGTTTGAGGCAAGTCTGGGGGTGAGATTCGCTAGACAAGGATAGGGAGGGTCCGTGTGCATGATCCAAGAGTCCATCCCAGTTACCTCACATCCCCACATAGCACTGAAATAAACATCTGTCCCACCACAGTTAGAAATGTCCAAAGCAGTTCAATTAATTCCTGGGCATATATAAAAGTCAGTATCTCATAAGGTCTTCCTCTTCAGAACATGGGAGCAACCTGGGTATTGGGAGTTCCACACATGCAGCAAGGTGCATCCTCGTGGGCCCCCACACTCAGGCCATTCTACTATAGTCCAGAAAAACAAGGAAAATTTAAAACAAACTGCAGACAAAGCAAAGCAATACTGGGCATCTGGTGTCTTTTAAGTAAGCCAGTTCCTTTTACATGCCTTTAAGTGAGCACAGGGGTCAAGATGATGTTGAGCTTTACTGTCAGCTCCCAATGGCTCCCAACATCTCTACCGTCTTTCTTTAAAGAAGTGAACTGCCTGCCTTAGGTTGGGTGGATCGCCTTATATGCCTGACCCATCATCGGGACTTTCTTCAGAGCAAAGCTGAAAGCCCTGTCTTAGGTTGGTCAGACTGACACCCCCTCTTACCCATCTCTGGCTGCAATTCCTCTCAGGGGAAATTCATTCACTTGGAGCTTGATCTTATCTAACTGGCTGGCTAAGCTCATAAGAGGTTTGCAGTGCACGTATAATGCAAGGAAGGCATAGAAAAACCATCAGCAAATGCATTACCAGGCCAAGAAATGTCATTAGCAGTCCTTGAACATTAGTCAAGGATGGGATAGCAGTCTTTGCCACTTCAGAGTCCAGAGCTGGGGCTTGTTCTAGAGCAGGTTTTAGACATGTTTACAGGAAAGCATAACAAAAGGTGGTTGTACAAGCAATGAGTAAAAGAACAATTACAGCAGGTAGCATTAAAATAAATAGCTCCTACAGAAATATTAAACGGTCCATACATAATGACATAGGGTGGTGATCAAAATGAAGGTCAGGCCAGCAAGTAGATGGGACAGCTTTTCTTGTAGTACTATTGATGATTTCTGCATTGCCAGCACTGATCACTGCCCAGGTCACATGTTGAGGTTGATGTAGGTTCCGTAGGGCCATTACCGGGACTGGGAGGGTCAGGACAGCCAACAGCTGGACTATCGCCATCTGCAATTGTTAAAGAACACAACAGATTCTCAAGGGCTGGTTGTCCATGGGGATGGTTACTAGTTATATTTCTGGCTTTCCTCTTTTAAACACAAGCCTCGGTCACCATAGACGTTTTTCTTTCCTTGTGGATCAGCTTATCCTTGTACATCCTCCTGTATAGAGATGATGGGTAAAAACTTAAGGTTCCTGGCAGGGATCCAAATGGGGGCTCTCTCCCCTATGGGAAAAACACATCCAAATCCTCTGCCCATGGTAACTAGGTGGTCAGGTCCTCTCCATTGTTGTGTCAGGGGGTCCTTCCACCTGACTTTCACTTGGGGCTTAGGGCTTAGTTTTCCCCAGTTCTTCTGAAATCTGGATTCAGTTGCCCCTTTTGAAAAATTTAAAATGTTAATTGTAAACAAAGCTATCTGTAACTGTATATGGCGGCTAACTCAACCCTTTTATGTTTTATAGGTTATCATAATACAAATTAAAGGGTTTTTGAATGTCCTGAAGGGCCATAGTTATGGCCAGCTTTTCTTTTATATTGTGCTGACCCTTGACAAGGTTGAAATCTTTGTTGGCTTCGGGTCTTTTGTTTCTCCTCAAAGGCTGCATACACAGAGCCTTTGCCTTCGTCAGTAGAAACATGGAGAGCGCCAGGAATAGTCATAGGAGAAAATAGAGATGGCATTTTGAGGGGAAGTCACCATAACATGACAGTCCATTTGGATGACCCATAATGGCAGTCAATTTGGCCTAGAAACCTCTCCAAAGAGAAAGGAAGATGAGCATTGGCTAGAGTGAGCCACTCAACGTCTGCCTTCCAAACATGAAAAACAATGAAGTGAGGATCAAGGCCATAATGCCCTTGGGCTTGGGTCTTTCCCTTGAGGATAGCATCTGCAAGTTGGTTTGCCTGAGAGTACACCCAAGGTGTGCCCCCCATTGGAGTGTGAACCCACTCTAATGGCTCCCCCCCTTGAGTTAAAATTGCAGGTATTACTGTGACACCTGCAAACAATCAAAGGGAAATGGGCTTAAAAATAGAATACCTCTTTAGGGAAACTACATCCAGGGCTTTTTGGAACTGAAAAAATATTACCCGATGGCTGTCTGTAATTGTAATAAATTCTTGGGGTATCATGTCTTTTAGTATGGTGAATAAGGACACAAAACTATCTTTAGGGATAAAAACCCATGGCAACAGCCAATTGATTTCCCCTAAAAGACTCTGAAGTTAGGTTAAGGTCAGAGAGCCTGGAAATCCAGCAAAGGCTTAAGGGGGCTGGCCTGAGTCAAGGTAAGGTGGGTTCTGAGCACCTTAAAAGGAGGTACCTTTTGAGCTTTATTGAGGGCTATGGTAAAACCCCCCTTTTTAATATGGCACAAACCTGGACCAGAAGACCCTCCAGGCGGCTCTGGTCTTGGTGCCCCAGAATTATATCATCCATGTAGGCATAGGTAAGGCAGGTATCTGAACCCAGCACAGGCCCTAAAAGTGTGGCCAAGTATTGTTGGCAAAAGGCCTGGCTATTGGCCATTCCCTGTTGCAACATGGTCCATTAAAACCTCCGATCAGACTGGGAAAAATTAAGAGAAGGGATGGAGAAAGCAAACTTCTCGCAGTCATCTGGATGCAGGGGGATAGAAAAAAAAATCTTTAATATCAATCACAACTAAGGTATATTCTGAAGGTATAGCAGGAGTCCAGGTCATGCCTCTTAGGGGCGTTCCTACTAGCTCCATCCTTTCATTTACCTTACATAGATCTTGGAGCATAAGCTAAGTCTCAGAAGCTTTTTGAATAATAAATACGGTGTGTTCCAAGGACTCATAGAAGGGTGTGTGTGCCCAAGGTTTATCTGTTCCTTTACCAAAAGGTGGGGGGCTACAAGTTTAGGTTTGGTCAATGGCCACTGCTCCACCCAGATAGGGTTTCTCATCTAAATCAAAATTGGATCGACAGCCGGGCGCTGGTGGCTCACACCTCTAATCCTAGCTACTCAGGAGGCTGAGATCTGAGGATCGCGGTTCAAAGCCAGCCCGGGCAGGAGAGACCGTGAGACTCCGATCTCCAATAAACCACCAGAAAACCGGAAGTGGCGCTGTAGCTCAATTGGTAGAGCGCTCGCCTTGAGCTGAAGAGCTGAGGGACAGCGCCCATGCCCAGAGTTCAAGCCACACGACCGACAAAAAAAAAAAAAAAAATTGGATCGACAATCCTTTTTTCTAAGGTATCCCTTCCTGCGCCTTGGGCAAGGTATAGGGGGCAGTTTGGCTCCCCCTGGGCAAGTTGGCTGGGGATTGTTATGAACAGTCCCTCTCAAAGTGCCCCTCCTGCCTGCATTTAAAATAAGTCCCTCTCCCCAATGGTCTTGGGGTTCCTAGGCCCTGGGCTGCTAGCACATGGGTAATAGCCTCAGTCATTGCAGATGTCTTAGCCTGTAAAGCTAAAACTAGTGATTGGGACTGATTCTGTTGCTTTCCTACATCCTGTGAGGCCACCTCCCATCTGCCCAGGAAACTCTCTCTCAATCCCATGCGGTGGTCTGCATTCATCCCTTCCCAGATCAGCAGCTTTACAAACTGACCTTGAAGGTTCCCTGCTGGCAGCTTGCAGACTGCTGTACTCAGCTGACCAAGTTTTTGTCTCACTCCTGCTATGCGGGACTCAGTAGGCCCATCATCCAGTTTGTACCACGCAGCAAGTCAAGCCTGTCTCACCTGGTCATGGTATAGGCCAGTTATTGTGGCATGTTGGACGGCAGTGGAATACCCAAACCATATCTCTGTTAACATGGCATAAGTAATAGGTATCGCTGATTGAGCCTGCCGGTTATTCTCCTCTTGCACTCTTGCATTCCTCCTTAAAGAAAGCACACCATTTAATAAACTGAGAACTAGTAAGGATGACTTTGAGCCTGACGGTTATTCTCCTCCTGCACTCTGCATTCCTCCTTAAAGAAAGCACACCATTTAATAAACTGAGAACTAGTAAGGATGACTTTGGCCACATCCAGTCAGTCCTTAGGGACACATGGGTGATAAGCAACGTCCTGTAATAGGGTCTGGGCCCAAGGAGAGTTTGGACCATCCTCTGCCACCGCCTTTTGGGGCTCTTTAAGATCCTTAGCTTCCTATGGATACCATTCCAAGGGCCTGTTAGACCCTGGTGCCAGACTGACTAGATACCCTTGGGAAGCGAATCCTGTGGCCTAGGGTTCGGGCTCCCAGGTGGCTCTTCCTTTCCAGGGTAGGCCTCAGAGTAGGTTATTTCGCCAGACTTCGGCCCCTCCATGGAAGGTTGGTAGAGATACTTGTCTTTCAGGTTGCGTAGGATGCTGTACTTCCCCCCCCCCCAATCGGGGGAATAGGGAGGGGACCTATGACCGTCATGGTCACCTGAGTCAGAGGGAGTAACTTTCACCATCGTTTTGACTTCCACTGTGCATGTTTCAGTGCGTTCTCAGTCGAATTTGGCCCATTCCTTTTCCTTCTCACTTCCCAAGTCCTCCTTTACTCCCTCTTGGCATAATGTTGCCTCCTCCTCCTTCTTCTGTGAGATAGCATTACCCATAGTAAGGGTTTCTCTTACCCTGAGAGACTGCATAGCATAGGCTGGTAGTTTTTCCTTTCATGGCCCACGTTGGGTGCCACATGTAGGGTCTTCATCCATTCCACGAAAGACGGACGGGGTCCAAGGAAAGGTAAGTGAAATCACCCGCCCCATCCCCAGCCTCCCTCAGCCTGGGAGACAATCAGACTCAGCAGGGAGTCAAGTCAAGCAGGAAAATTCATTTATTAACACAGAGCAAGCCCTTTTTAAAGCAAAAACAGCGAGTGGCGTAGCACTGGGGAAGAGGAACCAATGACTCTAAAGGTCATACCCTATCATGCACCTAAGTTTCTACGGGCTGGTTATGCACTGAACATAAGGCAAATTGGGCTTTGCCCACTCAATTCCCTCTCAATGCCATCTTTGCTCCCCATGTTCTCTACAGTTGGGGACTTCAACACATCAGTATTCACACTAGATAGATCAACTTGACAAAAATTCAACAGACAAACTGCAGATCTAAACATCTGCATAGATCAAGTGGATTTTACTTACATCTACCTAATGTTTCACCCAACAGCATCAGAATACACGTTTTTCTCAGCAGCACTTGGAACATTTTACAAAATAGACCACATTTTAGATCGCATAGCAAATGTGTACAAATTCAGAAACATTGAAGTTATTCCTTGCATTCTCTCAGACCACAAGGGAATAAAATTAGAACTCTACACCAAAAGCCACCAAAGAAAGTCCTATAATACATGGACGCTGAACAACACACTGCTTAATCACGAGTGGGTCCTGGAAGAGATTAGAAACGAAATTCAAATGTTCGTGATATTCAACAAAAATGAACACACAAATTGCCAGCTCTTCTGGGACAAAGTCAAGGCAGTATTCAGAGGCAAGTTTATAGCTCTGAGTTCCTACATCAACAAATTGGAGAGACCTGAAACCAACAACTTAATGAGACATCTGAGCCTCCGTGAAAAGAGCAGCAAGATAAACTCCAATTCAGTAGATGGAAAGAAATAATTAAAATTAAATCAGAATTAAATGAATTAGAATCCAAAATCATAGAAAAAAAATCAACAAAACAGAGTTCGTTTTTTGAAAAAATTAACAAAATTGAGAGACCCTTAGCAAATTTTATCAGAAAAAGAAGAGAACACACCCAAATAAATAAACTCAGAGAAGAGAATGGAAACATCACCACAGAAACAACCAAGATTCAGATCATTATAAGGGAATATTTCTCAAAACTTTATGCCAATCAGTTTGAGAACTTTGCAGAAATGTAGCTTTTCCTAGCAAATATCGACATGAAACTAAACCAAGGTAAGTTAAACCATCTTAACAGGCCCATATCAAGCACTGAAATAGAAACAGCACAAAAAGACCTCCCATCTAAGAAAAGCCCAGGACCAGTTGCTTTTACAGACAAATTCTTCAAGATTTTCAAAGCACAGCTAACACTGATACTCCTCCAAGTCTTCAATAAAATTGAAAGAGAAACTCCACCACCTAATTCATTCAATGAAGCCACCTAGACCATGGCGCGCCTCAGTGGGAGCCATTATTCTTAAAAGTGCTAAAAGAATTACAAACAGCAGTAAAAACTATGGGTCCTTCTGCCCCTTTTACTTTAACAATCCTTGACTCCATAGCAACTGATTGGCTAACTCCTTATGATTGGTATCAAACTGCAAAATCAGTGCTAACCCCGGGGCAATACGTATTATGGAGAACAGAATATGAGGACCTTGTTAACAGAGAGGTGCAACGGCGATTATTCACTACTTCAGGCCCTAAGCCTACAGTCTCCATGTTAACTGGTCAGGAGGATTTTGCAGACATTAGAAAACAACTTAAATTCTCAAAGGAGATTTTAGAAACTGTAAGGTCCGCCCCTGGATGCCAGCAGACTCCACCCTCCTCGCAGCAAAGTCTCCACCCAGTACCTGCGTTACCTAGGCAACTGAGACACCTGGAAGAGGTCACATCTGCATCCGCTGAGGTCACATCTGAATTTGATGTGGCCACACCTTTCCCCGCCCATACCCTAGATAAGGCCTAGCTCAGGCTCAGGCGCTCTCTCTGTTCATTTTTCTAGCTCTTGCTCTTGCTCTTCTTTTCTAGCTCTCTTGCTCTTGCTCTTCTTTTCTAGCTCTCTCTGCTCTCTCTCTGCTCTAGCTCTTTCCTCTCTCTTTCCCAGCCACGTGGAGTGCCAACCTTGCCTGGTCCCAGCAGGTCTTCTGAATACCTGAATACCACGTGAGTGCTACAGTTCTCTCTCTGCTCTAGCTCTTTCCCAGCCACGTGGAGTGCCAACCTTGCCTGGTCCCAGCAGGTCTTCTGAATAAACCTACCCCTTACCTGAATACCATGTGAGTGCTACTGTTCTCACCCCTCTCTCTGCTCTTTTCTAGCTCTTTCCTCTCTTTCCCAGCTCTCTCTCATTCCCAGGCCTTTCCCAGCCACGTGGAGTGCCAACCTTGCCTGGTCCCAGCAGGTCTACTGAATAAACCTACCCCTTACCTGAATACCACGTGCGTGCTGGTGCTGTTCTTACTCGGCTACCTCCTTTTAAAAACCTAACATAAATGGTGCCGTGACTCGGATAAAGGGCTTAAAGTCAGGATAAGTGAGATTCCTCTCTGGTGTTTTTCCTCTTTTTTCTTTTTTTGTTCTTCCCTTTTTGCTCTGAGGAATACCCACAGTTCTGACGGCCTTTTGTGAACCCGTCTGTCTGCGGCGGAATCAGCGCATCGATACCATTGCTGCCTTCACATCCATGTCCACACCACTTCTCTACTCTGGTGAGTGAAACTACTCTACGGCTCTCTGTTGTTCAGTCTCTGTCCAGACGTGGCGCCACAAATAACAGGACTCTTAGACACAGGGGCTGACAGATCCTGTATAGCTGGAAAAGATTGGCCTACGACCTGGCCAGTGCAGGAGACTTCTTACTCCCTAATTGGATTAGGGATGGCTTCTAATGTAGCTCAGTCAGCTCAGAAACTCAAATGGGTATGTGAAGGGCAGCAAGGCCACTTCAAACCTTATGTTATCCCCAGCTTGCCCTTTTCTTTATGGGGCAGGGACATCATGCAAGACATGAATATACAAATAGGACAAATAGACTCCTCATCAAAGGAGCAAAATTTTTCATAGGGGCCGCTGAGGAACAGCTTTATGCTGAAAAAATAATATGGAAAAGTGATGATCCTGTATGGATTAATCAGTGGCCCCTAACTCAAGAAAAGATTCAAGCCATACAGGACTTAGTTCTAGAACAATTGAGTCAAGGAAGGATAGAAGAGACTACCAGCCCATGGAATACTCCAATTTTTGTAATAAAAAAGAAGTAAGGAAAATGGAGGTTATTACAAGATTTAAGGGCAATTAATGAGACCATGCATGACATGGGAGCCCTTCAACCAGGCCTACCCTCTCCTGTTGCAATCCCACAGGGTAGATATATAATAATAATAAACTTACAGGATTGCTTTTTTACAATAAAATTACAACCAGAAGATTCCAAGAGATTTGCCTTCAGTGTCCCTTCGGCTAATTTTAAACAACCTTATGATAGGTACCAATGGAAAGTGCTACCTCAGGGCATGAAAAACAGCCCTACCTTTTGTCAACAATATGTAAAGAGGGCTATAGAACAAATTAGACAAAAATATCCAGAGGCATATATTATTCATTATACGGATGATATACTTATGACCGATGAAACTAGAGAAAAGACAGAGAAAATATTACAGGATATGGTAGAACAATTAACAAAATTCGGGTTAATAATAGCTCCTGATAAAGTTCAACATGAACGACCTTTAAATTATCTAGGAAAAGTGATTGGACATGATTATATTATGTCCCAAAAGACAGAAATTAGAATAGATAAACTAAAAACATTAAATGATTTCCAAAAATTATTAGGGACTATTAATTGGATTCGGCCTAGTTTAAAAATAACTACAGGACAATTAGATCCTTTGATGAAAATGTTGAACGGAGATCCTAATCCTAAATCTACCAGGGAAATAACTCCTGCAGCCCTATCCTGTATAAGATTGGTAGAAGAAGCATTGAATACAGCTAAAATACAGCAAATTAATATTACACAAACATGGTCCTTTATAATTCTGGCTACAAGCTTCACTCCCACAGGATGTTTTTGGCGGGATGGTATACTGGAATGGATCCATTATTCCCATAACCCTGGAAAAATAGTTGCTTCATATCCCTTCTTATGTGCTAATTTGATTCTAAAGGCTAGATTAAGAGCTAAAGAATTATTTGGCCAAGAAATACTTAAAATTATTGTCCCCTATAATAAGAAACAATTAGATCATTTGATACAATTTGATGATGATTGGAAAATTGCTGTATTAACTTATACAGGTAAAATAAGCTTTCATATGCCCCAACATCCTTTGTTACATTTTATACTGAAACTCTTGTGATATTTCCAAAGGTTGTGGTTACAGAACCTTTGGCGTGGCATTAACTATTTTTACAGATGGATCTTCTAGTGGAAAGTCTGTGGTTTATTGCAGCACAAGACCACCATTAATATCTTATGAACCAACTGTATCTGCACAACAGGCAGAACTCATTGCAGTTCTGCTAGCATTTCAAAATTATTCAGAGGAGTTTAACCTTTACACAGATGTGTGTGGTTTCCTTGTTTCCTGCCATTGAAACAGCCCTAGTTACTGGTCAATCTAAAGAATACTTAGTAAAATTACAGCAGCTATTACAACAAAGAACGACAAAGGTATTTTTGGGACACATCAGGGGGCATACCAATCTCCCTGGACCTTTGTCTCAAGGGAATAAGTTTGCAGACTTATTAACTAAGGAAAGTCATGTAATGTCAGCTTTAGAAGAAGCTCAGGAAAGTCATAGACTACATCATCAAAATGCTAATGCCTTAAGAAAGATGTTTCAAGTGTCCCGAGAACAGGCAAGACAAATTATCAGGGAATGTGAGGCATGCCCAGAAGTTTTTCATCCACAAAAAATGGGAGTTAATCCTAGAGGCTTAAAGCCTAGAGTGTTGTGGCAAATGGATGTTACCCATGTAACAGAATTTGGGAAAATCTCCTTTGTCCATGTTACTATAGATACTTATTCTCATGCCATGGTTGCTACAGCCCATTCTGGACAGGCTATGAAAGATGTTATTCAACATTTGATTAATGCCTTTGTGGACCTAGGAATTCCCAAGGAAATAAAAACAGACAATGGACCAGCATACACCTCCAAAGCTTTTGCTAAATTTTGTGCACAATGGAAAATCGTGCACAAAACAGGGAATCAGTATAATCCACAAGGCCAAGCAATAATAGAACGGGCTCATCAGACCTTAGAAAACCAATTGACAAGAATTAGACGGGGAGGAGGGAAGCAATACTCCCCCCATTACACTCTTAATCATGCTTTGCTGGTCCTTAATCATTTCAATGCTGATGAGCAAGGAATAACCCCGATGATGAGACATTGGGGCATGGAAAAAACTACAACTTTCCTTTAGTAAAATGGAAGGATCTACTCACTGGAACCTGGCGTGGGCCAGACATCCTGTTAACATCTGGGAGAGGCTATGCTTGTGTTTTCCCACAGGATGCAGAATCCCCCATTTGGGTCCCAGACAGACTCATCAGGCCTTTCTTGGTCCCAAAAAAGAGCCAGGAAGAAAGTGAAAATACATCGCGAGAGAAAACTGGTGCAGAAGATGAAGACATTCTCTCTATCACCACCGCAGGCTGATTCTACAAAAATCGCTGCACCACCTACGTGGGAACAGATCAAGAAGTTGTGCGAGGAAGCTCGACACACTGTTGAGATCACCGGAAATCAACCCAATCCGGAAAACATGTTTTTAGCCATGCTTGCCCTTGTTTCTTTACAGGTGAAGTACGCTTTTTGTACAATGTTTTGGGCGTATGTTCCTGATCCACCTTTGCTTCACCCCGTGGGTTGGACTCACCCATCTAACATAAAAGTACTAATGAATGATACCTCTATACTAGGGGGCATTCCAATGTGGGGTCAGAAAAGCCTATGATCTCCACGTATCTAGATTATGAGGGAAGATCTGATGTCACCCCTATATGCTTGGCTTTAAAAGGCCGTGCTCCCTTTGCATGCTTGCCTGTTCACTACAGGACCCTTTATGCTGATGCACCTGATAAGACTAACACTTCTTCTAGCAGTAAGAGGGTGATGTGGGAATTGAGTTTTCAAATACTTGGGTATTTTAATTACAATGAGACCTTTGACAAAGATAACAATGTTAGCATGCCTTTTCCAAATTGTTTAACAACTTACCGGGATAAAGATCAATTTTGGGACAGCAAAACAGAAAAAGAACTTCCAACATGGTGGGATTGTGGATTTCCACATTCTGCCTCTATACATTGGCCTAGGGGTACTACAGACTTGGTATTTGATTTTTCCATTGCCAACCCAACTTATGACTATAAGAAATATTTAAAAGAAAATGAGAAAGTAAAATTCACAAGCTATAAAGCTCCGGTTGGCCCAGAACCGGTAAGGCGTTGGTTCACGCCTGGGTTTGTCACCCCAATGTGGGTTGCTAAATCTAGTCATTATGGAACCACCGTTACCCATAAAAATTTGTTTAGATTTGCTGCAGCTGCAAATATGATATTGCTAAAAAAGCCCAAAGCTAACCTACCAGAATCAATTGCATTAAGAGTTTGTTTGTCTTATCCATATGCAGCTTTAATTGGAAGTGATAAAAGAATTAATATTACACAAGTAGGGAATTCCTTTTTAATTCAATGTTACTCTTGTCAGTAGACCAACTGTGTTGATGCTTCCACAGATAAAGAATTTTCAGTAGTAATTATTGTAAAAAGACCTGAATATGTAATGCTTCCTGTAAATTTGCATAATGATCCTTGGTTTGATAATTCTGCTTTGCAAACACTTCGTGTTTTGTATGAATTAATACGACCAAAAAGATTTGTTGCAACATTGATCTTTGGAATTGCTTCCCTTATAGCATTAGTAACCTCGCTTGCTGTATCCACCACTGCACTAATACAACAAGTGCACACGGTGCATTTTGTTAATGAGTTAAATAAGAATGTTTCTCTAGCATTAACAGAGCAGCAAATCATTGATCAAAAGTTAGACAGCAAACTAGAGGCTTTGGAGGAAGCAGTCTTAAAGTTAGGGACTGAAGTTAATAATCTTAAAATCCAGCTGACAACTAGATGTCATCAGTCATTTAAATGTATTTGTGTTACCCCATTGCCTTATAATGACAGCTTAGATTGGGAAGTTATCAAAGTGCATCTACAAGGAATCTGGAAGGACAATAGCTTAACTCATGATATAGGACAGCTACAGGAAGACATTTTAGCCCTTAGTCAAGCTCATTTGGAAACCGCAGGGATAAATTCTTTGGCAGAAGACTTACAGAAAGGATTAAAAAATCTTAATCCTTTAGATTGGTGGCACTACTTGGTTACATTTGGAGTCATAACACTAATTGTTATATGTATTCTTGTTGTCTTTCCAGTCCTCTTCAAACTAGTCTTCCGCTCCATCTCCTCTATACGAGAAGAAATTTCTCTGGCACATCTAAAAAATAAAAAAGGGGCAAATGCCACGCCTACTCCAGTGGAGTCTGCTTAGCATGGGAAACCATCTTTCAGACCTGAGAAAGGGGCTTCAGAGACCTATCTCTGAGTATTGGGACTTCACCGAAGTCTACCTCAGAGAATGGGGCTTTACAGAGACCTATCTCCGAGTTTTGGGACTTCACCGAAGTCTACCTCGGAGAATAGGGCTTCTAAGAGGCCTACTCCTGGAAAGGCTGGCAAATCCCTGGGAAAGATGTGTTTCTGCCTTTCTTTTCCTCATAAGAGTGCCTATTAATCTTTTACTGCTTCTACTGCTCTTTGTACTTACTCATTGTCAACGTTCCTTTATTCAAAGCTCTTTCTTAAGAGTGTTGACGACTCCAATATCTGATGAGTATCTTAAAAAATATGACTAACTCACCAGAGTTAAGTGCTACCCTGAAACCCCTCTTATGGAGGCTAGTAGACAAGTTATAAGTAAATATAAAAGTATTGGGGGTTTCACGAAGTCACTTCAGCAGAAGGAATTGTTTGTAAGGGACTTACAAGAAGCTGTAGGCTCAGCTAGAGCAGAAAGAATGTATGGCAATTGCTGAGATAACTATTTAGGAGAAATAATTTCCTGCTACTCTCTTTTATTTACTAAGAAACTTGCTAGATCTAGGTCTCCTTGAGGTTTACTATTAAAGAAGAAACAGGAAAGGTCTTATGGGAAAGTTAAGGCCTCTGTAAAGATAGGTAATGGTTAATTGGTGACAAACATTGTAATCATTGTATTTCTTAGAGATAAGCCGGAAACAAGTGCCTATCAGGTGACCAGCTGGTGACCACCCCAAAATGAAGCCATGCAGCAAGATTGTGTAACCTTTTGCCCTTTCTCATGAAGACTTTTGCTATAAAAGTTTGTTATCCTCTGCATTAAATCACACTCAGCATCCACTCCTCTTGTGTGTGAGTTGTCTGTTTGCCATCTCCCCATCCTATTCCAGGTTCCTCCCCTAGGTGTCCTTCGTCGTCCCGACAGAGCCCGGTCTGCGGCACCATGTCTTGATTTTGAATGGTTAATTGGAGATCAAAGTTTCAGTGTTGCACATGTTCATTCTTTGTCCCTCCTTTTCCATGACCCCTTTAACTTCTGAAAGAGAGATAAATGTAAAAAAATGACAAAAATGAAATCAAATAAATATCATCTTGTTTCTGTTTCCTGGTAACTGATTATTTTTGAGATAGTGCTTCTTACTAATAAGAATTATTGGTAGAATCTGAAAACATATTTGAGTAATAAATAGACGAGGAAAAATATTGTCTCCTATTTTTTATCACTACATTTCTTTTTGTCTAAGTATAAATGCCATACTTACACTAAGTGCCTAGAATAAGCAAAATGACTTATAGAGCTCAGATCATATCTTTCCACAGAAGATGACAGCCCCAGAAGAAAAACAGGGCAACAACTTGCACAAGAAAGAGAGAGTTTGATGTCTCCTTAAATCTTAGGATCAAATGCTCATGAGGAGCCCTCGGGACTGATGACAGCTTAAGGACCTAACATTTCCTGTGTCATTCCATCAAAGGAAACAGTCACCAGTCTCCCATCACACTGTAGGTGCCACGCCTGACTGTTGACCTTGGCTGTGTCATGAGAACGTGCAGCAGGGCTCTGTCATGGTCACTGGAGAGTCAGGATTGCACACTAAGAGGACATTCATGAAGGTGGTAACAAGGCCTGAGTCAGGGTTTTGTCAGATCTAGATGATTTGTAACAGGCACTACTGTCTTCTGGCTAAGAATGTGGATATATCATCGGGGTCTTGCACACAAATTTATCAAGTGTTAGCTTGCAACATTTCCGTATGAAAGCCAACAAAATGTCATCAATGCCCTCTGAACATGTTCTCATCAATATTTAGTAAGTAAAAAGCTATAAAATCAAGTTCATCATGAGGAAAATACCGATATGAAAACTAAATTGCAGGAGCATTTACAAAAAATGTTTTTCTGTATGTATCAAATGTGACAAAATATTAAAAGTTAATGAAGCTGGGAAAGTTAAATTGATTTCCTTTTTTATTATGGTTGTAACTATCTTTTACATTTCAACTACATAACAAAAAGAAGGTAAGCCAATCACCACCGGTGGCTCACACCTGTAACTCTAACTATTTAGAAATCTGAGATCTGAGGAAAGTGAATTGAAGTTAGACTAGTTAGGAAAAACCAGTGAAACTTTGATCTCTGATTAACCATTTAAAATCAAGACATGGAAGTTTGGTTCAAGTAGTAGACTCTTACCCTTGATTACAAAATCTAAAGGTCAGCTTCCTGAATTCAAGCCCCAGTATTCACACACACACACACACACACATACACACACACTCTCTCTCAAAAATAACCAGTGACCAGGAAAAAGAAACAAGATATTTATTTTCTTTCATTTTTGTCATTTTTTTTACATTTATCTCTCTTTCAGAAGTTAAAGGGGTCATAGAAAAGGAGGGACAAGGAATGAATATGTGTAACACTGGTATTCAATTGGTACTATGTTGAAAATGACCTATGTAATTTGTTTTTTTGGAAGGACGGGAAAACGGAAAAAGATAAAGTGAAAGGTTAACATTGTCCAAAAGAAATGCATTCAGTGAATTAGAGCTATGGCTCAATTTGAGTGCCATTATTCAGCAAAAGAGCTCAGAGAGAGAGTCCAGGCCCTGGATTCAAGCTTCATTACGGACTAAAACAAAAAAATAATCATTACCACAAGATTGTAACTAAACCCTTTACAGCATAATAATAATAATAATAATAATAATAATAATGATAATGATAATAGAAGAAGATGATGATGAAGAAGAAGGAAGTTAAAAAAACCAAACTAGTGAGAAAAATTGATAGAGCAAGGGAAGGACTGACCTTTCAAAAAGAAATATATCCATACCTGACTTATATGACTGCAACCTCTGTGTAATTCACATTTATAATAATAACACAAAAGAAAAAACAGAAATTTAGTGCTGGAGTCATAACTCAAATGGGAGGTCATACTAATATGTATGTGATACCAAGGTCAAACCCCTTATAAATTTCTCCTTCAAAAATGGCTCTTCTCATCACTTGTGCTTTCCAGAGCTTATGAAAGGGGGTGCAGCTAAAGAAAGAGAAAGATAATCTGTCAGGCACAGAACTGTGCTTGCAAAGAGCAGTACTCAATAGAACACGTGTTTACTAGACCACATGATGACTCCATGTTTTCTGAAATAAACAGAACTAGTTGGGCTTGAATATATTCTCCACTGTATACTAGATGGGGACTCAAAATTAATGAAAGTCTCTGGATCTCAAATTCTTTACAGGTAAAGTGAGCATAACAATACATATCTTATGGGATTATGAGACCTGGTTGTCATCAAACTTGGAGTGGGTTTTATCTTAGGTGTGTGTGCAACACTCAAACACTGCTGGAAGGAGTATAAACTGGCATGATGTTTACTATGTTACTTAACAGTAATACAACATGCCTGTAATCATACTTACAAAAGAGGATGAGAAAAGAGGATCAAGGTTTTAAGTCTGGACAGGAAACTGGATCAGACTCATCTCTAATGATCTCTAAAAAAGCTTGAGGTGGAGTTTGGTTCAAGTGGTAGTGTGCTAGACTGGAGCATAAGCCTCAGAAACATTGCCCAGGCCCTGAGTTCAAGCCCTAGGACCAGCACAAGCACACACACACACACACACACACACACACACACACACACACACACACATTAAATTTTGTGTGTTCCTCCCCCCCGCCTAACAATATATTCCCTCTTCCAAGCTCACCTGATTTTTTTTGTTTTAAAAGCGACTTCCTGTGTAGCACAGGCTGCTCCTGGGTACTGGGAGTACAGGCATGCCTACTATAATTGGCTTCACTCAGCAACTCTATTTATAACATATTTGCAAGAAATTCATTCATACTCATGAAGATATTTGGCTTAAGGCTGCTCACAGTAATATTATACTGCACAAAATGTAAATAATATAACTGGGCATGGTACTATCTTACCATATGGTAATACCAGCCAATAATTAGGACCCTGACACAGGAGAATAAGCACATGAGGAAAGCCTGGTCTACACTGCAAAACCTGGACACCAAAGGAAAGAAATTCTATAAATATTAATCTACGATGAAACATACAATATGTTAAATTTATATAATGTAACAAATAGACCATTGTTAATAGAAATAAAATCGTGGCAGAAATTTTAAATACATACATATGCATATATATTTAAACTTAGAGAAATAAAATTTCAAGTGCTTCAATCTGCATCTTTCAGACTACCTGTCACCTACTTATTTACTGACACATTGATTTCTATTTAGTCTTCACAAAACACTGTTCTCACACATAAGTACACAAAATTGTAAATCAAAAAGTACAAAACAAACATTATCATAAATACAAATATAGTTAAATCCCTACCATAATAATATGGAGAAAACATACATTAAGTTAATGGCATTGTATACTGCTCAGGAGGGGGAGTCTAGGAAAACGTAGATTGTGTGTGTGTGTGTGTGTGTGTGTGTGTGTGTGTGTGTGTGTGTGTGTGTGTGTCTGTGTCTGTGTCTGTGTCTGTGTCTGAGTCTGTGTGTTTTCCATGAGTAAATAATGGAGATAGAATTAGACCTATTATTCTTGCTTGGTCTTTTTGCTCAAAGGTGACACTATACAACGTGAGCCACATCTCCGCTTCTGAATTTTGGTTTCTTTTTTTTTTTTTTTACATTACTTTTTTATTTTTTTATTGTGAACATACAGTACAGAGGGGTTACAATTACATGGGCAAGATAATAAGCACATTTCTTATCAAGCATTGCAGCCTCCTATTTGTTTACCCTTCACATCCCTTCCCAGCCTCCCCCTACCCCCCCCACCCAATCCTAAACACCCCACCGAAGTTGTAAAGTTCGTTTTCGACATGAAAACTTGTATTTCCCATTGTTGCAACGGGTCCACCTGTATCCTTATTTAAACGACTTGTTTTATCCCTTCCCCTCCACAAGATATACTGACATCAAATACAGTGAAAGCAGGGGTTATACTGTGGGGGAGGGACATAAAAAACAACAAAGAAATAATCATGTAAATGCGTTAGAAACAAATGCATGAAAGAAAAAATCACATTTAAGTACATATCTTAAGGTTCATTTTCCTAACATCACATTATTTGACCTTTTCTACTTGACTCATACATATAATAGATATTGGAAATAAGGGAAACCATGGGACCTCTGTTTCTTTGGGCCTGGCTTACTTCACTTAATATAATTTTTTCCAAGCCTTTCCATTTCCTAACAAATGGGGAAATGTCATTCTTTCTGATGGAGGCATAGAATTCCATTGTGTATATAGACCACATATTCTTGTTCCATTCATCTACTGAGGGGCATCTGGGTTGGTTCCATATCTTAGCTATGGTAAATACTGCTCCAATAAACATAGTTGTGCTGGTAGCTTTAGTGTGGTCTTGTTTGTAAACATTTGGGTAAATGCCCAAAAGTGGGAGTGCTGGGTCATAGGGGATCAATATGTGAAGTCATTTGAGGAACCTCCATACTGCTTTCCAAAGTGGTTGAACAAGTTTACATTCCCACCAACAATGAAGTAAGGTTCCCTTCTGTCCACATCCCCTCCAGCGTCTGTTGTTATTAGAGTTCTTGATTTTTACCATTCTAACTGGGGTGAGGTGGTATCTAATGGTGGCTTGATTTGCATTTCTTTTATGCAACCTCTAGGGAGGCTGAGCATTTCTTCATGTGTTTATTTGTCACCCATTCTTCTTCAGAGAAGTTTCCCTTTAAGTCTTTAGGCCACTTATTTATTTGGCAGTTGTTTCTTTGAGGATTTGTTGTTGGGGGATTTAATTTTTTGAGTTCCAATTATATTTTAGATATGAGACCCTTGTCTGTTGTATGGCTAGTGAGGATCTTCTCCCAATCCGTACGCTTTCTGTTGATCTTGCTAGCTATGTCCTTTGCCATAAAGAAGCTCTGCAAATTCATGCAATCCCATTTGTCCAAACTTTCCTTGATTTTTTTGTGTTTCTGTGTCTCTATTCAGAAAATTTCAGCCTTAGCCAAGGAAAACTAGGGTTTCTCCTATTCCATCCTCTAATGTTTTCAGAGTGTAAGCTTTGACTTGTGTATAAAGAATCCCATAGACTCCACTCCCAAATTACTCAAGCTGATTCAAAACTTTGGCAAAGTAGCAGGGTATAAAATTGTCCCCCCAAAGTCAATGGCTTTTCTGTATGCCAACAATGAGAAAAGTGTGGCTGAAATTAGGAAAGCATCTCCATTTGTAATAGCCCCACAAAAAATAAAATACCTAGGAATTAACTTAACCAAAGAAGTGAAGGACCTCTATGATGAAAACTTTAAAAACTTGAAAAAGGAAATCAAAACGGAACTCAGAAAATGGCAAAAACTCCCATGCTCCTGGATTGGAAAGATTAATATCGTAAAAATGGCAATACTTCCTAAGGCTACTTACAAATTCAAAGCGATACATATCAAAATTCCTCCCTCATTCTTCAAGGAAATAGAAGAGGCAATCCAAAAATTCATATGGAACAATAAAAGACCCCAAGTAGCAAAAACACTCCTCAATGGAAAGAACACTGCTGGAGGAATATCAATACCAAATTTCAAACTCTACTATAAAGCCATAGTAATCAAAACAGCTTGGTATTGGCATAAGAACAGACCTCAGGACCAATGGAATAGAATTGAAAACCCAGAAATGAACCTACAGATCTATAGCCATCTAATCTTCCATAAGGGAGCTAAAAAATAGAATGGAAGAAAGACAGCCTCTTCAGTAAATGGTGCTGGCAACATTGGTTAACTACATGTAGAAAACTAAAGCTAGATCCTTATATATCACCCTGCACCAGAATCAACTCCAAGTGAATTTTGTTTTCTTTTTTTTTTTTTAATTTTATTTTATTTTATTTGAGAACATACTGTACAGAGGGGTTACAATTACATGGGCAGGATAATGCATACATTTATTACCAAGCATTGCAGCCTCCTCCTTTTTTTACCCTTCACCTCCCTTCCCAGCCTCCCCCCTACCCCCCACCCAATCATACCCCCCCGCCACCCCCACCGACATTGTAAAGCTGGTTTTGACATGACATTTTGTACTTCTCATTGTTGCAACAGGTCCACCTGAATCCTTAAACGACTTGTTTGTCCCCGTCTCCTCCACATGTTATACTGACATCAAATATAGTGAAAGCGGGGGTTACATTCTGGGGGAGGGACATACAAAGCAACAAAGAAATAATCTTATAAATGCGTTAGAAACACATGCATGAAAGAAACAAAAACATTAAAATACATATTTGAGGGTTCGTTTTCCTAACATCACATTCTCTGACTTTTTCCGCTTGACTCATACCTATACTAGATATTGCAAATAAGGGAAACCATGGGACCTATGTTTCTTTGGGCCTGGCTTACTTCACTTAATATAATTCTTTCCAAGCCTTTCCATTTCCTAACAAATGGGGCAATGTCATTCTTTCTGATGGAGGCATAGAATTCCATTGTGTACATATACCACATCTTTTTGATCCATTCATCTATTGAGGGGCATCTGGGTTGGTTCCATATCTTAGCTATGGTAAATAATGCTGCAATAAACATAGTTGTGCTGGTAGCTTTAGTGTGGCCTTGTTTGTGATCATTTCCCCAAAAGTGGGATTCCTGGGTCATTGGGGAGCTCTATGTGGAGTCTTTTGAGGAACCTCCATACTGCTTTCCAAAGTGGTTGAACAAGTTTACATTCCCACCAACAATGAAGTAAGGTTCCTTTCTGTCCACATCCCCTCCAGCATCTGTTGTTGTTAGAGTTCTTGATTTTTGCTGTTCTAACTGGAGTGAGGTGATATTTCAATGTTGTTTTGATTTGCATTTCTTTTATGGCTAGGGATGTTGAATATTTCTTCATGTGTCTATTGGCGATCCTTCTTTCTTCTTCAGAGAATCTTCTCTTTAAGTCTTTCGCCCACTTACTTATTGGGCAGTTGTTTCGTTGAGGATTTGTTGTTGGGTGGTTTAATTTTTTGAGTTCCAAGTATATTTTAGATATGAGACCCTTGTCCATTGTATGGCTAGTAAAGATCTTCTCCCAGTCCGTGGGCTTTCTATTGATCTTGCTAGCTATGTCATTTGCCCTGCAGAAGCTCTGCAACCTTATACAATCCCATTTGTCCAACCTTTCTTTGATTTGTTGTGTTTCCGGGTGTCTATTCAGAAAATTTTGGCCTGAGCCAAGGAGACCCAGGGTTTCTCCTATTCCACCCTGTAATATTTTCACGGTGTTTGTTTGATTGTGAGGCCTTTGATCCATTTGGAGTTGATTCTGGTGCAGGGTGATATATAAGGATCTAGCTTTAGTTTTCTACATGTAGTTAACCAATTTTGCCAGCACCATTTACTGAAGAGGCTGTCTGTCTTCCATTCTATTGTTTTAGCTCCCTTATCTAAGATTAGATGGCTATAGGTCTGTAGGTTCATTTCTGGGTTTTCAATTCTATTCCATTGGTCCTGAGGTCTGTTCTTATGCCAAGACCAAACTGTTTTGATTACTATGGCTTTATAGTAGAGTTTGAAATTTGGTATTGATATTCCTCCAGCAGTGTTCTTTCCATTGAGGAGCGTTTTTGCTATTCGGGTCTTTTATTGTTCCATATGAATTTTTGGATTGCCTCTTCTATTTCCTTGAAGAATGAGGGTGGAATTTTGATAGGTATTGCGTTGAATTTGTAGATAGCCTTGGGAAGTATTGCCATTTTCACGATGTTAATCTTTCCAATCCAGGAGCATGGGAGGTCTTGCCATTTTTTAAGTTCTGTGTTGATTTCCTTTTTCAAGATTTTAAAGTTTCATCATAGAGGTCCTTCACTTCTTTGGTTAAGTTAATTCCTAGGTATTTTATTTTTTGTGGGGCTATTACAAATGGAGTTGCTTTCCTAATTTCAGCCACACTTTTCTCATTGTTGGCATACAGAAAAGCCATTGATTTTGGGGGGTTAATTTTATACCCTGCTACTTTGCCAAAGTTTTGAATCAGCTTCAGTAATTTGGGAGTGGAGTCTATGGGATTCTTTAAATACAAGATCATGTCATCTGCAAAGATGGAGAGTTTTATTTCTTCTTTCCCTATTTGGATCCCCTTTATGTCTGCATCTTGTCTTATTGCTGTAGCTAGGCATTCTAATACTAGATTGAAGAGAAGTGGAGAGAGTGGGCATCCTTGTCTTGTTCCCGAGTTAAGAGGAAATGGCTTTAGTTTTTCACCATTGAGTATAATGCTGGCTGTAGGTTTTTCATATACAGCCTTTATTGTATTGAAGAATGTTCCATGGATTCCTAATTTTTCCAAAATCTTCATCAGGAAGGGGTGTTGGATCTTGTTGAATGCTTTTTCTGCGTCTATTGAGATAACCATGTGGTTCTTATTCTTGCTCCTGTTGATGTGATGAATAATATTAATTGATTTGCATATATTGAACCAGCTTTGCATCCCTGAAATGAATCCTGTTTGATCGTGGTGAATGATTTTTTGGATGAATTGTTGAAGTCGGTTGGCCATAATTTTGTTGAGAAGTTTTGCATCAATGTTCATCAAAGAAATGGGTCTATAGTTCTCTTTCTTTGATGAGTCCCTGCCTGGTTTTGGGATGAGGGTTATGATGGCTTCATAGAATGTGTTCGGTAGTGAGCTTTCTCTTTCAATTTCATTGAAGAGTTGGAGGAGAATTGGTGTGAGCTCTGCTTTGAAGGCCTTGTAAAATTCTGCTGTAAAAGCATCCGGTCCTGGACTTTTCTTAGCTGGGAGGTCTCTTATTGCTGTTTCTATTTCAATGCTTGATATGGGCCTGTTAAGATAGTTTAACTCATCTTGGTTTAGTTTTGGCATGTCAATATTTGCTAGGAAGAGTTCCATTTTTGTCAAGTTCTCAAACTTATTAGCATAAAGTTTCGAGAAGTATTCCCTTATAATGTTCTGAATCTTGGTTGTTTCCGTGGTGATGTTTCCATTCTCATTTCTGAGTTTATTAATTTGGGTGTGTTCTCTTTTTTTTTTTTTTGGTCGGCCGTGGGGCTTGAACTCTGGGCCTGGGCGCTGTCCCTCAGCTCTTCAGCTCAAGGCGAGCGCTCTACCACTTGAGCTACAGCGCCACTTCCGGTTTTCTGGTGGTTTATTGGAGATAGGAGTCTCACGGTCTTTCCTGCCCAGGCTGGCTTTGAACCGCGATCCTCAGATCTCAGCCTCCTGAGTAGCTAGGATTACAGGCGTGAGCCACCAGCGCCCGGCTTGTGTTCTCTTTTTTTCTGATAAGATTTGCTAAGGGTCTGTCAATTTTGTTAAGTTTTTCGAAGAACCAACTCTTTGTTTTGTTGATTCTTTCTATAGTTTTTTTTTTGGATTCTAATTCATTTAATTCTGATTTAATTTTGATTATTTCTTTCCGTCTACTGGATTGGGGTTTATCTTGCTGCTCTTTTTCAAGGAGGTTTAGATGTGTCATTAAATTGTTAGTTTCAGATCTCTCCAATTTGTTGATGTAGGAGCTCAGAGCTATCAACTTGCCTCTGAGTACTGCCTTTGCTGTGTCCCAGAGGAGCTGGTATTTTGTGTGTTCATTTTTGTTGAATAGCATGAACATTTGAATTTCCTTTCTAATCTCTTCGATGACCCACTCATGATTCAGCAGTGTGTTGTTCAGCCTCCATGTGATACCGGACTTTCTTTGGTGGCTTTTGGTGTTGAGTTCTAACTTTATTCCCTGGTGGTCAGAGAGAATGCAAGGTATAACTTCAATGTTTCTGAATTTAGACAAGTTTGTTTTGTGGCCTAAAATGTGGTCTATTTTAGAATACGTTCCATGTGCTGCTGAGAAAAACGTGTATTCTGATGCTGCTGGGTGAAATGTTCGGTAAATGTCTGTTAAGTCTAGTTGATCTATGCAGCTGTTTAGATCTGCGGTTTCTCTGTTGAGTTTTTGCTGAGTTGATCTATCTAGTGGGGAGAGTGGTGTGTTAAAATCCCCAACAATTAATGTCTTTGGATCTATATGGGATTTGAGGGAAAGTAATGTTTCTTTGATAAATTTGGGTGCTCCATTGTTTGGCGAATAGATATTTAGAATTGTAATATCCTCCTGAAGGAGAGATCCTTTAATTAGTATGTAGCGACCTTCTTTATCTCTTTTCACGAATTTTAATTTGAAGGCTATTTTATCTGATATTAGGATTGCAACTTCCGCCTGTTTATGCGGTCCGTTTGCTTGGTAGATTTTGTTCCAGCCTTTAACATTGAAAATGTGTTTGTTTTTACGGTCAAGATGTGACTCCTGAAGGCAGCAGATAGAAGGGTCTTGTTTTTTAATCCAACTAGATAGTCTATGTCGCTTAATTGGAGAGTTCAGTCCGTTAACATTAAGAGAAAGGACTGAGAGGTATTTGGGAGTTCCTGCCATGTTATCTACCTTCTTGGGGGCTGCGAAAACTGGGTTCTTCCTATGGTTCTTGGATTCTCAGTTTGGGTGCAGTTTCTTGGCCTTTATTGCGGTCTTGTTGGTTTTCTATGTGTAGGACATCTTTAAGAATCTTTTGTAGGGCTGGTTTGGTGGAGATGTATTGTTTCAATTTTTCTTTGCTATGGAAGGTTTTTATTTGGCCTTCAATTATGAAGGAGAGTTTAGCTGGGTACAGTATTCTTGGTTGATAGTTGTTTGTTTTTAGGGCATGGCATACATCATTCCAGGCTCTTCTTGCTTTGATTGTCTCTGCTGAGAAATCTGAGGTGATTCTAATTGGTTTCCCTTTATAAGTGATTACCCTTTTCTCTCTGACAGCTTTAAGGATCTTTTCCTTGTTCTGAGTTGATCCTGTGTGGATTATAATGTGGCGGTGGGATGTCCTATTCTGGTCTGGTCTATTTGGGGTTCTAAAGGCTTCTTGTATCTGGACAGGCCTATCTTTTTGCATGTTTGGGAAGTTCTCTGCTAGGATCCTGTTAAACAAATTTCCTAGACCATTAACTTCTGTTTCTAGGTGCTCCTCTACACCCATTATCCTTAGATTAGGCCTTCTGATGGTGTCTTCCAGGTGTTGGATAGATCTATCATATTTCTTGGACTTGTCTTTAATGGTTGTATGTTCTTTCTCTATAATATCTAGGCTGTCTTCAATCCCTGAGATTCGATCTTCTGCATGGTCTAACCTGCTGTCAAGACTCTCTACTTTGTTTTTTATCTCTTTTCCTTCTAGTTGGTCAGCTTTGATGTCTTCAAGTTCTTTGTTGAAGCTCTGTTTTAGGTCTTGTATGAATTTCTTTACTTCCTTAATTTGGTGTTCAGTATTTGTCCTCAAATCGCTTAGTTGATTGGTTATGGTTTCGTTGGGCTCCCATTCCTTCTGTTGGGTTCCATTCAGCATTCCCTTTGTGGTCTCCCTGACTTCCTTCAGCTCTTTGTTAATGGATTCCATGAATGCCTTTAGTGATCATTGTGTGTTCTCTACCTGGTCTTTCAATTCCTGTATTACTCTTTGATTAGCTTCCTCCCGTTCATGGGATTCCTGCAGATCTCTTTGAGTGTTCTCAGCCTGCTCACGCCATTCCTCCCTTTCTCTTTGAGTATTCTCAAGTTGTTCACGCAAATCCTGTATCAGTTTTTGAGTAGCTTCCTCACGCTTATGATATTCCTGTATAAACTTCTGGGATGCCTCCTCTCTCTCCCTATCACGCTCATACAGAGTCCTTTGTACGTTGTCAAACTTCTCATTTATCATGTTTGCCAGCAGTGTTTGTAGAGCTGTTTGGGAACTCTCCACTGGATTATTCATTATCTGTTCTAACCCCTGATTATCAAGATTGGGAATTGAGATACCCGAATTTGCCATTTTTCTCGTGTTTTTCCGGCTTACTCTGCCCATTTGAGATGAAGATAGCACCAGTTTTGTGCTAGAACACTATCTTAAGGCAACCATCAACCAAAGTTTGCATTTGTACAGTCAATAGTCTACAGATACAGTCTAGTTCAACAGATACATCTATTCGACATCAAACAACTATATGTTAAAGGGCTTGGAACCGCAGAGAAGAATTTGGAAAACCAGACATTATTAGGGTTAGGGAGAGATGTGGGTAAAAAATAGGAATAGATTGGTGTGGGGAGGCACAGGGAGAGTTAACTATGTCCTAATCACAATGCAGGAAATAGGTTGGGTAGGATGCAAGTAGAGAGAGAGAGAAAAAGAAGAGAGGGAAAGGGGAATGAAAAGAGACCAGAAAAAAAAATAGAAACGTAAAAATTAATGTTATTTTAGAGATTAAAAGACCATCTATTTATAGAGGAATATGAATATGTTGAGAGAAAGGGAGGGACATAGAGGAGATGTGAAAAACTTTAAAAAAATGCTTAAAATATTATATAGGTATAAAGAGGTAGTACTGCTATTAAGGAATTTAAGTCTCAGAGGTTTTGAATTGAGTAATAAGTTTGTGGATTAAGTGTGTACACAATGGGGGATAGGGTCTACTAATTAACTACGGGTTTATCTGAGGATGTGCAGGACAAGAGTTAAGTCACATAAAGAAGAACAAAGAGGAAAAGATGGAAAGGATAGGAAAGTGAGAAGAAAAGATCAGAAGTTCAGTAGAGCTAGACAAAAAACAAAAAGATAATTAAAAATGAAAGGAAAAGAGAAAGAAGACAAGAAAAGAAAGGAAAACACACATTCACGTATTCCTAAAATAAAAATTATAAGAGGAGAAAAAAAAAGTTAATGGAAAACAATTATTTTTTCAGAAGAGGCAAAAATTAAAGATTAATAAAAGTTTTAGAAAAGCAAAAAAATTTTTTTATATATATAAGATAACAAAAAACGAAAAAAAAACAAAACAAAAAAAAGTAAAAAGAAAAGAAGAAGAAGAAGAAAAAAAAGTTCTTTGATTTTTTTTTTGGGAGGGGTGGGAAGAGTCCTGTATCTCCCTTTTGTCTGTAACCAGAATCTGGTTGGAGTCTCTGGTCAGCTTGAGGTCCTGTGGCTTGATTGGTTTCTTAAGTCAGTTTGTTGGAACTGGCAGAAAAATGCTCTGCTTTACCCAAGATTTTGAGATCCCCCTCCCAGGTTAGTTTACTGGGAGGGTGATCTGCTTTGAGAATCACAAAAGAGGGGGATGCAGTGATGAGGCTAGGTTCTGGGTAGAGTTGAGGCCTTTCAACAAACAGTAGCTTTTCCCTGGGGCTATTTTGTGAAAAAAACTCACAGCACCCAGCCTGGAGCCATTCTCAGGGTTTCTGTTTTTCAATTGATTGTGGTGGCTGCTAGAGGGAGGGGCAGCCTCTGGCTCTGGTTACCCAGTGAGGAGAGCCACTCCAATGGCTGGCGCCTGAGCTGGGTGACTTTTCCCTGGATGGAACTGAGTCTGTAAGGTCACTTCGCCATTAAGTTCTTGTGACCTGCTAAATGACTAGTTTTATTCCAAGGCCTGAGCTGGAGCTAGCCGCTCCTCCGAGATTTGTCGGTATCCAAGATGGAGATCACCGGTGCTGGGGGGGGGAGGGGTGGCCTTCCCTCCTCTGCTCCCAGAGAAGGAGTGAGGAAGTCGGGCTTCTACTCACGCTGAGTCTTGGATCCCGGGTCGTCTGTGGTCTGCAAAGTGCAGGATGAAGTTGTCCGCTCCTTGTCAGTTCTTGCTGGTGTTGAGTAGAATCTGCTAGTCCGCTGCGTCTGGCTCCTTCGTCCCGGATTGTGTCTCAGGTGTGCCCCCGCGGCGGTGGTCGCTGCCGCGACCCTGCCGCCGCAGGAGCAGCTGCTGGCAGGCGCTCAGATGTGTCTGCTTGGCTTCCCCTCTCTTGACTAACTCTCTGTCCTGTGATGGCACACTTGGTGTGATTCTCTGGCTTGGAACTGTTCACTGGAACTCTGAAACTGTTTTCTATGCAAGCGCTTCTCCTCCTCCAGCTTCTCCTCCGCAATCTTCCCGGAACTTCGAGTTTTGTTTTCTTAATTGGAGAAATATCTCGGATTTACTGCATGGGCTGCTTTAAACCCGAATCCTCAGTTTTTGACCTCTAAAATAGCTAGGTTTTAAAATATGAGCCACTGGTGGAAAGCAACTATGTTAACATTTTTTCATGTTTTAATGAGTTTTAAAGTAAGACATATATGTTACTTTTGAGAATGGCTGGAAATAGTAATTAAAATTTAACAGAATTTAAAACATACAAAACTGAGGATGGCAAGTAGCTGAGAACAGAATGGAATAAATCAAAATTATCTATGACAGTTTTCAGTCTGTGCACAGAAATGATTATATTGTTGGAGCCCAAGGCCATCAGATAGCTGAACTTCAGCTGGCTGCTATGCTCATGAGGCCATTCTTGTGCTATTCACAAGAATGTGATGTTGTTGGATGGTAGGGATCAGCTACAAGTTCAGAACCTGAAATATTTCTATTGATCTAGAAGGGGAAAAATACCAGGACAAGAAATGTGATTAAAATTGCTGAATGCAAAATCCATCTAGTCAAAGAAAGACAGAATAACTCTTCCTATATCTGAAAAGAGTATTCACTCACAAAGAATCATGAGCTGAATATGGCAGTCAATGTTTGTAGGCCAGCCTAAGTTTTAAGCCTTCAGATGGACATATAGGTAAATGCTATCTTAAAACAACAACAACAACAACAAAAGACCCAATGACTGGGAATGTGTTTACTGGTAGAGTGCTGGCCTTACATGCAAGAAGCACTTGATTTGATTCCTAAATATGACGTAAGCAGAAAAACTGGAAGTGGTGTTGTGACTCAATTGATAGTGTGCTAGTCTTGAGCAAAAGAAGTTCAGGGAGAGTGCACAGCCCCGGATTTCAAGCCCCAGCTCAGGCAAAATTAAAAAAAAACCAAGTGCAAATTGCTGTTCGTTGAAATAAATATGTTGAAGAATTTTTATACTCTCTAGAAAATTGTGCTGTTGGGAATTCATAGTGAACTTTGTTAGGAAAAATTAAAATAAATTAATGAAATATTATCTGGCATTAGAAAGTACACAGTGAGATGTAAAAATGAGTGCTGCTTATGGTTACTTGATACAACAATGTTATAGATACACTTGCCAGATTGTGATTTTTTAAGTATACAATCGTGGGGTTTTTCTTTTTCAAAATAATTTTATTGCTGGGCCTAGAGACTAAGGAGACTGAGAACTGTTCAAATCCATCCAGGGCCGAAAAGTCTGTGAGATCTTTATATCCAACTAAAAGTTCAGAAAATGTGAAGTGGCACTGTTGCTCAAGTGGTAGAGTGCTAGTCTTGAGCTGAAGAGTTGAGGGACAATGCCCAGACCTAGAGTTCAAGCCCCACAACTGACAAAAAACAATAATAGTAATAATAATAATGTTGTTGTTACTATTAAGGTGTTATATATAAAGGCTACCAATTCATAAGTTTTTTCTTTGCTAAAAGAAATACATATCCATCTTCATTGCCAACAGCCAGGATTTGGCCATCTGCTTTCCACCTGATCTCTGTGTGTAGAGGCAATGTGTAATACAAAGCAATAAAAAAACATTTCTGACTATAAATAATTTTTCTCTGCACATCTTAAAAATCAATGCTGACAACATGAAATAAAAAACCCTAAGTTCAAAACATTCTTCTAGACAAGTTAAAGAAATCCTGATAACAAGTATTTTAAAAATAATTTCAGAGAGCTTGAACTCAGGGCGTGGGTTCTGTCTCTGAGATTTACTACTCACGATTGGGTTGCCACTTTGAGCCACAGTGCCTCTTCCAGTGTTCTCGTGGTTAGTTGAACAGAAATGTCTCACCAACTTTCCTCTCCAACCTGGCTTTGAACTAGATCTAGAGATCTGAGCCCTCTGAGTAGCTAGAATTATAGACATGAGCCCCTGGCACCTGGCTTATTGCTTACCTGAGACAGAGGCCAGTTAATATTAAATTCAATCATGTTTAACTTTGTAAAATAAGGCTAACTGAAATGCATTCCACTAGAAATAAGGAATCAAATGTGTAAGTGGGTTACAAAGATCTTACCAAAAGCTACATATTTTCCTTGTGTTTTTTTTTCTTCCAAAATTGTGTGCTTTCCAGAATCATACCTTTTCTTTCCTTGCTGGTTTCTTTATTTTATTTCATCAATGTCCACAGCTTCTTCAGCCATCATTTATTTATGTGAAGAGCTTTCAAACATCTATTTTCAGTCTAAATTCCTTGTATGCACCTCTCATCAACTGCCATAAAAACTTGTGAAACAGTAATCATCTCTTATCATTATTGGATATTAATGTGTAAGTAAAATTTAAGAAAATAAATAATAATATCAATAAGTATAACGATTTTAATAGTAATGCTGAACATAAATACAACGTTGATTATATGCTGAGCAATATAAAAACCTCAAGGAAAACAAATCACTTTTTTTAGTGCTGATATTATGGTTTAAACTCAATACCTTACCTTCTCACATAAGCTTTTTCACTCAAGCATGGTGCTCTGTATTTGAACCACAGCTCTCCTTCGAATTTCATTTGGGGGATAATATAGAGATAAGAATCTCATGGAATAAAAAAAAAAGATTTGTGTCCCTATCTTGGGGTTCATTTCACATAACATTCTCTTATAATGTTATATGGTATCATGTACCACTTACTGCAAGTGAGGTTAACCATGGGACCAATGGTTATTTGAGCCTCGTTTATTTCACTTAATAAAATTGTTTCCGCGTCTTTCCATTTCCTAGCAAATGGGGCGATGTCATTCTCTCTGATGGAGGCATAGAATTCCACGGTGTGTGTGTGTGTGTGTGTGTGTGTGTGTGTGTGTGTGTGTGTGTGTGTGTGTGTGTGTGTGTGTGTGTATCACATTTTCTTGATCCATTCATCTACTGAGGGGCATCTGGGTTGGTTCCATATCATAGCTATGGTAAATAATGTTGCAATAAACATAGTTGTGCTGTTAGCTTAATATGGTCTTCTTTTTGAACATTTGGGCAAATGCCAAAAATGGGATTGCTGGATCATAGGGGAGCTCTAACTGGAGTCTTGGAAAAATTATATCAAGTGAAGTAAGCCAAACCCAAAGAAACATAGGTCCTATGGTTTCCCTTACGTGCAATAACTATTATATGTCTCAGACAAGCATACAAGTTCAAAAGCTATGTACATACAACCAGATAAGATGATGTTAAGCGAAATAAACCCCAAGATAGGGTTTATAGTCTACCATGGTTTTTTTTCTTTTTATGTTCCTCCCCCCATGGTTTAACCCCTGTTTAAATTGTATTTAATGTTGGTGCCCTGCATCTTGTATACACCCTTCTCTAGCTTGGGGAGGGGAAGGGAAAAAACAAAATGTTTAAATAGGGCAGGCTGACCCGTTGTAACAATGAGATGCACAAGACACTATGTTGAAAAAGGAACTTTACAATATGGGCGGGGAAGCAGGGAAGGGAGGAGAGGGGGAGTGTAGTTGTGGAGGTGGGAGGGAAGAAAGGGTAGGGGAAAACAAAGGAGGAGGTAACAATGCTTGATAGAAAATTTACTCATTACCTTGCTCATGTAACTATAACCCCTCTATACTATATTTTACAGTAAAAACCCCTTTTATAAAACAGAAGCTGTCATGTACTCCAAGTATAGTAGCCCACATTTATAATAACTGCTGATTGGGAAGCAGAGATGACAAGGATCATGGTCTGAGGCCAGGCCAGAGAAAAAAATGCCAAGATAGCCATCTCAACAAATGAGCTTTCCATAGTGGTTCACATCTGTAATCCTAGCTAATTATGTGGGAGGGATAGGTAGCAAAGTCTCAGTCAATCTAAGATCAGACCCAGACAAAAACTTCAAGACCTCAAGTAATTAAATGGACTAGAAGTATGGTAAAAGTAGTTGAGCTTCTTGATGCTATAAAACCAGAGTCCTGTCTAGCAAGCAGAAAATCCCTGAATAGAACCCTTCCACCAAAAAGCCTAAATAACTTTATCCTATTTGAACATCTAATTTCAAGGCGACTGACAGATCCGAGATGGTGACATTCTCTTTAAAATTAGCTATTCAAAAGAGACAAACTTATTTAGGTTTTGAAAAAATTGAAAAGGAAAATGCATGTGATTTTTGTTAGCTCTATAATTCTTGAAAACATAAAATGCACTCAAGTATTTAATATATATCCATATGTGTGCATATGTCCATGTAAGTATGTATATCCATGTATGTATGTATATATGTATGTATATATATACATACAAATGGTTCATCTCTTTACTGTGTAGCCAATGGTACAAATGAATCTGTATAATCACTACTCAAATGCATGAATAGACAAAGAGAATGAGCAGAGAACTCATATTCAGGAAATTATGGCTAGCCCATAACCCTGAAAATCTTTTACAACAGTTTGCATATTTCTGTGACTGCAGTACAAGGACCATACAATGACAGTGGGATACCAGGCAGATGAATTGAGAAATCAGAGATACAAATGTTAAAAATATTCTTTCTGATGGTTAAGTAGAATTTCTTGTATGTGTGTGTGTGTGTTTGTGTTTGTGTGTGTGTGTTTGTGTGTGTGTGTGTGTATTACATTTTTTGATTAATTTTTCTCTTGAGGGTTATCTGGGCAGATTCAATAAGAATGGTTGGGCTGAAACCTTTACTATATCCTGGTTTGTAATCTTTCGGGTAAATGACCAGGAGTAGAGTTGTTGGATCATATGGTAGTGGGTAGTCAAAAGAGGCGTGAAGGTTTAAAAGGTAGAAGAATGAACAGGAGAAAAGGGGGAAAATGCAGAGAGGAATCCATAAATATCCTACAATATTAAGAAGAGTGAAGGAAGAAGTGCATAGATGAGGGGTGGATGAGAATATTGAAAGGGTTGGCATTGATCTAGGTATATTGTAGGCATAAAATGATCTGTTTAATGATAATTCCTATGCTACTTAAAATAATAATTAAAAAATCATGTCCCTAAACTGTTATGCAATTAGAAGCAAAGAAGGAGAATTTGCTCAGATCAACTCCCGGGTCTATAAGTCTTTTTTGTTAGGATAAGTTTTAAAACAATACTAATGATACATATCACTGAAGAAAATTTAATGATTTTCAGCTATTTAAAATAATCATTTTTGGAGATATGGCTCAAGTGGCAGAGTGCTACTTAGTGAGCAAAGCTGTCAGATATTGAATTCAAGTCTCAATCTCGAACAAAAGTACAAACAATCAGTAAAATTCAGGCACTTTCCTGGGCTCTGGTATCTTTAATCCTACCTTTAATCAGAAAGCAGAGATCTGGGGATCTCAGTTCAATGTCAGCTTAGATAGGAACCTCTGTGAGACGCTCATCTCCAATTCACTGCCAAAGAAAGCTGGAGTGGACTCATGGCTCAAGTGGTAAAATGCTAGACTACAGCAAAAAGCTCAGGGGCAGAACCCAATCCTTGTGTTCAAGCCTTAGAATTGTGCATATACATACACAAGGAAGTCAGTCACTCAAGTTCTCAATCTTCCATTTCCCTAATCCTAACTCAAATCTTGGACAGAACCCTAAGAGCAACCTTGATGATAATAGTAACCCAATCCTAAAATTAATGGAAAATATATCCTAACAGATTCTCATTGTCTTTGAAATGATTTATTTGCACTTTGCTACAAATCCTACAGATTCCCTAACTTGGACTCTGAAATCGTTCCCTATTATGAATCATTAAGCTCAAATCTTCATATCATGAAAACTACCATAGTTTCCACTGATCTTAACTTTTTCTGAACTCCTCTGTCTCCAAAAAGAAGTTGCAGGTTTACTTAAAATCTACTCTAGTTCCTAACCCTAACTATATATCTAAACCTTACTAGAGACCTAACTCTAAATTTAACCCTATTGAACCCTGAATAGGAAACTTAGGAAAACTCTGGAGAATTTTTAAATTTCAAACTTATTTTACTTCAAAGTGTTAGCAGAAAACTCAGTTTTACCTTAAAGCTTACCCTTCCCTAAGCCTAAGTCTAACCTGAACTAGACAAGCAACCCTAGCCCTAGAACTAATAGCCTCTGGATTCTAAAAGCCATACAAATACATTAGTTTTTATTCATCCTAACTTTGATTCAACTCATCTCTCAAATAGTTTGTAGTTTTTCTCATTATCTTGCCATTTTTGTAACCCTAACCCTAACTGGAATATTGAGGCTAACCCTCACACTAACCATACCCTAATCTTAATAATTATTAGCAGTTTCTTACTTCACATTCATCCTAATTCTAACTAGGCTTGTTATTCGAAGATGTACTTTCAGTTTGACCCAAAACTTTCCATTTCCCTAATGCTAACACTAACTCCAGCTGGAACTGAAACCTAACTTTCATCCTAATGATAGTCCAATTCTAATGTTTAAGAAAAATACTCTGTTTTTATTCATTCTAATGAATACTCCAGTTTGCACTCTGGAAATGAGTTTCAGTTTGCCCTAATTCCCATAAATTTTCTGACTCTTCCTCTGAAGTTATCTTGTTCCCTAACATGAACCTTTATATTATTTGTCCTCACATTCTCTTATCAGGAAAAATACTGTAGTTTCCAATGATCCTACCTTTTCCTGAACCCCTGTGCCCTAAAACAATTTCAGATTTACTTCCCATCTATTCCATTAATTAACTCTAACTCTCAACCTAAACCTGGCTGGAAAACTCTCATTAATCATTACGAGAATGATCACTGAGAAATAAATATAATGATAATGCTCTAGTTACTGTTCAATCTCATATTTTTGCTTCCACATGTTAGTGAAAACTGAATATTATACTAAAAACTTTCCTATTCATAACACTATTCATAATCAGAACAAAATACTGACCCTAATGTTAATCCAAATTATATGTCAATACTAACACTAACACAAGTACACTAGTTTTCACTCATCCTAACTTGATTCAAATAAGCCTTCCAAAATAGTTTTCAATTTTTTTCCAATATCTTAGTCATTTTCTAACCCTAAACTTAATCTTAACTAGAACATTGAGAATAACCACAACCCTAATTGCAAGTAGATTTTAATATTAATATCAATACTCTAGTTCACATTCATGCTAATTCCTGACAGGCTTATTCTAAAATTTACCTTCAATTTGACTCTCATTTTTTCTCCTTCACGCTAAACCCAATCATGTCTAGAATCCTAACCATATCCTTGACACTAATGTTATCTTACTTCTAAAATTTATGAAAAATGGTTGTTTTGTGTCATCCTTACTGAAATTCCACCTGTAATTCTTGAAATAAATTGAAGGTTTTCCTAAACGCTATAGATTTTATCACTCTTAACTTTGAATCTATCTTGTTCCTTAACAGGAATCATGATATCCATTGATCTCAAATCCTGATATTATGAAATACATTGTACTTCCACTATCCAAGCTTTTCCTGAATTCCTAGAACCTAAAATAAGTTCAGATTTACTTAACATTTAAAACATTTGTTTTCTTTTTCTTTTTGTCGAACGTGGGGTTTGAACTCTGGGCCTGGGCATGATCCCTGAGCTCTAGGTCATGATCCCTGAGTTTTTTAGCTCTAGGTGTACACTTTACCACTTGAGCCACAGCACCACTTTTGAGTTTTCTGGTGGTTAATTGGAGATAAAAGTCTCATGGACTTTCTGCCCCGGCAAGCTTTGAACTGCAATCCTCAGAAAACAGCTTCTTGATTAGCTAGGATAATAGGCATGAGAAACTAGTTTAACCAATTTCTTTATCCTATTCTCAACCCCCTTTAACCAGAAACCTAATCCTAATCACAATCTAATTTAACACCAAATAGTTACTGTAAGGAAAATTGTCTAGATTCTATTCAATCACACATTTTTTTTTTTTGCTTCTACTTCTTATTGGAAAACTAAATTTTACACTAAAGCGTATCCTTCCCTAAACCTAACGAGAAAAAAAATGTAATTCACCCTTTAAGCCAAATTATGTCTGAATGTTCAAAGTAACACAGACACTGGTTTTCATTCATTCTAACCTTGATGCCATTCATTCTTCTTAAAATATGTTACTGTTTTACATCTTTTTATATCTTACATCTTTTTCTCATGCTAACCCCAAATCTAACTGGAACACCTTGCCTAATCCTAAACCTACATATAACCGAATCATAATGTTAATAGCAAGCTTCTATTGCACTTTTATTCTCTTGCTCAACATGTAGGTCTAAATTTTACTTGCATTTTGAGCCTACATTTTTAAGTGTTTTTCTATTTCCTGTCAGGTTTTCTTTTTCTTTATCTTTCTATTTTTTTTTTGTTCAGTCATGGGGCCTAAATTCTAGCATTGGGCACTCTCCCTCCACTCTTCAGATCAAGGCAAGCGATTTACCACTTGAGCCACAGCGCCACTTATGGTTTTCTAGTGGTTTATTGGAGATATGAGCCTCACCGACTTTCCTTCCTGGGCTGCTTTGAACTCAGATCCTCAGACATCAGCCTCCTGCGTAGCAAGGATTACAAGCGTGAGCCACTGACACCCATCTTAATTATTTTTTTAAATTTTATTTTATTGTAATGATGCTTTAAAGTCAAATTAGTTACACGAGTAAGGTAATGGGTATATTTATTGTTGAGCATTGTTAAACACTTCTTTGTTGTTCTCCTACTACCTCACCTCCCTTACTCCTCGTTCCCCATGGTGTAAAGTTCATTTTCAACATAGGGTCTTCTAAGTATCATTGTTGCATCCTGCATTGAACCTATTTCACTAATCCTAATTCTAATTCTGTCTGGGATCCTAAACCTAAACATAATAATAATGATAGCTCAATTCAGAAGTTAACAAAAATATTCAAATTTTTGTTCATCCTGTTAATCCACTATACAACTTGAATTAATTGCAGTTTAGCTCATTTTTTTCCCAAATTAGATTATATGTGCAAATAAAAAGATGAAACTTTATGTGAAATACAGAAGATCTTTGGAAGAAGAAGTAATGAAAAGAAAATAGAGGCAGGGAGTATAATCAAATGCTTTAAACATATTATGGTATTGCCACTTCTGACAATTAATAACCATTAACAAAATACCTAGTATTTTTTAAGAGAGCCATTGATATATCTGGGGAATAAAATACTTGTGTTAGATAAACTTTGTTCATGCATATTTTATATTGTTATTGGTCAATTATTTAACGTAATGAACAAAAATATATCAAATAAGATTCCATGAAAAATACACAAAACAGTTTTTTAGTAATTGAGAATAAGTTATAGTCATGAATTTTAGGAAACTAAATTTCTATTTCCCTATGAAGCAATGATTTAAGTTTACTAATCTAGTTATTTTAGACATCATAATTGGCATGAAAAACAACTAACTGTACATCTTGTTTCTTGAATGAATGATGTTTAAACATGGTCTTTCATTCAAATGAATACTTAGGTTTACTTTCAAAATAAATGCAATTTTATCTCCTTTCACAACAAGTACTTACCCTGCAATTAAATGTATTAATATATTCAGGTATTTAAAAGCTAAAATTTCTATTTTTGATATGTAGCTCTACATATTCAGAATGACACGTTTTTTGTATTCGTAAATGTCTAACCTCTGGGATTTTTGCTTCATCAATATAAATTATCTCATGAGGTTGTTGCAAAGGATCCAGTAACCAGTGTGGTCAAAAATATTTCCTAAATTCTAAATTTAAGTCTAATCATTTTTAGCCTTTGATTATATCATTTATTTTCTCTTCAGAGCAATTAAGCTAAAATAATTACTACTTTTTAAACATTTTGCTCACATTGTAAATAATATCAACACAGGTCACAAAGAGACATTATTTCAGACTCATCATATTTGGTAAAGTTAGTGTGAAGAATGTAGAGAGCAGAAGGTTCTTATACTCAATAAATATTTTTGGTTAATTTAAATTAAATTAAATATCTGGATTTCTAATTTGGAGGTTAATCACATGGAAACAGGAAAATAATTTTTAAAAAATAATTACTTTGGGACCATTTTTCTTCTTAAAATATGAAGCAAAAATATCTCTAAGAAATGTATTTTTTTCAATAAAATGTTTCAACCCTTAATAAAGTGCTTTATACTTTAATAAAAGGCTGTCTCAAAATAGAAATTCTGCAACTAATCTAATGTATGTTTTCATGCACAAAATTCTGTGGCTTCTAGTCTTATGTGATTTTAATTATATTTTATATTTGTGACATGATCCCTACTTATATTTATTACAAACTTCTGTAATTATACAAATCATGCCGGTACACACACACTAACTTACATAAGATAATATTCAAACAAAATTATCTTTTTTTTATGTCTCCAACAGGGATGGATGCTGTGCTGAAGTATATTAACAAAGAGTCTTTATGAAATGGAAATTTGCAACATGAGGATGGGAACATGAGCACTTTCTACTTGGCTGAACAGGAATTTTTGTTTCTACAGTACTTTCTTACCTTTTAATCACACAGGGAAAGCCATAAAATTTGAAATGCATATGAAGGAATTGCATTCATAAAAGATGTGGCAACCCTGCTCAAAAGGTCGATCTTATCACTGGTTCTTTGTGCTTGCTGCCTGATCTATTTCTCTATCATATGTTTCATATTATTAAACATATTAGTAATTCAGCAGTAAGTATATTACAGGAAATTCCTGAAAATCACAGCTATTGCAGTTTAATAATCAGAAGAGAGGAAAAGGATTATATTAATCTCCAATTTCTCCCTTTGGCCTTCAATTTGCCAATCAATTTTCAAAACAATCATGTAAGATGTTAGTTTATTTTTCCCTTTTTAATTAGAGATTAAGCAAGTGTTTTTTGCAGTAAAAAGTGATGACAGTGGTATCAGAGCTCTGGTAAGGGCACCTTCTCCTTAACAAGTAATGCTCTATGGACTGTAAACATAGAAGCCACACTAAAATTCTCTACACACACACACACACACACACACACACACACACAAACGTGCACACACACACACATACACACACACACACACACACACACACACACACACACAGAGCTGCCACCCAGACACATCAGAGATAAGTTCCATTCCCTTGTAATGATAGTTGATTGATGTTTGCTGCATTGCTTTATCTCAGCTTCAAGATCTTGCTTGGACCTTTAACTTTCCCCGAGATCAACTCCCTAATTCTTAGTATACCGTGTGTCTGTGTATTCACAATAGGTTCCTGGCTGCTTCAGGCCAATTAATACCCTGAATAGAGTATCCTCAAACTTCACATCCAAGTCAAAACTCCATGAGTTTATACATCGTTGCAAAACACTAAAATTTATTGGATATAGAAACCAAGAGAAAACCACCTTGTTACTTTAGTAGCAATTGACATCATGAAAGTAGAAGAATATTAATCAAGAACTGAGGTAAGAGAATGGGAGTATGTCTAAAATGTTGAATACTGGATGTGTGTTACAGATACAAAATCATCATCTATAGGCTTATTTATTGAAAAGGTCATCATATATTGAAAGCACTATTTACAAATACAGTTTTCCAGTTACTTTGCTTACCTATCACTTCTGATGACAAATCCGCTCATGAATTTTTATAGGATCTTTGAATAAATGACACGATTTGCATATATGTATCATCTTAAGGAAAGACAGTATGCTTTTACATCTTTCTTTCTATATGACAAGCCCTTATTTTTTGTTTCCCTGTTTGCTGAATAAATGTATTCCTGGAAACAAAATATTCACATCAAATCTGGGTGTAATTTTTATTTTTTAAATTTGAAATATAAACTTTGTTGTGACTAGTCATTTTCTAAAGATGAGTGATATTCATGAACACTAAAATGTTGGTGCCTTTAAGTAAATTGAGACTTGATGTGGTATTTGTCTAATTGACTTAACCAACAACAATAACAACAAACATTTAGTTAGTAAATGCAAAATAAACAATTCATACTTGGAATATATAATTGCTCCTTCCATACTGATACCTGTACTTTCCCTATATTAGTATACTATTTTGAAAAAAAAACTTTTAATCATTAATTCACGGCAATTAATGCCAGGAATGTGCTTAGATGTCAGGTGAAGATTAATTCTGGAAATTCAAAGATTCCAGGCTTTTGAGTGGTCACTGCTAATCACAATTAGAAGTGTAGTATAAGTGAGATTTGGAAATCTTTTTGGTAAGTCATGGCACCAAAAAGGCAGAGGCTAATTAATAGTTTTTACAGAAGAGAAGGAATAACTCCAGATGGAAGGAATAAATGATAATAACTATGTTATACCACAAAATGTTCTAGGGAACCATTTTTGGTTATTAAAGAACTAGTCATCAACAAGGCTTATTCATCATTGCCTTTAGCATTGTAGTAATTAGTCTAATTCTTAATTTCTGTGTGATAAGTTGTATATCCTTCTATGCTGTACTTTCATACCTGAACTCCTTTGCTTTCTAAAAATCACAGTCTTTTATATTTCTCTATGAACAATTTCTGATATTAAGTCGACAAATCCAGACAGCAGAGGATGCTAATGTAAGAGTCCCTTAACACATGAATCATTAATGTAACAACATGGAAAAGGAGGATAAATTTATTGCTACCCCGATTTTTCTGAAAAGTTGCAATGTCATCATTTGATTCAAATTTCCATTCTTTGTCTACATAGTGTCAATAAGTAAACATAATTGCAAATATAAGACGGATGCTAGTGGCTCACACCTGTAATCCTAGCTACTCAGAAAGTTGAGACCACAAGATTGTGGTTCAAAACCAGCCTGGTCAGGAAAGTCCATGAGACTCTTATCTTTAATTAACCACATAAAACCCAGAAGTGGTGCTGTACCAAAAGTGACAGAGTGCTCAACTTGAGCTGAAGAACTGAGGGACAAGGCCCAGTATCAGAGTTAAAGACCCAAGACCAAAAAAAAAGTGCAAATATGACTTTCAGTTTCCCCAAAAGGAACGACAAAGGCAATAGTAATCTTCCCAAGCAGAAAAATAATTCCAAAATGATTCAGTGCACCTTCTTTTATGGTTTCTTAGCTGGACATATTCTCTTCTTTTAAAAATTGTCAAATATTAGCTTTATAATAAACTTCATCTAATATTTCTTGGTTCAAAGGAGAAGTCCATACAGTTGAAGTCACTTGAATTTATTACTATCTCAGTTCAGACAACCCAGGCAGGACAGTCTGTCTAACTCTTATTTGTCATTAAACACTAAAAAAGCCAGAAGTGGAGTTTAGGCTCAAGCAATAGAGTACTAGGTTTGGGGGAAGTTGGGCACGAAAGACAACTGTACTGGGACAGGATCCATCCTCTGGGTTCAAGCCCCCAAACCAGCACAAACTAAACAAACAAACAAAGAAATAAAAAAACCACATGTTTCTTTGAGACCATCCTTAAAGCACTGGTTTGAGAAACGGCTCCTTTCGCTGATCGTACTCACTGGATCCTGCTTTGTGGAATCCTTATTGCTATGGAGAACTCGGGACCAGACTAAAGAATTGGGTAACTGACTCCTGCAACAAGAGAATCATCTCAGGAGTGAAGTATCTGTCCATAGGTCTCTTTAAAACTCTCATAACTTTGTTTCTTTGCAGGAGAACACTTTTAAAACAAATTTATTTCCTTTTATTCTATGCTGGCCTTAAAATGGCATATTGTTTCCTTTTGTTATCCTCTTAACTAGAAGTTTACAGACAAGCTTTATATAAGTAAAGGACACACTTGAAAAAGTCAGGAACAGAGTTTCCTTCAGGCCTTGGATTCTTTTCTTGTATCATAAAAATGACAGCACAAATTACCATGATCTTTGTCATTTTCCTATGTTCAACTCCTCTCTTGGGATCAGTTTTCACTTGCAATAACAGTTCCTTCCACTTACTTCCAGTAACAATCTATGGTGCTGCTCCAGGTAAAATGAATATTTTCTGGCTTCATTGAAATAGCACAATTATATCTTTGAACATGAGGTAAAATGTGTTTCAGAGATAACTTTATAACGAGAAAATACTGAATTTGCATGGCTTATGAAACCTTATTCATATACATATGGCCATATAAGATGATGTTAAGTGAAATGGAACCCAAGATAGGGACACAACTTGCTTTTTCGTTCGTGCTATTTTTTTTAAAAGTATCTAACATGTAGTATGTGAATTTTTGTTTCTCTTCTATTTTCTTCCTCCATGGTATAACCCCTGTTTTCATTATATTTATTGTCAGCGACTTGCATCTTGCATATACATTTTTCTAATGTGGGGAGGGGAAGGGAAATAACAAAATGCTTAAACACGTATACAGTATGACCTGTTGTATCAATGAGTTGTACAAGGCATTATGTAGAAAATTAGCTTTACAACTTGAGGAGGGGAGAAGGGAGTTGGGTTTGTGGGGAGGAAAAGGATTATAGGAGAAAAACAAAAGAGGAGGTAACAATGCTTGATAGATAATGTACTCATTAACTTTCTTATGTAACTCTAACCCTTCTTTAAACCATTTTTACAATAAAAAACATGAAAAAAACATCCTGGACTACTTTAAGTTCAAATTTCCTAAGTGCTCTGTAATTAAGACCAATTTTATGTGGGAAGAATGTTCTCAGAAACATTTTTTGTGAGTGTTTGTTTTGTGCATTATTTCCCAAGTGTACATAAGTTAGAAGTAGGAAAAACAATAGAAATAATAAGAGAAAAAGAAGTTTTGTGCTAAAGTATAATGGTTCAATACACTATAGAAGACTCTTTCAATAAGATAACTTTGAAACAATAAAATCCAAGGCCAGTATGTAGATCTATGGGAGTGATATAGGGAAAGCATTACTACTAAGTGGAAAATGGACGATGAGGCCACTCTTGTTTTCTACTAGGTCTAAATCATGGTAGCTAATCATGCAAATTTGTAAAAAGTAGAACAGAAGAGCAATTCTGGTTCCAAAACAAGTCAGATATAAGAGCATGGACTTAACTGGAAAAAAGGCAATATTGAGAGAGCAGGAAATATAGTAGCAATGAACTGGTGGATAAGATAACATTTCTTTTTCTTTTTTAGTTTTTTTTTTTTTTTGATGGTTGTGGGTCTTGAACTCTGGGACTGGGCGATGTCTCTCCCCTCTTCAGCTCAAGGCTAGAGCTCTACCATTTGAGCCACAGTGCCAATTCAAGTTTTCTGGTGGTTAATTGGAGAGAAGTGCCTCAGAAAACTTTCATACTGGTGCTTGATCTGAATTGCAATCCTCAGATCTCAACCTCCTGAGTAACTAGGGTTATAGGTTTGAGCCACCAGTACCAGGCTTAAGATCACATTTCTAGCAGTATACACTCAGGATATGTAATGTGTATGTTCATCTACCTTTGTATGAAATCTTGAGTTAAAAATCTAGGCTACAAGTCAGACTTTACATTCACAAAAATGTTTGTAGTTTAAAACCATACTCCTGAAAAAATAAAAACTAAGAATGTAAAAGAGTCTGGAAAGTTAAGTTTGCATCCAGCTTCGGCAGAACAGTCTTTGCAACACTGCCTATAATTAACCAGCCAAAAACTGCATTGGATAAATGGCTCAAGTGATGGGATACTAGTTATGATGAACAGTGCTGAATAATAGCATGAGGTTTCTGCATACATACATACAAACATTTACACACGCACAGAAGCACTTATATGTGCAAACACACATATGAAACAACTCTCACAATGTGTAGAAAAGTTAGAAAATAAAAGATAATATGTCCTGTGTAAGACTAGAATCAATTGATAATTTTTAATATTAGAAAGTCGTCACGTGAACTTTCCCCCCAAAAGCTTGAGACTATTACATAGGTAGTGACCAGAGATAGTAAAAGAGCCAAGTAATAATTATTAAAGGGATCGGATCCATGGAAGAATGAATCAGAGACCCCTGCAGGTGCATCTGAAAATGTTAATCTCCTGTGTCAAATGTTAGAACATCTTTGAAAATTGTACAGAAACAGTTTGAGCAGTCAGTCTAGTGGATAAGATCATCGGAGAAGTTCAGAATTACTAGTATGTTTCTCAATTAAATAAACCAACAAACTATGGCAGGGCAATGCGATACAAGTCTGGAATTCTAGCACTCTAATACAGGAGATTAGAGAGTGGATAAAATAGTAATACCTTCCCTGGACTAGGTAGTATAATTTTGCCTCAGTAAAACAAACGAAAGGACAAGAAAGGAATTCACAGTTGGAAGCTTGGGCTAATTTTGTCATTACTTTTTGAGAAGTCAAGTTTCCTGTTGAAATGCAACTCATATATCATCCTCAGTCATGTTTTGAATGCTCTCTTCATTACAAAATACTTCTAGATGCAAAATAGTTCATGATTCCGAACCAAAAATTTGAAAAATTTAGCATCATTATGTTGGATTCCAAAGAAATAATGAAGGATTACAAAAGCTTAAGCCTGGAGAAACAGCAAAGTTATCTAATGTAGGACTTTGTAGACCCTACTAAATTAGAATTTAGATTTAAAATAAATATCTATTTCTTGTAATTTTATATTCTATAGGATACTATAAAAAGTTTTAATTTACAAATTCACAAATGATTCTGGCATTCTATTTGTCTAGAATACTCTTTCAAGAGAGTTGTAATTAGGACTTAGTTAATAGATAATTCCAAAAGTTCATGTATAACATGATAATGTGAATAATCTAGAAAGAGTTGACAATAAATGGATGCTATTAATTTATAAATTTAGTAAAAGAGCAATATTTGAGACTTCGGTGTAACATGGTATGAAGAGAGATATTGTTTGAAATCTTTTTTCTTCTACCTGTACATAACAAAGGAAGAAATTTCCTTAATTTTATACCTCTGTATACAATGAGAAAAATGCTAGGTTTGGGGTTTGTTTTCATTTTGTTTTTGTTGTTTTGTGTGTCCTAGGGCTTCACGTCTGGGCCTGCCCACTTTTCCTGAGCCTGTTTTTTGCTCAAGGATACTGCTCTACCACTTGAACCTCAGTGCTATTTGTGTCTGGCTTTTCCTGAGCAGTTTATTGGAGATAAGAATCTAAGGAACCTTCCTGCCTGGGTGGGCTTTGAACCATAATATACAGATCTTTGCCTCCTGAATATCTATGGTAGACAAAAATATATGTATAAATAATATTTTCAAGTTTTCTGATCTTAAGATCACCACTTGAGGGAAAATGATGCAGCAAAGTTTAGTGTAGTGTTCTTTCAACAATAGAAAGGGCATAACATTAGCAGAAGTGTAGAATTTTTTCACGATACTGATAAGCTAGTCATGCTGTGAATTTAGGGAATGTTAAGGTGCACCTTACAAGGTGGAAACTGTTGGGTTAGAATGACTTTACTGCATAAAATGTTGGGATGGATTGTCATTGAAATAATAGCTTACTATGATAAAACAAATGTTTACTCTAGAGGAATTAATTATTATAGATACTTCATAGTTTTATCTTCTACCAGAATGTGGCTAGTTTCTCTGTTGACCTTTAAATATGTAATGCCCCATTGGAAACTGCACCTATTGCAGAATTAAATAAAATGCATACAGGCACTTTTTTAAATGTCTCTGGTATGGCATGCTCAGAATTTGAAAATGAGTTGTTAGTAGAACACATACATTCTGTCCTCTTAACAAATATTCAGTTTTAAAAATTAGGAGTTTCCAGAGAATTGAACTATTTTCTATTTAGTACGAGACAATACTAAAATAATGCTTTTTAAAAAAATAATGGCAAGTATATTCTGAAAATTTTTATAGTTTGATAGCATTCAAGTTGATGATCCTCTGACAAAGACAGGGGAAATTAATTCAAATTAAAAGCCAAATATTGTTCATTTTTTAAAAAATTTAATACACATAGAATATCATTTACTATAGAAATACCGTGAAATTATATTTTATGTAGCTTATTTTTAAATTTAATTTTATTGTCAAGGTGATATATAGAAGGGGTTGCAGTAATTGTAAGGTAGTGAATATCTAACAAGTCGAACTTTTTATGCCCTCCCTCATTTTTCTCACACTTTTACTTCATCCCAATACGCCTCACAAGTTGTAATGTGAATATCCTATATCTTTTCTTGTGAGTGTTGCTATTGCATTGGTTTTCCCTTTGTCCTTTGTCTCGCCATTTTGTTGTTCCTCTACCTTTGCCAAATTAAGATAAATGTGTCTATAATACACAGGATACTGAAATCAAATACAGCAGGGAATAAACCATAGGGGAAAACACAAAAGAAAAAAGAAATAATGTGGTGATTGAAGGTGTTTAATGAGAAATCAAAATGTATAAGTAGTCCTTTGCTATAAGTTAAATCTCACTTTTTCTTTTTGGAGAATATAATGATCAAAGTAATATTTGAGAATCAGCAAGCAATTGTTCAGAATCATGCTTCCAGTGCAAGTGGATCAACAGTAAGTAATCCTCAATACCATTTTCCACAAAGTTTTGTCACAGATACAATCGGCCTGCCTTCTCTTGCTGCTTTCATAGCCTGGACCGATTCCTTCATTATACATGAAAAGTGTGATTCAACTGATTTCATTCATATCTGTTCCTAGAATTATCAAGGATTTAGATTCTTGTCTGCAATATGATTAAACCTACGTCTCTTCATGTAGGCTGCTAAAAATGTATTTAGCCAATTCAAGTAAATACATAAATTCTATTTCCATCTTTTTTAAACCATAAAATTCTTCTTGATCAGAGGCATGCATTTGTGGCTATCTGGGTCATTGCACATCTGTCTCTCTTCCTCTCTCTTTAATATTTCTCATAGATAATAGGATTGCTCTATAATTATCATAATTCATTTTGCTTTTATATTTTTGGTTGCATCATTTTACTTTCTGCTCTGCCATTTACCAAATCATTTATATAGAAGGCATTATTTCATCTTTTCTCATTCCTAGAATAAGCTGCACATGAAGACACCACTGGTCCTTATTTTCAGTCTGTATCTTTGAATACGGAGGAAAATCTTTCCTCTGCTCTCCATCAATTCCCTACTCTCCAGTTAGAATAATTTTGAATAGTAAAAATGGAAAAAGGGAAAATAAATCATGGTGAAAACACAGATGCAGAAAATTCACCGGATTTTTCTGAACAGTTCAACTAACCTGATCTATTAGGGAAATACATGGACACCTCATTCCCATCGTCACTCAAAGTCTCAGGTTAGGCAATTCTAATGAAGACGGGGAACATGATGAAAAAGTGAGGAATGGTATCAATTGCAAGAAAAATGGAGAAGGATCCATGCAAATTTCTTCTTTGGGCTGCTGAAAATAATCAGGTTATTACACTGCAGAGACTACTTTCCAAAAAGGCCACTCGTGTGAATACTAGGGATGATGATGATTATACCCATATTCATCAGGAAGCCTACAGTGGACACTTAGACACTGTCCGTGAGTTGGTGACTCAAGCGGCAGATATTCATGCAATAACTGTAGATGGCTGAACAACCCTGCGCAGTGCTTATATGTGGAATAATATTAGAGAGGCTTTCTTCTTACTTCATCATGATGCAGATACCAATGTCCCCCTTGCATCTTGCTGCTGGGAATAGAGATAGCAAAGACATGTTTGATCTGCTTCTGTTGAACCATTATGTCTGAAGATCAACTTGGAAGAAACTGTATTTGATATTGCCAAAAGGATAAGTATGTATCACTACCTCTTTGAAGTTTTGGAAGGCTGTACAAATTGCTCTCCTAAGTCATAATGGTTTGGTTAAGTTTCTTAAATTTCAAAAATGCCATTGAATTTTTGTTTCCATACAAAATATTTTCACAATCCAAATAACAATAATAGCTTACTATAACATTTCATAGATTCCATGGAAGTCTTCCAAGTGAATTGCCTGACATTGATGTCAAAATGTATTCAAGAGTTAGTTGTATACATCTATAATGATTTCTGGAGAGTTTGTGCTTTTTTATTGTAATTAAGTGGTTACATAATTTCCCTAATTTCACAGTATTGTGGGATAGTGATGCTCAGTTAGTCACAAACACATTCTAACATTTCTGGAGCAAATTGTCTATCACAGTCTATAACATTTATGAGTTCTATGAGCTTTGCGATACAGTTATTACTTCCACATTGGTTGGTATGTACATTTCTTTTGTTTTGCATAACATCAGCTGTTCCCTTTTTCCCACTTGTTTTCTCCCTCCCATCCCTGCCATTAACTTGCTTAGTTCATTTTGGTCAATGTCCAGTGCAGCTGACGGGTTTCTCCCTGATTCCCTCTACTTCTATGTCATCTTCCTGGTTCCCCTCCATTGTACACATATATACCATACATGTGATCAGCAGCATGGGGTTATTTAGTAGAGATTCGACCAGATGAGTGAAAGTCCTTTGTTTCTTAAGTCCTGTTAATTTTGTCGTATTGCCTAACATTTTGGTTTTAACATCCACTTATCAGGGAGAACATGTACTGTTTGTCTCTTTGCTCTTGTCTTACCTTGCTCAACATGATCACCTTCTAGCTCCATCCATTTCCATGCAAATGCCATTATTTTATCATTTCTAATGGCTGCATAATATTGCATTGTGTATAGATACCACAATTTTGGGATCCATTCATCTGTGGTCGGACATCTGGGTTGTTTCCATATCCTGGCTATTACGAACAGTGCGGCAATAAACATGGAGGTGCATGTGTCCCTGTATACTGGTTCCTGTTGTTCAGGATGGATGCCTAGAAGTGGTATGACTTGGTCATAAGGGAGGTCAATATTTAGCTTTCTTAGGACTCTCCAGACTGTTTTCCAAAGTGGTTGTATAAGTGTACATTCCCACCAGCAGTGTAGTAGGGTTCCTCTTTCTCCGCATCCCCTCCAGCATTTGTCATTGGCTGACTTGAAGATGTAGGACATTCTGACTGGGGTAAGGTGGTATCTAATGATTGTCTTTATTTACATTTCCTTCACAACCAGGGATAGTGAACATTTCCTAATATGTTTCTTTGCCATTCTTATCTCTTCTTCTGAGAAGTCTCTCTTTAGTTCCCTTGCCCATTTAGTAATTGGTTTGTTAGGTTTTTGAGGTCCTAGTCTCTTGAGTTCCCTGTACATACTGGATATTAACCCCTTTTCGGATATAGTGCTGGTAAATATTTTTTCCCAATTAATTGATTGTCTTTCTAGCTTGGTTGTGATAGCTTTAGCTTTGCAGAAGCTTTTTATTTTAAGGTAGTCCCATTTGTCATGTCTCACTCCAATTTGTTGTGACCCTGGGACTCTGTTTAGGAAATTCTTTCCTGGGCCAATAAGTTCAAGTGTCTCTCCTACTCTGCCTGCAGAGGTTCCAGAGATTCAGGTTTAATGTTAAAGTCTTTAATCGATTTTGAGTTGATGTTGGTGTATGGTGATATGCTGGAGTCCACTTTTATTATTCTGCATGTGGCTGCCCAGTTTTCCCAGCACCAGTGGTTGAAGAGGCTGTGTTTCTTCCATTGTCTGTCTTTGGTTCCTTTGTCAAATATCAGCTAACTGTACGCATGTGGATTTATTTCTAGATCTTCTATTCTATTCTATTGGTCTTTGGGTCTGTTTTGGTGCCAGTACCATGCTGTCTTTGTTATTATGTCTCTATAGTAGAGTTTGAAGTGCGGCATAGATATCCCTCCCATGTTGTCTTTATTCACTAGAATTGTTTTGGCTATTCTAGGTATTTTGTGGTTCCATATGAATTTTTGGACTGTTTTCTGTATTTCAGAGATGTACATCATTGGGATTTTAATAGGAATTGCATTGAATTTGTATATTAATTTGGGCAGCATTGCCATTTTCACTATATTGTCTGCCTCTCCAAGAGCATAGGAGGTCGTTCCATTTCCTAGTGTCTTCTGTAATTTTTTCTTTACCTTTTTTATAGTTTTCATTAAATAGTTCTTTTACATCTTTGGTTAGGTTAATTCCTAAATATTTTATTTTGGGGGAGGTTATTGTGAATGGGGTTGCTTCCCTTATTTCCCTCTCTGCTTGTACATTGTCAGTGTACAGGAAGGCAACTGATTTTATTGGACTGATTTTTGTGTCCTGTCACTTTGCCAAAGTGCTTCCTGATTTCTAAGAGTTTGGGGATGGAGTTTTTGGGATCATGAAGGTATAGTATCATGTCATCTGCAAAAAGAGATAGTTTAATTTCTTCTTTCCCTATGCAGATCCTTTTAATGTATCCCTTCCACTCCTCAAATTTATATATATATATATAGATAGATAGATAGATAGATATCTATCTATATATATATATGTATGTATATATAAGATACAGAACACTGGAATCAAATACAGTGAAAACAGGTGTTTACCATGGGGGAATAAAGTACAAAAAAATCACATAGTGCATTATAAGCTTATTAAAAACAAAAGAAAGAGAGGAAAAACCGCTTGTGTCTCTGACTTGGGGTACATTTCACTTAACATCATCTTGCATGTTCATATGTACCTAGCCTTTGATCTTCTCTGCTTGTCCTAGACATGTACTAATCCTTGTAAACAAAGTTAAAACAAGGTAAATTATGGGACCTATGTTTCTTTGGGTCTGGCATACTTCACTCAATATAATTTTTACCAAGTCTTTCCATTTCCTAACAAATGGGGCAGTGTCATTATTTCTGATGCAATCCTAGAATTCCAGTGTGTGTGTGTGTGTGTGTGTGTGTGTGTGTGTGTGTGTGTGTGTGTGTATTTGTATCACCCTGCATGAGAATCAAGTCAAAATGGATCAAAGACCTCAAAATAAAAGCAGACACCGTGAAAACATTACATGAAGGATAAGAGAAAATAGGGCTCTTTAGCACAGGCCAAAATGTTCTTAATAGAGAACCAGAAACAACCAATCACAAAAAGGTTGTAGAAATGGGATTGCATGAAACAGCAGAGCTTCTGCAAGGTAAAGCTCATAGATAGTAAGATCAATTGAAAGCCCACTTACTGGGCTTTCAATTTTAACAGCACCATTTACTGAAAAGGCTGTCTTCCTTCCATTCTATTTTTTTTAGCTCCCTTGTCAAAGATTAGGTGGCTATAGATCAGTGGGTTTATTTCTGAGTCTTCAGTCCTATTCCATTGGTCCTCAGTACTGTTCTTGTGCCAGTACCAAGCTGTTTTTATTACTATGGCTTTTTACTATAGTTTGAAATTTGGAACTGATATTACTCCAGTGCTGTTCTTTCTGCTAAGAATTGACAAACCTACAGCCAGCATTATACTTATTGGTGAAAAGTTAAAGCCATTTCTTATTAATTCAGGGAAGAGATAAGGATGTCCCCTCTCTCCACTCCTCTTCAACTTAATATTAAAATGCTAGCTGGGACAATAAGACAAGATGGAAAATTAAATGGAATCCAAATAGGGAAAGATGAAGTAAAACATACAAGATGAACAATGGAGTAGAATTGAAAACCCAGAAATGAACCTATAGTCCGATAGCCATCTAATTTTTGATAAGGGAGCTAAAAAAAATACAGTGGAAAACGAGAGCATCTTCAGTAAATGGTACTGGCAAAATTCGTTAAGTACTTGTAGAAAACTAAATCTAGATCCTTATTTATTACCCTTTCAGAATCAACTCCAAATGGATTAAAGTCTTCAGAGTCAAAGCAGACACTCTGAAAATATTACAGGATGGAATAGGAGCAACCCTAGATCTCCTTGGCACAGGCCTTAATTTTCTTAATGGAGTCCCAGAAACACACACAAAAAAATCAAAAACAGTTTTGACAAATGGGATTGCATGCAATTGCAGAGGTTCTGACTGGCAAAGGACATAGCTAGCAAGATCACTAGAAAGTCCACGGATTGGGAGAAGATCTTGCATAAAACGGACAAGGGTCTCATACCTAAAATATACCTGGAACTCAAAAAATTAAATCCCCCAACAACAAATCTTCAAAGAATCAACTGCCCAATAAATAAATGTGCTAAAGACTTAAAGAGAACTTCTCTGAAGATGAAAGAAGGATGGTCAATAAACACATGAAGAAATGCTCGAACTCTCTGGCCATGAAAGAAATGCAAATCAAAACAGCATTGAAATACCACCTAACCCCAGTTAGAATGGCTATAATCAAGAACTCTAATAACAGATGCTGGAGGGGATGTGGACAGGAGAGAACCTTACTGCATTGTTGGTGGCAGTGTAAACTTGTTCAACCACTTTGGAAAGCAATATGGAGGTTCCTCAAAAGACTCCACATAGAACTCCCCTATGACCCTGCAATCCCACTTTTTGGCATTTACCCAAATGTTCACAAACAAGACCACACTAAAGCTTCCAGAACGACAATGTTTATTGCATCATTATTTACCATAGCTAAGATATGGAACCAACCCACATGACCCTCAGTAGATGAATTGATCTAGAAAATGTATATATACACAATGGAATTCTATGCCTCCCTGAGAAAGAATGACATTGCCCCAATTGTTAGGAAATGGAAAGACTTGGAAAAAAAATATATTAAGTGAAGTAAGCCAGGCCCAAAGAAACATAGGTCCCATGGTCTCCCTTATTTACAGTAACTAGCATATGTCTGAGTCAAGCAGAATAGGTCAGATAAGTTGATGTTAGGGAAATGAACCCTAAGATATCTTTTCAAATGTTTTTTTTTTCTTTCATGGGATTGTTTCTAACACATTTATAAGATTATTTCTTTGTTGATTTGTATGTCCCTCCCCCATAGTATAACCCCTGCTTTCACTGTATTTGATGTTGGTAAAATTTGTGGAAGGGAAGGGAAAAAACCAATCATTGAAATAGGGATACAGTTGGACCCATTGCAACAATGAGATGTTCAAGTCGTTATATCAAAAACGAACTTTACTACTTTGGTGGTGGGGAGGAGGATTGGGTGGGGGCATGGAGGGAGGATGGGAAGGGATGAGAAGGGGAAACAAAGTAGGAGGCTACAATGCTTCAGACGAAATGTACTCATTATCTTCCCAGGTAATTTTAATCCCTTTGTACAATTTTTCACAATAAAAAATAATGAATTTAAAAATAGAAAAAAAGAAGAAAAAACATGAAAATGACATGATCTTTTATTTAATGGACCCCATGGACTCCACTCCCAAGTTACGTGAGCTGATCAGAAACTTTGGCCAACTAGAAGAATACAATTTTGTCTCAATAAAACCAAACAAGAAAGGAATAAAAAATAAACAAGAAAGGAATACACAGTTGGAAATTTGGGCTAATTTTGTGATTATGCTTTGAGAAGTCAAGTTTCCTATTGAAATGCAACTCATATATAATGCTCAGTTTTGTTTTAAATTTTGTCTTAATTACAGAACATTTCTAGATGCAAAAGAGCTCATGATTCCCAACCAAAAATTTGGAAAAGTAAGTATCATTCTGTTAGAATCCCAAGAAATGATGAAAGATTACAAAACTTTAAGCCTGATGAAATAGGAAAGTTCGTTTAATGTAGGACTTTGTAGACCTGGCTAAATTAGAATTTAGATGTAAAATAGATATTTTATGTTTGTAATTTAATATTCTATAGGATACTACAAAATTCTTTTCAAGTAAAAGATTTAATTTACAAATTCACTAATGATTCTGGCATTCTAATTGGCTAGAATATTCTTTCAAATAAGGTATAATAAGAACTTCGTTAATAGATAATTCCAACAGTTCATGTGTAAGATGATAATGTGAATAATCTAGGCAAATTGTCAACAAATTGATGACATTAATTTACAAATATAGAAAAGGAGCAATCTTTTGAGATTTTGGTGTAACTCAGTATGAAAAGAGTAATTGTGTGATTTTTTTTCTATCTGTACATAACACAGGAAGAAATTTCCTTAATTATGTACCTCTATACAATGAGAAAAATGCTAGGTTTGAGGTTTGTTTTTATTTTGTTTTTGTTGCTTGGTTTGTAGTAGGGCTTAACCTCTGGCATTAGGCACTGTCCCTGAGCCTGTTTTTGCTAAAGGCTACTGCTCTACCACTTGAACCTCAGTGCCACTTGGGTCTGGCTTTTCCTTATGAGTTTATTGGAGATAAGAATCTAAGGAACTTTCCTGCCTGGGTGGACTTTCAACCATAATCTTCAAATCTTAATATTAAGATATACAGATCTCCTGAGTATCTATGATAGATAATATATATAATAAAATAAATAAAAAATAAAATTAAAGATAAATAATATTTGCAAGTGTTCTGATCTCAAGAATACCACTGCAGGGAAAATGATGTAGCAAAGTTCAGTGTAGTATTTTTTTCGAAAATAGGAAGGGCATCACATTAGCAGAAGTGTAGTATTTTTTCACAATAGTGATAAAGTAGTCATGATGTGAATTTAGGGAATTTTGAGGTGCACCTTACTAGTTGGAAATTGTTGGGCTACGATGACTTTACAGGATAAAAACTTGGGATTGATTGTCATAGAAATAATAGCTTACTCTGATGAACAAATGTTTACTTTCACGGAATTAATTATTATAGATACTTCATATTTTTATCCTCTACCAGAACGTGTCTATTTTTTTCTGTTGACTTTTAAATATGTAATGCCTCATTGGAACCTGCATCTATTGCTGAATTAATTAAAATCAAACAGGTACTGTTTTGAATGTCTCTGGTATATCATATACAGAATTTGAAAATGAGTAGTTAGTAATCATAGGAATGTTGAGGAACAGATATATTCTGTCCTCTTAACAATTAGTCAGTTTTAAAAGTTAGGCGTTTCCATAGAATTGAATTGTTTTCTGATATAGTATGAGACAATACTAAAATAATGTTTTTTTCAAAATAATGGCAAGTATATTCTGAAAATATTGTGTAGTTTGATAACATTTCAGTTGATGTCCCTCTGATAAAGAAAGAGGTAATTCAAATTAACGGGCAAAATGTTCATTTTTAAAAGGTAATACACATAGAATAATATTTACTATACAAATACAGTGAAATTATATTTTATGCAGCTCATTTTTAACTTAATTTTATTTTCAAGGTGATATATATAAGGGTTGCAATAATTGTAAGCTAGTGGATACATAACATGACAAAGTTTTTACCCCCTCCCTCATTTTTCTCACACTTTTCCTTCACCCCAATACTCCTCACAAGTTGTAATGTAAATTTCTAATGTTATCTTGTGAGTATTGCTATTGCATTGGTTTGCCTTTTGTCCTTTGTCTCACCGTTTTATTGTTCCTCTTCCCTTGCCAAATGAAGATAAATGTATATACAATACATGGGATACTGAAATCAAATACAACAGTGGACAAACCATAGAGGAAAACACAAAAGAAAAAAAGAAATCACATCGTACATTAAAAACAACAACGACAAAGAAAAACCTCTCTTTCCATATCTAAGAGTTTATTTTGCTCACCTCATTTTATGTGGTCATTTATACATAGCTATTGAGCCATTCTGCTCATCTGCTAGGACTATCCTAGATATTTCCTAGTTATTACAAATGAGGGAAATCATGGAATCTGTTTCTTTGTGTCTTGCTTATTTTTCTTAGTAAGATTTTTCCAAGTCTTTCCATTTCCTTATGAATTGGAAGCATAGAATTCCTCTGTACATATATAAACAACATTTTGTCAATTCGTTCATCTACTGAGTGGTATATTGGTTTAAAACATAATTGCATGTAAGTATCAATTAAGGCCATGCAAAAATGGCAGATGCCAACTCACCAAATATACTAATATCATGATTTCCAAGGAAGATAGTATTTTATGGTAGTACAAGTGTTGAGATATCTGGATGAGTCTAAAGTATATCTTGCACTGAATTTAGCAGGAAGATATCCAATATCATATATGATAAAAATGGTAGTGACAAAATATTTCCCTTGAGAAATATATAGGAGGCTGCCAGAAATATGAAGTAGTTGAGATAATTTTGAAGAATTTAGAAATGCAAGCTCAATTATGACTCTTTAAATAATAATTATGTAAGTAGAAGGGCAAAAAAAGGGTAAGAGAAGAAAATATCTGACAGCAAATAATTGTCCCAAGTTAAAGTATAAAAAGACATAATCTATAACTTCCAAGTTAAAGAGACACCAATATGATATTATCCCACTTAGTTTAGGTTCATGCAAAATATTTACTTGGCTTTTTCCTACTTAAATGCTCCCACAATAACAAAGAATTGAAGCCAGGAGCAGTGGCTCACACCTGTAATCCTAGCTACTCAGGAGGTTGAGATCTGAGGATCGTGGTTTAAAGCCAGCCCAGGCAGGAAAGTCCATGAGACCCTTATCTCCAATAAATCACTAGAAAACTGGAAGTTTTGCTGTTGTTCAAGCGGTAGAGTGCTCACCTTGAGCTGAAGAGTACATGGACAGCGCCCATGCCCAGAGTTCAAACCCCATGACCGACATACAAACAAACAAACAAAGGATTGAGGTAGTAGTCTAAGATCATTCTTTAAATCTAGAGAGGCAATAGTGCCAATACAACCATTTAAGATTCTGTTTTTATTTCATAAAGTCATAGCATCCTTTTCAAAATCTGTGGACCATAAAACTAAGAATTTATTTTTGACAAATCTGTTACCTTCTTCTATGTGTCTGTTCTTATAGTAGAACTATGTTGTCTTCACTACTAAACATGGTAGTACTATTCAAAGCTAGTATGGAGGCTCAAGCTACACCATTTTACAAGATTTCTCTGACTGACCTGTATTCCTTGAATTTACATAAGAGATTATTAAGCAGGTGGACCAATATTCTACAGAGATATCTAAATATTTCATAGTCACTCATATTTCACACCTTGTGAAAATACAAACCCCTGATATTATATATACAAAATGTCTTTAGAGACTGCTCAATGCAACTAAAATTAATTTAGGAATGAGTTAAGATTTAGATAACAATACACCATAATATAGCTCAACGATAATGACTTGAGCTGTTCTGCAGAAGAGAGTGAGTGGGGGAAGGATGGTGGACCACATAGGAGCTGTATGTCATTGGTATTGTTTCAAAAAACATGAAGACTTCAGAGAAGAGAAGGAGAAAAATAAAGTGTTCTGAATCTAGTTTCTTTTTAATCAACTTGATAGTTTGGACTGAAAGTCAGATAACAAAGGAAAAATAAAATAGAAAATAAAGCATTGTATAGAGCTGTTACAATGTAAGGAAGTTGTAATAGGAATATAATTAATTTCCAAAGAAATAAGAGAAAGAATAACACTAACAATTGCTAATGTGGATAGAAGATGGATCACATTTTATCATATATAATTTTTATTTTATTTTATTTTATTTGTGAACATACTGTACAGAGGGGTTACAATTACATGGGCAGGATAATGCGTACATTTCTTACCAAGCATTGCAGCCTCCTCCTTTGTTTACCCTTCACATACCTTACCAGCCCCCCCTCCACCTCCAATCCCAATCCTTTTCTTCCCCCCCCCCCCGGAACCGACGTTGTAAAGTTCGTTTTGGACAGGACAACTTGTACTTCTCATTGATGCAATAGGTCCACCTGTATCCTTAAACGACTTGTTTTTCCCCATCTCCTCCACAAGTTATACTGACACCAAACATAGTGAAAGCAGGGGTTATACTGTGGGGGAGGGACCCACAAAGCAACAAAGAAATAATCTTATAAATGAATTAGAAACACATGCATGAAAGAAAAAAACATTAAAATACATATCTAAGGGTTCATTTTCCTAACGTCACATTATCTGAACTTTTCTGCTTGACTCATAAATATACTAGATATTGCAAATCAGGAAAACCATGGGGCCTATGTTTCTTTGGGCCTGGCTTACCTCACTTAATGTATTTTTTCCAAGTTTTTTCCATTTCCTAACAAATGGGGCAATGTCATTCTTTCTGATGGAGGCATAGAATTCCATTGTGTATATATATACCACATTTTCTTGATCCATTCATCTACTGAGGGGCATCTGGGTTCGTTCCATATCTTAGCTATGGTAAATAATGCTGCAATAAACATAGTTGTGCTGGTAGCTTTAGTGTCGTCTTGTTTGTAAACATTTGGGTAAATGCCCAAAAGTGGGATTGCTGGGACATAGGGGAGCTCTATGTGAAGTCTTTGAGGAACCTCCATACTGCTTTCTAAAATGGTTGAACAAGTTTACATTCCCACCAACAATGAAGTAAGTTTCCCTTCTGTCCACTTCCCCTCCAGCATCTGTTGTTGTTAGAGTTCTTGATTTTTGCCATTCTAACTGGAGTCAGGTGGTATCTTAATGTTGTTTTGATTTGCATTTCTTTTATGGCTAGGGATGTTGAGCATTTCTTCATGTGTCTATTGGCCATCCTTCTTTCTTCTTCAGAGAAGTTTCTGTTTAAGTATTTCGCCCACTTATTTATTGGGCAGTTGTTTCTTTGAGGATTTGTTGTTGGAGGATTTAATTTTTGATTTCCAAGTATATTTTAGATATGAGACTCTTGTTCGTTGTAGGGCTAGTGAAGATCTTCTCCCAATCCCTGGGCTTTCTATTGATCTTGCTAGCTATGTCCTTTGCCATGCAGAAGCTCTGCAACTTCATGCAATCCCATTTGTCCAATCTTTCTTTGAATTGTTGTGTTTCCTGGTCTCTATTCAGAAAATTTCGGCCTGAGTCAAGGAGACCTAGGGTTTCTCCTATTCCATCCTGTAATGTTTTCAGAGTGTCTGCTTTGACTTCGAGGTCTTTAATCCATTTGGAGTTGATTCTGGTGCAGGGTGATATATAAGGATCTAGCTTTAGTTTTCTACATGTAGTTAACCAATTTTGCCAGCACCATTTACTGAAGAGGTTGTCTTTCTTCCATTCTATTGCTTTAGCTCCCTTATCGAAGATTAGATGGCTATAGGTCTGTAGGTTCATTTCTGGGTTTTCCATTCTATTCCATTGGTCCTGAGGTCTGTTCTTATGCCAATACCAAGCTGTTTTGATTACTATGACTTTATAGTATTGTTTGAGATTTGGTGTTGATATTCCTCCAGCAGTGTTCTTTTCGTTGAGGAGCATTTTTGCTATTTGGGGTCTTTTATTGTTCCATATGAATTTTTGGATTGCCTCTTCTATTTCCTTGAAGAATGAGTTTGGAATTTTGATAGGTATCGCGTTGAAATTATAGAAAGCCTTGGGAAGTATTGCCATTTTTACGATGTTAATATTTCCAAACCAGGAGCATGGGAGGTTTTCCCATTTTTAAAGTTCTGTGTTGATTTCCTTTTTCAAGATTTTAGTTTTCATCATAGAGGTCCTTCACTTCTTTGGTTAAGTTAATTCCTAGGTATGTTATTTTTCGTGGGGCTATTACAAATGCAGTTACTTTCCTAATTTCAACCACACTTTTCTCATTGTTGGCATACAGAAAAGCCATTGGTTTTGGGGGGGTTAATTTTATACCCTGCTACTTTGCCAAAGTTTTGAATCAGCTTGAGGAATTTGGGTGTGGAGTCTATGGGATTCTTTAAATACAAGATCATGTCGTCTGAAAAGAGGGAGAGTTTTATTTTTTCTTTCCCTATTTGGATCCACTTTATGTATGCATCTTGTCTTATTGCTGTAGCTAGGTATCTAATACTAGATTGAAGAGAAGTGGAGAGAGTGGACATCCGTGTCTTGTTCCTGAGTTAAGAGGAAATGGCTTCAGTTTTTCACCATTAAGTATAATACTGGCTGTAGTTTTGTCATATACAACCTTTATTATATTGAGGAATGTCCCATGGATTCCTAATGTTTCCAAAACCTTCATCATAAAGGAGTGTTGGATCTTGTCGAATGCTTTTTCTGCATCTATTGAGATAACCATGTGGTTCTTATTCTTGCTCCTGTTGATGTGATGAATAATATTAAGTGATTTGCGTATATTGCACCAGCTTTGCAGCCCTGAAATTAATCCTGTTTGATCATGGTGTATGATTTTTTGGATGAATTGTTGAAGTCGTTTGGCCAAAATTTTGTTGAGAAGTTTTGCATCAATGTTCATCAAAGAAATGGGTCTATAGTTCTCTTTCTTTGATAAGTCCCTGCCTGGTTTTGGGATGAGGGTTATGATGGCTTCATAGAATGTGTTCCGTAGTGAACTTTCTCTTTCAATTTCATTGAAAAGTTGGAGGAGAATTGGTGTGAGCTCTGCTTTGAAGGTCTTGTAGAGTTCCGCTGTAAAACCATCTGGTCCTGGACTTTACTTAGCTCGCAGGTCTCTTATTGCTCTTTCTATTTCAATGCTTGATATGGGCCTGTTAAGCTGGTTTAACTCATCTTAGTTTAGTTTTGGAATGTCAATATTTGCTAGGAAGAGGTCCATTTCTGTCAAGTTCTCAAACTTATTAGCATAAAGTTTTGAGATATATTTCCTTATAATGTTTTGAATCTTGGTTGTTTCCGTGGTGATGTTTCCATTCTCATCTCTGATTTTATTTATTTGGGTGTGTTCTCTACTTTTTCTGATAAGATTTGCTAAGGGTCTGTCAATTTTGTTATTTTTTTCGAAGAACCAACTCTTTGTTTTGTTGATTCTTTCTATAGTTTTTTTTGGATTCTAATTCATTTAATTCTGATTTAATTTTAATTATTTCTTTCCGTCTACTGGATTGGGGTTTATTTGCTGCTCTGTTTCAAGGAGGTTTAGATGTGTCATTAAGTTGTTGGTTTCAGACCTCTCCAATTTGTTGATGTAGGAGCTCAGACCTATAAACTTGCTTCTGAGTAGTGCTTTTGCTGTGTCCCAGAGAAGCTGGTAATTTGTGTGTTCATTTTTGTTGAATAGCATGAACTTTTGAATTTCCGTTCTAATCTCTTCCATGACCCACTCGTGATTAAGCAGTGTGTTTTTCGGCCTCCATGTGATAACAGACTTTCTTTGGTGGCTTTTGGTGTTGAGTTCTAATTTTATTCCCTTGTGGTGAGAGAGAATGCAAGGTATAACTTCAATGTTTCTGAATTTAGACAAGTTTGCTTTGTGGCCTAAAATGTGGTCTATTTTAGAATACGTTCCATGTGCTGCTGAGAAAAACGTGTATTCTGATGCTGCTGGGTGAAATGTTCAGTAGATATCTGTTAAATCTAGTTGATCTATGCAGCTGTTTAGATCTGCAGTTTCTCTGTTGAGTTTTTGCCGAGTTGATCTATCTAGTGGGGAGATTGGTGTGTTAAAATCCCCAACAATTAATGTCTTTGGATTTATATGGGATTTGAGGGAAAGTAGTGTTTCTTGGATAAATTTGGGTGCTCCATTGTTTGTCAAGTAGATATTTAGAATTGTACTATCCTCCTCATAGAGAGATCCCTTAATTAGTATGTAGCGACCTTCTTTATCTCTTCTCACGAATTTTAATTTGAAGTCTACTTAATCTGATATTAGGATTCCAACTCCCGCATGTTTATGGGGGTCGTTTGCTTGGTAGATTTTGTTCCAACCTTTAACATTGAAAATGTGTTTGTTTTTATGTGCAAGATGTGACTCCTGAAGGCAGCAGATAGAAGGGTCTTGTTTTTTAATCCAACTAGACAGTCTATGTCGCTTAATTGGAGAGTTCACTCCGTTAACGTTAAGAGAAAGGACTGAGAGGTATTTGGGAGTTCCTGCCATGTTATCCACCTTCTTGGGGGCTGCAAAAACTGGTTTTTTCCTATGGTTCTTGGAGTCTCAGTTTGTGTGCAGTTTCTTGGCCTTTACTTTGGTCTTGTTGGTTTTCTATGTGTAGGACATCTTTAAGAATCTTTTGTAGGGCTGGTTTGGTGGAGATGTATTGTTTCAATTTTTGTTTGCTATGGAAGGTTTTTATTTGGCCTTTAGTTATGAAGGAGAGTTTAGCTGGGTACAGTATTCTTGGTTGATAGTTGTTTGTTTTTAGGGGATGACATGCATCATTCCAGGCTCTTTTTGCTTTGATTGTCTCTGTTGAGAAATCTGAGGTGATTCTAATTGGTTTCCTTTTATAGGTGATTAATCTTTTCTCCTTGACAGCTTTAAGGATCTTTTCCTTGGTCTGAGTTGATCCTGTGTGGATTATAATGTGAAGGTGGGATGTCCTATTCTGGGCTGGTCTGTTTGGAGTTCTAAATGCTTCTTGTATCTGAATAGGCCTATCTTTTTGCATGTTTAGGAAGTTCTCTGCAAGGATCCTGTGAAACAAATTTCCTAGGCCATTAACTTCTGTTTCTAGGTCCTTCTCTACACCCATTATCCTTAGATTAGGCCTTCTGATTGTGTCTTCCAAGTGTTGGATAGATCTATCATATCTCTTGGACTTGTCTTGGGTGGTTGTATGTTCTTTCTCTATAATATCTAGGCTGTCTTCAGTCCCTGAGATTCGATCTTCTGCATGGTCTAACCTGCTGTCTAGATTTTCTACTTTGTTTTTTATCTCTTTTCCTTCTAATTTTTCAGCTTTGATGGCTTCAAAATCTTTGTTGAAGCTTTGTTTTAGATCTTTTATGAACTTCTTTACTTCCTTAATTTGATGTTCAGTGTTGATTCTCAGATCACTTAGTTGATTGGTTATGGTTTACTTGGACTCCCATTCCTTATGTTGGGTTCCATTCAGCATTCCCTTTGTGGTCTCCCTTTCTTCCTTCAGCTCTTTGTTAATGGATTCCATGAATGCCTTTAGTGATCTTTGTGTATTCTCTTCCTGCTCTCTCAATTCCTGTATTCCTCTTTGATTAGCTTCCTCCCGTTCATGGGATTCTTGTAGTTATTTATGAGTGTTCTCAGCCTGTTCAGGCCATTCCTGCCTTTCTCTTTGAATATTCTCAAGCTGCTCATGCAAATCCTGTGCCAGTTTTTGAGTAGCTTCCTCACGTTTATGATATTCCTGTATAAATTTTTGGATTGCCTCCTCTCTCTCCCTATCACGCTCATACAGAGTCCTTCGTATGCTTTCAATCTTTTGATTTATCATGTTTGCCAACAGTGTTCGTAGAACTATTTGGGAATTCTCCTCTGGATTATTCATTATCTGTTCTGTTCCTTGATTATCGGTATTGGGAATTGAGATACCCGGATTTGCCATTTTTCTTGTGTTTTTCCGGCTTACTCTGCCCATTTGAGATGAAAATAGCACCAGGTTTGTGCTAGAACACTATCTTAAGGCAAGCATCAACCCAAGTCTGAATTTGCACAGTCAATAGTCTACAGATACAGTCTAGTTCAACAGATACATATATTCAACACCAAATACCTATACGTTAATGGGCTACGAACCGCAAAGTAGAATTTGGAAGACCAGAAATTATTAGGGTTAGGGAGAGATGTGGGTAAAAAAATAGGAATAGATTGATGTGGGGAGGCTCAGGGAGAGTTAACTAAGTCCTAATCTCAAAGCAGGAAGTAGGTTGGGTAGGATGAATGTAGACAGAGAGAAAAAAAGAAGAAAGGGAACGGGAAAAGAAAAGAGACCAGAAAAAATAGAAAGGTAGAAATTAATAAAATTATGTAGATCGATAACAATCTATGTAGATAAGAACGGGAATTTATTGAGAGAAGGGGAGGGATATAAAGGAGAAGTGAAAAACTTAAAAATGCTTAAAATATTATATAGTTATAAAGAGGTAGTACTGCTATTAAGGAATTTAAGTCTTAGAGGTTTTGACTTGAGTAATAAATTTGTGGATTAAGTGTGTACACAATAGGGGATAGGGTCTAATAGTCAACTACAGGTTTATCTGAGGATGTGCAGGACAAGAATTAAGTCACATAAAGAAGAACGAAAGAGAAGAGAAGGTGAAAAAGATAAGAAAGGAAGAAGAAAAAGATAAGAAGTTCAGTAGAGCTAAACAAAAAACAAAAAGATGATTAAAAAAGAAAAAAAAGAGAAAGAAGACCAAAAAAGAAAGAAAAAAATTATAAGGGGAAAAAAAGTTTCTGGAAAACAATTTTTTTCAAAAAAGGCAAAGATTAAAGATTAAAAAAAAGTTTTAGAAAAGAAAAAAAAAATTTTATACAAGGTACCAAAAATAAAAAATAAAAAAAGAAGACGAAGAAGAAGAGAAAAAAAAAAAAAAAAAAAAAAAAAACAAAAAAGAAAAAAAAAACTTCTTTAATTTTTTTGGGAGGAGTGGGAAAAATCCTGTATCTCCCTTGTGTCCGTAACCAGCCTCTTGTTGGAGTCTCTGGTCTGCTTGTGGTCCTGTGCCTTGGTTGGTTTCTTAAGTCAGTTTGTTCAAACAGGCAGAAAAATGCTCTGCTTTACACAGGACTTGGCGATCCTCCTCCCAGGCTAGTTCATTGGGAGGCAGATATGTTTTGAGTATCACAAAAGAGGGGGATGCAGTGATGAGGCTAGGTTCTGGGTAGAGTTCAGGCCTTTCAACAAACAGTAGCTTTTCCGGGGCTAGTTTGTGAAAACCTCACAGAGCCCAGCCTGGAGCCATTCTCAGGCTTTCTGTTTACTGAATTTCAATTGATTGTCGAGGCTGCTAGACGGAGGGGCAGCCTCTGGCTATGATTACCCAGTGAAGAAACCCACTCCTAGGGCTGGCGCCCGAGCTGGGTGACTTTTCCATGGGTGGAGCTGAGTCTGGCAGGTCACACCGCCGTTAAGTTCTTGTGACCTGCTAAATGACTCATTTTATTCCAAGGCCTGAGTTGGAGCTAGTCGCTCCTCCGAGCTTTGTCGGTATCCAAGATGGAGATCACCGGTGCTGTGGTGGGGAGGGGTGGCCTTCCCTCCTCTGCTCCCTGAGAAGGAGTGAGGACGTCAGGCTACTACTCATGCCGAGTCTTAGTTCCTGGGTTGTCTCTGGTCTGCGAACTGCAGGATGAAGATGTCTGCTCCTTGTCAGTTCTTGCTGGTGTTGAGTAGAATCCGCTTGCCTGCTGCATCTGGCTCCTTCGTCCTGGACTCTCTGTTGCTCAGGTATGACTCCTGCGCTCACCCACCGCCGGCTGCTGCCGCCGCAGCGGCTGCTGGCAAGAGCTCAGAAGTGTCTTCTTGCCTGGGTTTCCTTCTCTGGCCTAACTCTCTATCCTGTGATGGCACACTTGGTGTAATTCTCTGGCTTAGGACAGTTCACTGGAACTCTAAAACTGCTTTCTATGCGAGAACTTACTTAGACTCCAGATTCTCCTCCACCATCTTCCCCCGTCCTATCATATATAATTTTGAAATAACATACTAGGAATGAAAATACAAAAGTCATAATTTAAAATACAATTTGTATTATAACTAGATAGTATAGCTCAGTGCTAAAACATTGGCGTAACATATGTGAAGCAATTGTGTGATCTCCCAAGCATTACAAAGTACACACAAAACTCACACACAAAAAACCCACATAAACACACACACACCACATACGCACATTTGTTATTATCATATTAAACAGAGAAAATTATCACAAATAGTAAAAGTATTTTAATATATGAAATCATAATATTGCCCATACAATTTAAAAGTTTAGAAGAAATAAAATATTCACAAGATACTTGGATTCTTATAAATTAAGTAAATTGAAAATTAATAAATAAAAGATATGAGAACTTTGCAAACAAGTCTTAAATAATAAACATTTTGAAATATGTGTCCTTATATTTTGACAAAAGATTGATGTTTCTGGTGTTTTAACTCAAGATTTAGAATATGATAACCAGGTGCTCTATATCTTGCTAGGAATGGCTATATCTCTAATCATTTCACTCTGGAAATTTTATGATAAAGTATCATAGTTTTTCAGTCTCTCCCGAATTACAAACCCTATTTACACTTATGACCATAGTTAGAAAATAGAAACCACAAACCACTATGCCTAGCTCAAACATTTTTTTTTTTATTCAAGTACAAATATTTCCAAAAAGTGACTAAGTAATAAAGCCTTTTGCAGGCCCAGAGTTCAAGCCCCACGACCGACAAAAAAAAAAAAAAAACTATATAAAGCTTTTTTTAATAAAGTATATGCTTCTTGAAAATGCAGTATTTGTTACCTGGACAAATATCTTTAGAAATAATAAGAAAATAAATTTATTTAAATTCACCAACCATATAAAATTTAAGAAAATAATTTTTACATATTCACATGTTAACTATTTTGAAAGCAAAATATATGTCTGAATAATTTACATGTGTTAAAATTATGCAAAACTAAATTAACTAATTTTACAAGTCTGAAAAAAGAATTACCCTAAAGAAACAAAACAAAATAAGTTCAAAATTTGAAATTCAGAAAATAAAATGAAGTGTAATCTTTAGTTGACTTGAGTAACTGTAAACACTCTGTATATCAATTTTATAATAAAAAATACATGAACAAAGAAAGAAAAGTACCCATTTGACAATAGCGACAGGCGATACCTTAGTAGTTTTTTTTTGAGTGTGCAAAAAGAACAATGGAAGAGATAACAATGTTCCTTCCATAATAAATGTACACATTACCTTAATTATGTAACTGTATCCCCTCTGTACATTACCTTTACAATAAAATTATATTTGAAATTAAAAATAAACTAATTAATATACCAATTAAGAATCCGTAGAGAGCTCGGAATGTGGCTCAGTGTTAGAGCGCTTGCCTTGCATGCTTAAGGCCCTGGGTTAGATTCCTCAGCTTCACATAAACAGAAAAAAAAGCCGAAAGTGGCACTCTGGCTCAAGTGGTAGAGTGCTAGCCTTGAGCTAGCCTTAAGGGACAGCACCCAGGCCCAGAGTTCAGGTTCCAGGACAGAACAACCCCCCCCCAAAAAAACAACAGAATTACTAGAAGCCATTCGTTAAAACCTTTTTAGAAATTGACCCAAAGTACCCAAGTAATATAATTTGATGATACTATTTAAATACTTCAACCTCAGCCAAGAAGCCAAAAGTTTAAAAAGTGTTACAAAGTAAAGTAATAAATCAGAATATGTTACTATTAATAATAATCATAAGATGAATTTATAGTGGTAGTCAAATATGTAAGAAATGAGGCAATTTGCCATTAGTTTGCACTGAATAACTGAGAAAGAATTTTCTAGGTCTTTTAAAATATATAAAAACTTTAATGAAGAAACTATTGTCACATCATATGATAACCAGATGAAGCTGATATTAGAACAAAGAGCAGATTAAACTAAGTTTTGGATGTTAATGTCCATAAATATTTTGGTTGTGGAAAATTGTGTTCAACTTGGGGTACTGTTTTTGTTAGACTGGTGTCATATCAGTAGTAAATTTTAGGATAGGGGTTCCCTTTTCACAAAACATGCACCTGATCTGTCTTTTTAGCCTTCCCATTATCAATGGCATAAGAGTTGCACACCAACTTGTCTAGATTCCTACCTTGGCTGGCCTGGATTCTGCAGTCCTTCCAATCTTAACATGTAGATAGTGCTGGATGGTAGAAATAACCCAATGCACCAAGCTATAGATTGAGAAGGAAGTCCATTAAAATTTTGGCCTGGATTCTGTTCTCAAGCTTCCTCAATAGTTTAGAGTTCAGATGGGAGCCCCTGGTGCCAAGCAGTAAGAGTATTTTTTAAAGCAAATAGACATATATATAACTTAAGCATGTGAACGCCTCAGGACAAGAATAAAAGAGCAGTGAAGCATAGAGGACAGGCCCAATTTTAACTAGCTACTTAGAGGCTGAAGAAGCTTAGCTAGCTACTCTGGAGGCTGAAATATGAAGACCACTATTCAAAGCCAGTCCAATCATGAAAATAAACGCGATTATCTCCAAAAAAACAGAAGTGGAACAATGGCTCAAGTGGTAAACCACTATCCTTGGTCAAAAAGATTAGGGAGAGTTCCCAGGCACTATCAAGCCTCAGGAATGATGAATGAATGAATGAGCACTAGCACATGCGTGTGCATGTGTACGCGTGCATGTGTAAAAACACTCTCTCTCTCTCTCTCTCACACACACAAATGAGTATTTCAATGCGAAGTTCTTTTTTTAACCGTGCTGTAATCTATTTCCCTGTATTAGTTTACAAATATACAAAATCAGCTAAGCACCTATTTACATACAACTCATTATGTTTCTCTAAAGTCAACTCTCCTTTTGGAAGCAGACTTTTATTTGACCCAAATGTAAATTATTCAGGTCGATTCATCTCCCTCAATTCTGTAGAATTAGATGATTGTTTAGCTTCCTCCAAGCAATATAATTTTGTGAAGCCTCTGTCAAACAATTAATAATAGGTTTTTTTTCTCCTTGCTACCATCTGTAGTTTTATTATCTTCATATATTTCATGATCTGTCTGTGTATGACAAAGACTGCTGTGAAAATAAAAAGACACTTCGCAGCACTTATCATTTATATACAATTCATAGATATGAAGGTGTTTAAATATTATTGAAATTGCTTTGGAATAAATTATGTTCACATTGACTATCGTGAAAAATAAGAATTGGTTTCTCAGCACTTTAGGTAAGAACTTTATTGAAAGAAACAAAAGTAAAAGTAGGAACAACTCAACACATACATTCAAATGAAACAAAACAACCCAAGGAAACAAATTAATTGAGTACTCATGAACATGCAGGAAATGCAAAGTCTTAAAAATCATCAGTTATGACAAGCTTATGAAAATCCTGACTACATGGGAGTCTACTCTTGTGAGGATACAGGTTAAAGCCCAGACTGGACAGAAACATCTGTACACAATGCCATGTACCTGTTATTCTAAATTCCAGGAAGAATAACATAACATGGACTGAGAACAAGATCATACACAAGTATCTGAAAAATAATCAGGATAATTTAGGGCTGGAGACAGGACAAAGTGGTAAGAACACCCATTTAGGAGGCACAAGACACTCAATTCAAACTCTAATATTATGGGTATTAAAGTGAAAAGCTATGATTTTAAATAATTGGAATAATTGTAAGATTTGAATATTTGAGTGGAAAAATGCATGAGAGAGAAGAAAAATGCATGAGAGAGATAGAATGAACCCATGGTGCAATGCTTTCAACTTAATTAAAAATGTTTTGTGGTTCTTCAGACAAAACAGAGTTAACTTGCAAATGAGCACGGTTGTGCATTTGGGTGATGGAAATACTTTACTTACACAGGTGTAAATTAAAGAGATATTATTTGGGTAGATTGTACTTCTTGAACTAAGAGCCTGGATGATGTCCCTGAGATTTTTCTCTCAAGGCTACCACTCTACTACTTTGAGCCACAGTTCCAATTCTGATTTTCTGTTGTTTGTTTGGTGATAAGAGGCTCCTGGACTTTCTCGCCCAGGATGGCTTCAAACTATGATCATCAGATCTCAGCCTCCCGAGTAAACAGGATGCCAGAAAATAGCCGCCGATAGTTTTAATAATTTAGTAAATTGTACAGTTACCGAAGTTGTACATTATCATTATAACCTGTGTAATATATGTGTGTATGCATATATCAATGCATACGAATAGAAATATTTTAACATATTTTTGTATCTACAGTAGATTTACGAAATCATCCTCATAAAATAAAATGGAAACAAAAGTTAATAAGGATCAAAAAAAAGGAAATTATCACGCTTCTTGTTGTTGAATGGAATACGAATTGCGAGAATCAATGTGGGAAAACCATCTCTACGTTAACAAAATGGATAAGAGGTATTAATTCCAATCCATCTATTTGCCCATATTGTGCAACCTCACACATGAGTGTCAAAATCAAACAACACTTTTTGCCTTTGCTTTTAACTCACCTGTTATAATTTACGGGTTAGATGAAGTAATCAAATAAAGATTAAAATAATGTTATGTGAGGCTATGAATTAGAGCTGAAAATTATTTAAAACATGGTAATACCTAATTAAATTCCATTTTTCTTACTTTTACTCTGCCATGTACCTCATTCCCATATTAGGAAAGTATATAGAAGGTTCTCATTGAATTATATGTACAATTATGAAAAATGTATTGAAAGAATATGGGCACAATGTGGTTTTAGCTTATTGAGACATGTAGGGTGAAGTGTGTTTTTGAGGACTAGCAATATATTGTGATGAAGATGAAGGGAGGGATGTGCTTATTCTGGAAAACTGGCTAGAGGATTGCTCCCATAAAGGTAGTGATGAATTCTTCCAAAAGGTTACAGTAAAATCACTTTCACAAGCATGTTCACTGCTGCACAATTCACCGTAGCCAAGTTATGGAAACAGCCCAGATGCCCTTTGGCGGAGTGATGGTTGGAGAATGTGTGGCACATATACACAATTGGATTGCACCCATCCATTTTGAAGACTGTTACATTATTTGCAAAGAAATAGATAGATCTAAAAATTTATTAAGTGAACTAAGTCAGAGCCAGACACACAAAGGACCCATATTCTGTCTCATATTTGGAAGCTAGAAATTTATACAAGTTTACATAAAAATATTAACCAAAGCATGTGATTTGCAGAGGAGTATTTCAAAGGTGTAATTTCTTAGAAAATTGAACTTTACTCCAACAAAATGAATACCAGGACACTATCACTTGAAAGATGTTAGTGGAAGTCAAAAGGAAGGAATAGAGTTATGGAGGAAGAGAGTGAAGGTATAATATTCAATGTAGATGTATGAAACTAGAAAAATTAAACTTCAATGAGCTTTGGAAGGGTTTGGAAATGTTATATAAAGATCCATTATATTTAAAAAAAAATGATTTGTTGAATGGAAATTCCCTTGTACAAGTATTTAAGATAAGAAAAATATAATTAAAAACAATGGAGACATCTGATCTTAAATTCTATTTCCGTCTCTTTTAAAAAATAAAATTATTTGCTCTATAATTTGATCAGAGGGATGGATTTTGTGGCTAGCTAGATCATTGCACATCTGTCTCTCTCTTCCTCTCTTCCTCTCATGGTTCTCACAGGTAATATGATTACTCCATAATTATCTTAATTCATTTTGCTTTTATGTTTTTTGGTTGCATCATTTCAATTTCTGCTCTGTCCTTTCCCAATTCATTTACATATAAGGCATTATTTCCTATTTTCTCATTCCTAGAATAAGCTGCACATGAAGACACCACTGATCCTCATTTTCAGTTTGTCCCTTTGAATACGGAAGAAAATCTTTCCTCTGCTCTCTACCAAATCCCTACTCTCCAGATAGAATAATTTAGAATAGCATAAATGAAAAAAGAGAAAATAAATAATAGTGAAAAAAACAGATGCAGAAAATTCACCGGATTTTTCTGACTAGTTTATCCAATGTGAACTATTAGGGAAATACATGGACAGCTCATTCTCACTGGCACTCAAAGTGTCTGGTTAGGCAATTCTGATGAAGTTGAGGAACAAGATGAAAAAGTGAGAAATGGTATCAATTGCAAGAAAAAATGGAATAGGATCAAGCAAATTTCTTCTTTGTTCTGCTGAAAGTAATCACCCTACAAGGCCACTCATGTGAACACTAGGGATAACGATGATTATACACCTCTTCGTCTAGAAGCCTACTGTGGACACTTAGACACTATCCATGAGTTGGTGGCTCATAGCAGATATTCATGGAATAACTGTGAATGGCTGAACACCCCTGCACAGTACTTATACATGGGATAATATCAGAGTGGCTTCTTTATTTCATCATGATGCAGACACCAAAGGCCAAACCAAAGGCTTCTTGACCCCCTTGTATCTTGCTGCTGGGTATAGATATAGCAAAGATACACTGGATCTCGTTCTGTTGACCCATTATATCAAACCAGATCTGAACACAACTTGGAAGAAACTGCATTTGATATTGCCAAAAGGATAAGTATGTATCACTACCTCTTTGAAGTTGTGGAACGCTGTACAAATTGTTCTCTTAAGTCCTAATGTTTCCATTAAGTTTCTTAAATTTCAAAATTGCCAGTCCATCCCATGTGTCCATAAAAAATATTTTCACAATACAAAGCAACAGCAATATTTTACTTTAGAAATTCATGGATTCCATGGTACTTTTCCAAGTGAATTGCCTGAGTTTGATGTCAAAATATATTCGACTTTTTTGTATACATCTGTAATGATTTCTATAGAGTTTGTGATTTTTTAAATCAGAAATAATTTTAACTTATCTGTTGAAATGAGTAGTATAGAAACTAAGGATATTTCTGGTGCTTGTCTGAAAAAAGTATATTTTAAAATATTTAGTATTCTGTTTATATAATGTCCATAATCTATTTCTTTCTCTCCTAGATATAATACTTTGAATTCGACATTGTTTCTATAATATATGGATTCATTACTAAATGTGTTCTTTCGAATTGCATTCCATATAGAAACAGTTTAAGATTCCTTTAATTCCTAGGTCCTTATAGAATTTTATTTATTTGGGATAAAATGACAATGTTATCTAATTTCAAAGTTTTATAAATGTTATGCTATGTAAAGGCCTTTCTGAAAAGGTGAAGATTGAATACACTGATGTCAAACTAACTTTTATTTCTATGAATTATATGTATTATTACACTTGTATATTTGTAATCAATTTTTTCATAACTGTTTTCCATTTCTTGCATCTGAAGAATGGAAAATATGGAATACTTCACAAATTTTCATATCATTAACATGGCTCTCGTGAAAGAGCCATGTTAACCTCTATATTGTAATTTGGGTAGATGTGCTGCTAAAGCATGTAGTATCCTGTAAATTTAAGTAGTTAATGATGCAATCTTAAGACAGGCATATATCCTTGGTTGCCTATTTGTAACAAGGAAACCTTATTGTTCCCTAAATTGCTATTCATCTTATTTTTGTAAAATTTGTTTATGGTGGAAAAAACTTACATTGTTTGTTCAATTGCTCACATTTGCAATTTTTTGTCAATAGCCATTTTAAGTCTTTTTCATTTGAAATTTGATAATACTTTGAAGCCTTTATAGGTAGGTCCAAATAGATTGTTTTAGGTTATAAATCACCTATATCTGCTGCAAATATTTTCTTCTGCATGTTCTCTTGGTCTGAACTGGATACTCCAATCCTGAGCCACACTTGATAGCTTGTAAAGATAGAATGGAAGAAACAAGATCAAGAACCCATTACTCCACCGGAGAGGAAACAGTCCTCTCTGTTTTCTCTCATTTCTATTGACTACTTTCATTCATAAGTTTATGTCAAGTGATTTGCATTATATATTTCCTTCTTTGTTCTGGCAAAGTAATTGTTCAAAATAATTCAGTAAATATTATATTCCATTTTTTTCTATCATGCTGTTTACTTATCCAAGGGAGTCCATTAAACTTCTCACTTGCATTTCGGTGTCACGGAAACCCAGCATCAATGTTAATGAGGACAATCTCTAATGTAAAAATAGTCTCCAAAATACTACTCCAAGAAGCTGTGATCACAAATATTTAGATATACTTTTTTCTTTTTTCTTTTTCCTTGAAAGTCTTCTTATGTCTAAAGTGCCCTCAAAAATCAGTACTCCACCAATTTTTGGTTCAATCACTTCTAACCTCAAAGATATATTTTGCTAACAAGATGCTTAGAGGAAACCGAAGAATACTCCATTTTGTCTTCTCTCTTAAGACTCTCCTTAGATACAATATCAGGATCAGTGAAGCTATTCCTTCCAAAATTATTTCAATAGATTATTTTTCTCTTGGACTTGCATTTGCTCAGCAGGATGTATGGAAAAGAATAGAGTATAATCACCCATACCTTGGATGACAGTGTCTGTTACAAAAGGACAATGCACCTATGTCCTATTTCTCTGTCCTCCTCTTAGATCTTGCCTGATTTCCAACAAATCACAGATTCTTGGCTTCAAGTCTAGTGAAGGTAAAGGACTATAAGGCCTTCCCCACTTCTAAATCTTCATGGTTTCTCTTTTAAAACTCTTTTATTTGGATGTGGAATTTATTTTCATATCTTCATTCAATCCGTTCTAAATTGTAGTGAGGTAAATAGGCTCTGTAAAATCACTTTAGTTAGCAAAAATATTACACCAATCTATATCAAAAGTTTGGCCTCCCTCCACTGCTGAAACCAAAATGCTTACCTTGGGCTTCTAAGAATCCGTTTTCTTGCCTTTTCAATTTGCTCAATTCTTTTCTGATTCCAAAACTTTTTGGCTTATGTAATAAGAGAAGTCTTCACTTTCTCATATTAATAAGGAGCTAATAAGAAATGTGAAATCATCGGTTTCAAGTAACCAATCAGATTTTTTCTGTGGTTCAGTGCTTCACGTGCAAAGTCATTGTAGAAGATATTAGAAACAGAAAAGTGTAAACCCAACACCTTCTTTCATTGTTGAGGGCACTTTCTCCTTAAATATTTTGAACCAATTATCTTTTTCAGAGAATTACTGTTTGGTAATTAAAGTCATTTCATAAATTTTGATGTCTATTTTTAAAGAACTTTGAATTTAAATTCCACTACAACATTGTTTCACACAGTAAGAGTAGATTTCCTGGGTAAGGACAATTCTCAAGGGAACCTACAGGATTTATAGCAAGGTTTCTGAGGTTTGTTTTTTAGTGTGAAAATGAGCCATCTTCATCCACATTGCTCCCTCTCAGCTAAGTCTCCATGGATTACTTTGCATGAAAGCCTATTCTCCCAAGCAATTTTAAATTTTCATAATATGCTAAGTTGTTAAAAAAATTTGAACAAATTAAAATTTACCCCTCATAATTTTAAAACTCTTTTGAAATTCCTTTATTAGAACCGCAAATTCACCAATCCTAACTCCACCGTTACCATCAATAACAGTTAACATGTTGTTTTCATAATATAATGTCCATGATACTATTATTTTCTTGAGGCTTTGTTATGCATACATATAACCCTATAAGCTGATTCTGAGCAAAATGACCTTCAAGACATGGAAGCAGAGATTATTGTTTGCGGTTGTTGTTTTTAATGTACTATGTGATTTCTATTTTCTTTTTGTTTTTTTCCCCTATGCTTTATTCCCTACTGTATTTGATTTTGGTAGTCTGTGTATTGTGTATATATTTACCTTAATTAGGGAAAGGAAGAGGAACAACAAAATGGTGTGACAAAGTTAAAAGGCAAACCAATGCAATAGCAATACTCACAAGACAATATGTTGGAAATGTATATTACAAGTTGTGAAGGGTATTGGGGTAAAGGAAGACTGTGAAGAAATGAGGGATGTGGTAACAAGTTTGAAAAGTTATGTATTCACTACCTTAAAATTACTGTAACCCCATGGTACATCACTTTGACAATAAAATGAAATTTAATAAATACGCTGCATGAAATAAAATTAAACTGTATTGGTATAGTAAAAATTCTTTTTGGAGTAACTTTTTAAAAATCAATACTGTTTGTCGTCTAATTTGAATTAATTACCCCCTTTTTATCAGAGTACCATCAACTTGAATGCTATCCGAATAGAAAATATTTTTACAATATTTTTACCAATATTTTGAAAAAAGAATAAATATAGTACTTTCTCACACTAAAAGCAAAAACAGTTTAATTCTATGGAAACCTATAACTTTTAAAAGTAAATAAGTTGTTAAGAAGACAGAATATATGTGTTCTTCAACATTCCAATGAATAGTAACTACTCATTTTCGAATTCAGAGAACTCCATACCTGAGAGATTTAAAACAGTACCAGCTTGCATGTTATGAAATTCTGCAATTGATGCATTGTCCAACGGGGTGTTACAGATTGAGAGTCAACAGAAAAATAACCACTTTCTGGTAGAGGATAAAACTAATTAGCATTGGTAATAATTAATTCTTCAAGAGTAAGCAATTGTTTATCACAATAAGCTATTAGTTTTATGAACATCAATACCAATATTTATGGTATAGAGTCATCCTAGCCCAACAGTTTCAAAATTTTAGGGTACACCTCAAGCTTCCCTTAATTCACATCATGAATAGCTTATCTCTATTGTGAAAAAATACAACTCTGCTAATGGGATGCCATACATGTTCTGGAAAAAACACCACAACAAACTGGGTTGCATCATTTTCCCCCCACTGGTATTCTTGGGATCAGAACACTTTCAAATACTATTTATATTTATACTTTTTTAACTATCATATAAATTCTGGATGCTAAGTTCGGAAGATTACAGTTAAAGCCCACCCAAGCAGAAAGTTTCCCTAGATTCTTATCTCCAATAAACTTCTCAGCAAAAGCCAGATGCAAATGTCACTGAGGTTGAAGTTGTAGGGCACGAGCTTGAGCATAGACAGGCTCAGAGACAGTGTCCAGGCCCAGAGTTCAAGCCCTAGGACAAACCAATAAAACAAAAAAAATAAAAATAAAAACAAACCCCAAACCTAACATATGTCTCAGTGTATACAGTAGCAAATAATTAAGGAAATTGCTTCCTGTGTTACATACAGGTAGAAGAAAGATGTCACACGATTATTCTCTTCATACCATGTTATACCAAAGAATCCGAAAATTGCTCTTATTCTAAGTTTATAAATCAGTATCATCAATTTGTTGGCAACTCTGTCTTCAACGTTCAAATTATAATTTTATACATGAACTGTTGGCATTATCTATTAACTAAGTTCTAATTATAACTCTCTTGAAAGAATATTCTAGGCAAATAGAATACAAAATCATTTGTGAATTTGTCAATTAAACACTCTACTTAAAAAGAATTTTGTAGATTCCTATAAAATATAAAATTACAAAAAAATCAAAATATTTATTTTAAATCTAAATTCTAATTTAGCAAGATCTTCAAAATCGTACATTAGGTCTGGGATGGTGGCTCAGTGGTAGAGTGCTTGCCTTGCATGCCTGAGGCCTGGGTTTAATTCCCCAACACCACATAAGCAAAAAGAAAAAAGCTGGAAGTGGCACTGTGACTCAAGTGGTAGAGTGTTAGCCTTGCGTTGAAGACCTGAGGGAAAGCGCCCAGGCCCAGAGTTCAGGCCACAAGACCGGGCCCTCCTCACCCCAAAAAAATCCTACATTAAATTAACCCCCAAAAATCAATGGATTTTCTGTATGCCAACAATGAGAAAAGTGTGGCTGAAATTAGGAAAGCAACTCCATTTGTAATAGCCCCACAAAAAATAAAATACCTCGGAATTAACTTAACTAAAGAAGTGAAGGACCTCTATGATGAAAACTTTAAAATCTTGAAAAAGGAAATCAACACAGAACTTAAAAAATGGCAAGACCTCCCATGCTCCTGGATTGGAAAGATTAACATCGTGAAAATGGCAATACTTCCCAAGGCTATCTACAAATTCAACGCAATACCTATCAAAATTCCACCCTCATTCTTCAAGGAAATAGAAGAGGCAATCCAAAAATTCATATGGAACAATAAAAGACCCCGAATAGCAAAAACGCTCCTCAACGGAAAGAACACGGCTGGAGGAATATCAATACCAAATTTCAAACTCTACTATAAAGCCATAGTAATCAAAACAGCTTGGTATTGGCATAAGAACAGACCTCAGGACCAATGGAATAGAATTGAAAACCCAGAAATGAACCTACAGACCTATAGCCATCTAATCTTCGATAAGGGAGCTAAAATAATAGAATGGAAGACAGACAGCCTCTTCAGTAAATGGTGCTGGCAAAACTGGTTAACTACATGTAGAAAACTAAAGCTAGATCCTTATATATCACCCTGCACCAGAATCAACTCCAAATGGATCAAAGACCTTGAACTCAAAGCAGACACTCTGAAAAAATTACAGGATGGAATAGGAGAAACCCTGGGTCTCCTTGGCTCAGGCCGAAATTTTCTGAATAGAGACCCGGAAACATAACAAATCAAAGAAAGGTTGGAGAAATGGGATTGCATAAGGTTGCAGAGCTTCTGCAGGGCAAATGACATAGCTAGCAAGATCAATAGAAAGCCCACGGATTGGGAGAAGATCTTTACTAGCCATACAACGGACAAGGGTCTCATATCTAAAATATGCTTGGAACTCAAAAAATTAAACCACCCAACAACAAATCCTCAAAGAAACAACTGCCCAATAAGTAAGTGGGGGAAAGACTTAAAGAGAAGCTTCTCTGAAGAAGAAAGAAGGATGGCCAATAGACACATGAAGAAATGTTCAACATCCCTAGCCATAAAAGAAATGCAAATCAAAACAACATTGAGATATCACCTCACTCCAGTTAGAACAGCAAAAATCAAGAACTCTAACAACAACAGATGCTGGAGGGGATGTGGACAGAAAGGAACCTTACTTCATTGTTGGTGGGAATGTAAACTTGTTCAACCACTTTGGAAAGCAGTATGGAGGTTCCTCAAAAGACTTCACATAGAACTCCCCTATGACCCAGCAATCCCACTTTTGGGCATTTACCCAAATGTTTACAAAAAAGACCACACTATAGCTACCAGCACAACTATGTTTATTACAGCATTATTTACCATAGCTAAGATATGGAACCAACCCAGATGCCCTTCAGTAGATGAATGGATCAAGAAAATGTGGTATATATACACAATGGAATTCTATGCCTCCATCAGAAAGAATGACATTGCCCCATTTGCTAGGAAATGGAAAGGCTTGGAAAAAATTATATTAAGTGAAGTAAGCCAGGCCCAAAGAAACATAGGTCCCATGGTTTCCCTTATTTGCAACATCTAGTATAGGCATGAGTCAAGCGGAAAAAGTCAGAGAATGTGATGTTAGGAAAACGAACCCTCAAATATGTGTTTTAATGTTTTTGTTTCTTTCATGCATGTGTTTCTAGCAAATTTATAAGATTATTTCTTTGTTGCTTTGTATGTCCCTCCCCCACAGTGTAACCCCTGCTTTCACTATATTTGATGTCAGTATAACATGTGGAGGAGACGGGGACAAACAAGTCGTTTAAGGATTCAGGTGGACCTGTTGCAACAATGAGAAGTACAAAATGTCATGTCAAAACCAGCTTTACAATGTCGGAGTGGGGGGGGAAGGGGGGGGGTTGATTGGGTGGAGGGTAGATGGGAGGGTGGGAAGGGAGGTGAAGGGTAAACAAAGGAGGAGGCTGCAATGCTTGGTAAGAAATGTATGCATTATCCTGCCCATGTAATTGTAACCCCTCTGTACAGTATGTTCTCAAATAAAATAAAATAAAATTAAAAAAAAAATCCTACATTAGAGGTTCTTTGCAATTTTTCCAGGCTTAAGTTTTGTAATCCTTCATCATTTCTTTGGGATATAACATTATAATGATAACATACTTTTTCAAATTTTGGATGGGAATCATGTGTGATTTTGCATCTAGGAATGTTCTGTAATTAAGAGAGAATTTAAAACACAAGTGAGGATTAAGTATGAGTTGCATTTCAACAGGAAATTTTACGTCTCAAAACATAATGACAAAATTCGCCCAAACTTCCAACTATGTATTCCCTTCTTGTTTGTTTTGTTTTATTAAGACAAAAGTATACTACCTGGTCCAGGGAAGGTATCACTATGTGATTCCACTCTCTAATCTCCTGTCTTAATCTCAGTGCTAGAATTCTAGGCTTGTATCACGTTGTCCTGCCATAGTTTCTTGGTTTATTTAATCTAGATACAGACTACCAATTCTGAACTTCTCCAGGGATATTATACACCAGAGTGACTGTTCAGACTGTTTATCTACTATTTTCAAAGATGTTCTAACATTTGACACAGGATATGAATATTTTCAGATGCACCCGCGGGGTCTCTGATTCATTCCTCCATGGTTGTGATCCCTTTAATAATGATTAATTGACTCACTTACTAACTCTGGTCCCTACCTAGGTAATATACTCAAACTTATTTGAAGGAAGTTTATTTGAGGACTTTTTAATATTAAAAATGATCACTTGATTCTAGTCTTCTTTAGAATATATATTCTGTTTTTTTCTAACTTTTCTACACATTCTGAGAGTTGTTTCATTTGTGTATTTGTGTGTGCACATATAAGTGCCTTTGTGTGTATGTGTATGTTTATATGTATTTATGCAAAAGCCTCAAGCTCTTATTCAGCAATCTTGCTCATGACTGGTATTCCATGACCTGAGCCATTCTTCCAATCCAGCTTTTGACTGCTTAATTTTATATACTGTTGCAAAGAGTGTTCTGCCCAGGCTGGATGCAAACTTAACTTCCCAGACTCCTTTACATTCTTAGGTTTTATTTCTCCAGGAATATCAACTTTTGAACTACAAACATTTTTGTGAGGGTAATGTCTAAGCTGTAGCCCAGATTTTTAACTCAAGAATATTTTTTTTTTGTTTTGGTGGGGTGTCCAGTCATGGGGCCTGAACTCTTGGCCTGGGCTCTTTCCCACAGATCTTCAGCTCAAGGCTAGCACTCTACCACGTGAGTCACAGCGCCAATTTCAGCTTTTTTTTTTTTGCTTAAATGGTGCTGAGGAATCGAACCCAGGGCCTCATGCATTCGAGGCAAGCGATCTACCACTGAGCCACCTTCCCACCCCCTAACCCAAGAATTTTTATAAAGATAGATGAACACACATATTACATATCCTGAGTCAACAAATATATGTGTGTGTGTGTGTGTGTGTGTGTGTGTGTGTGTGTGTGTAAAGAAAAAAAAAGAAATGTGATCTTAGCCACCAGTTCATTGCTAGCATAATCGCTCCTCTCACAAGATGGACATTTTTTTCCAGTTAAATCCTTGCTCTTATATCTGACTTTCATTGGAAAAAGAATTATTCTTCCATTCTTCTTTCTACAAAGTTGCATGATTAGCAAGCATGATTTAGAATGAGATTGGCCTCATACTTCATGTTCCACATAGGAGTGGTCCTTTCTGTTTATCACTCCCATAAATCTACATAATGGACTTGGCTTTATTGTTTCAATGTTGCCTTATTTGTAGTCTTTTATATTGTATTGAACCTTTATACTTAAACACAGAACTTCTCTTTCTCCTATTATTGCTATTGTTTCCCTTACTGATAGCTCATGTACACTTGGGAAATAATGAACAGCATGTACACTCACAAAAAGAATGTTCTGAGGACCTTCTTCCCATTTAAAATTCGCCTTAATTTACAGAGAACTGACAAAGTTTTAACTCAATGTACTCATGTATAATGTATTAATAAGCAATATAAATTTCATATTTTCTCTTTACTAAGTTGTCTCTGAAACACGTGTTACCTCAGGTCCATAGGTGTTCTAGTGTTATTTCAGTGAAGCCAGAAAATATTCATTATACCTCAAGCAGCACCATCGATTGTTACTGGAAGTAACTGTTACTGGATGTGGAAACTGACCCCAGGAGAGGAATGGAACATAGAGGAATAACAAAGTTCAAGTTACCTCGTGCTTTCCTTTTTGCTGTACAAGAAAAGTATCCCAAGGCTTGAAGGAACCTCTGTCCCTGGCTTTTTCGAGTGTGTTCTTTACTCACATAAAATTTTTCTGTAAACTTCTAGTTCAGAGTGTTACAAAAAGAAATAATGTACCATTTGAAGGCCAGCATAGAACAAAAGGAAATAACGTTGTTTTAAAAGTGTTCTCCTGCAAAGTAACAAAGACATGGAGGTTTCAAAGTGTCTTATGGATGGATATTTCACCCCTGAGATGATTCTCTTGATACAGGAGTCAGTTATCAATTCCTTTGGTCTGGTCCTGAGTTCTCCAGAGCAAAACGGATTCCAAAAAAGCAGGATCCATTGAATATAATCAACAAAAGGAGTCTCTTCTCTGACCAGTACTTCTTTAAAGAAGGTCCCAAAGAAATATCTGGGATTTTTATTTGCTTGTTTGTTTAGTTTGTCTTTGTTCTGAGGCTTGAACCCAGAAGCTGGATTCTGTTCTTGAACAGCTTTCATTCGTGTCCACCTGCCCCCAAAGCTAGTACTCTACTGCTTGAGCCAAAACTCCACTTCTGGTTTTTTGGTGTTCAATTTGCGAGAAGAGTTTGACAGACTCTCCTGCCTGGTTTGGCTTTGTATTAAGATAGTAAGAAAGCTAAGTGACATCAACTGCATGGACTTCTCTTTTGAAACAAGAAATATTAGATGAAGTTTATTGTAAAGCTAATATTTGACAATTTTTAAAGGAAGAGACTATGTCTAGCAAAGAAGCCATAACTTAAATAACTCAGCAAAATAGGTGCACTGAATCATTTGATATTATTTTTTCTGCTTGGCAAGATTATTGATCTTGTCCTAACTTTTGGGTAAACTTAAGGCTATAATTGCACTTTTTGTTGGTTGTGGGGCTTGAACTCTCATCCTGGGCACACTCCCTCAGCTCTTCAGCTCAATTTGGGTGCTCTACGGCTTAAGCTACAGCACCACTTCAGGCTTTCTGGTGGTTAATTGAAGATAAAGTTCTCATGGACATTCCTGACCAGGCTGGCTTTGAACCACAATCATCTGGTGTCCTGAATAGCTAGGATTACAGGTGTGAACCACCAGCACCCAGGTCTTATTTGCATTTATGTGCACTGATATGACACTATGTAGACAAATGATGGAAATTTGAATCAAATGATGGCATTGCAGCTTTTCAGAAAATTTGTGGTAACAATAAATATGTCCTCCTTTTCCATGTTGTTTCATTAATGATTCATGAGCTATGGGACCCTTAAATTAGCATTCTCTAGCATCTGTGTAGGTGTATTTAGTATCAGGAAATGTTCATAGAGAAATATAGAAAGGCTGAGATTTTCAGAAAGCAAAGAAGATAAGGTAAGAATAAACAGCACAGAAGGAGATACATTTATTACACAGAGATTAACAAGTAGCCTAAGAGATTTAGAATGCTAAAGGTAATGAGGAATAAGACTCGTTGATAACTATTTGTTCAATAACCAAAAAGAGTTCTCTAAAACAGTTTTTGGTATACCTTAGTTACTATCATTTATTACTTAACTCTGGAGTTATTCCTTTTCTTCTGTCACAACTGTTACTTTGCCTCTGCAGATTTGGTGCCATGACTAACCAAAAAGTCTTCCAAATCTCAGACTACCCTTCTCATTGTGATTAGCAGTGACCATTCAAAAACCTGGAAGCTTTGAATTTCCAGAATTAATCTTCACCTGATATCTGAGCACATTCAAGCCATTAATTGCTGTCACCTAATGAACAAAAATTTTTCAACATAATATCCTAATATAAGTAAAGTACATGAATTAGGGACTATTGTCAGGTGTCAGTATGACAAGAGCAATTATATATTCCAAGTATGGATTCTTTATTTTGCATTTACTAACTAAATGTTTTTTGGTTTTGTTTTGGTTGGGTTTTTTTTTTTTTTTTTTTTTTTTTTGCTTTTTAGCTCAAGGCTATCACTGTACCACTTCAGGCACAGCACCACTTCCAGTGTTTTTCTGTTTATGTGGTACTGAGGAATTGAACTCAGGGTTTCATGCATGCTAGGCAATCACCATATCATGAAGCCACATTCCCAGATCCCTAAATGACTTTCTTAAGTTGACATTACATTTTCATCCAGTAACTATGTACCATAATATTGGCCAGGTGCTAGAAAATGATGTAGAAAAGAAAACAATATAGTAAATCCAGTAAAGCTAGATGGACAATGAATAATGCTCACAGTCTTTCAAGGGCATAGAGGGCTTACCTCATGGAGATGTATCAATACGCTGAATGAGACAGCTCCTGATCCACAGCTCACCTCAAGAATGAGTGGGCCATCTTGGGTTCCAGCCACCTGGGGACGTTGGACCACCTCCTATAGCACCCATTCTACCAGTTCCTGAGAACGAGAGTGAGAGAGAGAGAGACAGAGAGACAGAGAGAGGCAGAGAAAGAAAATAAAAATTACACTTAAATCGGGTGCCAGTGGCATAAAACTCTAATCCTAACTACACAGGAGGCTGAGATATGAGGATCATGGTTCATAGACAGCCCAGGCAGGAACAACTGTGAGAATCTTATCTCCAAAGAACCACCAGAACATTGGAAGTGGCACTGTGGGCTCAAGTGATAGAGCACTAACTTTGAGATGAGGAGCTCGGGAACAGTGTCCAATCTTAGAGTTCAAGACCCATGACTGAAAAGAAGTGAACTTCCCACCACAAGAAGTGGACTGAATAGCATCCATTGTCCTAGGGAGCATGGTAGAGAAGTCAGGCCGAGCTTCCTGTGAACTTGAGGTCATAAGTAGGTCACCTGGCTTCTCTGTGCTTCTGTTTCCCCAGCTGCAAAACTGAACAAAGTGAAGGAACTCCTTCCTCATGGGGATAGTGTAATAATGAAAGAGAGCCATGTTTCGGTTCATAATCCCACACCTGTTCAATGATTTATAACAGGCCCCACCTGAGCCCTTTCTGGTATCTTCCTGTCATATGCTCACAGAATTGCCAAAACCTTATCTGAAGGCCTCTCCCTCTCTGCCTAGCCATTCTCCAGAGATCTCTCTGTATAAATCCCTTGTTACCTCACAACTCTCCTGTGAGGAGACTGAGTCCAATGGTTGAGGCCCTACCAAGAGCTGCCCGTGTGGTCAAGAATCCACTGCTGTGGACTGAGTTTGGAATAATCCATCTAAACCGATGACTGAGCATGACCCCACATGTCTACCATCCCAACTACAGAGGACCAGGCTTGGTGGAGCATACCTTTCAGAAGAGAAACGCCACCCAGTCCAGCCTGAGCATATATTTAGTTTCTATCTCAGAAATGATCAAGACTGAAAAGTGGCTCATCAGAGCCAGGGAGAGGAAACAAGTAGGGGGGTCATGGTGCTCCCAGAGGGGTGTTTGACCCAGGGTAGGTTGGTGTTGGGACGCCCACTCACCTGTGATGCTGGGAGAAGCTGTTGGCAGCTGCTCCAAATGGGGCAGCAGCGATGGCGGTAGCATTGCGGACACATGGGCCCAGAGCAGAAGACTTGGGGCAGGGACCAGGTCGGGGATTTAGGCAGGCTGGCAGCACACCATTGCCTGAGTTTGAAACCTGGCACCGTGTAAAGGGCCGGGTTGGGGTGGGACCATCAATTTTCTACTATACTTCAAAGTCACCTCGAGTCTCTTCCTCACCACTCAGCCACCTCTACCTTCCTCAACTGCTGGTAGTGGTGTAAACTAACAGGGAATCCCAGTGCTACCAGGCAGCATGGAATGTGGGTGTGACCACCATTCTTGTATCCCATTGGTCAGAAAGAAGCATGAAAGAGTGGGGGTCTGGCCAGAATCCTGTGAAGCAAGCAGAATGAGGGGAGTCAAGATGACAGCTGTTCTCAAAGCTCTTTTCCCAGGGTATTCTGTCCTATTCAGTTGGAGACAAGAGGGTGACCTGCTTTAGTTGGATGTCTACACAGATTGTTGTGTGTTTCTGTTTGTTGCCAGTCCCAGACCTTGGACTCAGGATCTGGGCACAATCCATACGCTGCTTTTGTTCAAGGCTGGTCCTCTACACTAGAGCTACAAGGCTTCTGGCTTTGTTGGCAATGAAGTTGGACAGGGGTCTCAAGGATTTTCCTGCTTAGGGTGACTTTGACCATGATACTCCTATCACAGCTTTTTAAGTAACAAGGAGGAGTGCTGAGAGCCACTGGTGCCTGCCTAATCACTGCTCTTGTTGATGTTCATGGACAGACTTGTTAGTTCCCTATCCTCGGGTTGAAGTGGTGGGAGCTGGAGCCCACAATTCGAATCCTGGTCCTGCCACATCCAAATGGTAGGAGATCCTAAGAAACTTGTTCCTATCCATATGACTAACAATGGAATGTGATGTAAGTCAGGATTGAATGAACAGTTCTTGAAAGATTCTAGGATAAAATTATACACAATTATATTACACGACACTGATCAATTTTAGTTAATATTTTATTAAACATTTAAACAATCACATTCATTAAATGGAGGCATAATGAAGTACCTAAGAATTGGGCCTCACATACTATAAAGATGACATTTTTTCTACCAGGACTGGGATTGGAACTAATAGTCTGGGTAACTCTGTTGCACTGTGTGGGAAGGGGAAGCTTGCCTCCTTGAAATCAAGAAATTCATGTATGTTCCTTAGGCCTGAAATCGATCCCCAGCACTAGAAAACACCCTATTCATGTACAATTTACATATATGTTTTATATTTATATACATATGTTGACTCCATAGTGTGTTAAGTGTAGTTATTTTATTTTTGTTGTATTCATGTATGGACCATTTATTTTATTGACTATTATAGCACATAGAACATTGATTACATAGGCTATAGGTCTACATATGTATTCTACTTCATAACTGACACACAGAAGATTCACAGTAAAGGAAAACATGTGTCACCATCAGCTTCTTACTTCACGATTCATTGTTTGGCAGCACTGGCAGCTGAACTCATGGCCTACAAGGCCAAATTCATGAATGGTTGAGTGTAAACATGCCATACTCGGGCAAATTGAGCTGACAGGTTGTTCCCAGGACCTGAGAATGAGCCCCAGGAGCGAACGAAATAAGAACAGATTGACATGCAGATGACAATATGCCAATAAATGTATATCTTTATAGAGTGCCACAGATGTCTATACATTATTCAGTTATATAGACTACATTCCTACCAGTTCCTGGGTATTTCTTATGCATCCAGGTAATTAATGTTATTGTTTTCATCCTGAAAATATTAATGAATGCACTCAGTGTCCTGAAATTATTGTGTTCCTGTAAGTAATAATATTCTTTTAATGATTCATAAATATTAAATAAAATCAACCAGCCTTCTGAAATGCTGCTGTTTAATTTTATAGGATCATCATTCACAAACAACTCATTCAACTGTGACATTGACAAAATTCCAGTGTTATTCCTTTGGATGGGAACCAGTTTATTAGTACCCCCTGCCATTGGTTGGTGTCAGGACGGGGATTCGAAATGAGGGCCTATGTTGCCATGTGGGCCTATGGCTTCCCTGATAGTCTGCCAGCCATCAGCAATGCAAGGTGAAGTACCCTTTGCAACAGTGTCATTCAGACCCAGAAGGGTCACTGTGCAAAGGAATAAAACATAAAAGGCCACATTTTTTTCTGTGCATTGTTTTCCCTGCAACACTTGGGGTCTAGGATCACAGAAGCACCTGTGTGTCAAGTGGCTGCACCCCATCCTAGCGTGATCGAAGCTGAGGCAGACTTGCCAAGACCTGAGTTCAAGCCCCACGCTGAGAAAAGAATTAGCTCCCTGGCTTGCAATTCACAGTTTATTCATACAGGCTTTGGATTTGAACTCAGTATCTGGGTAAATCTGCAGCAATGTGGATAAAACGGAAGATCACCTTAGATGAAGATAAAAAATCAGGCCTGTTCACTAGTTCTGAATTTAAGACCTAGCCCTGGAATACATATTATTTATATATATTGTAAACATAGGATTTATACTTACCTATAGATGTTCAGTCCATACATGTTTGGTGTGGTTGTTCCTTGTATCTTTTGTTTTATTCATTTATTTACCATTGATTTTACTATGATGAAACCCATTCTGTTTATTACATTGATGACAACCTATCACAGAACATCTAGATTTGTAGAAATGTTCTCCATCATGCCTGATCCCCAGGATTCTCAGAGAAAAGGAAAAAAAGTTTCAAACTCTCCTTCTTACTCCATGATCCACTTGTTGGTAGTGCTGGGATCTGACCTCAGGGCAGAGCAAAACCAATTGGCCAATCAGTCAAGGTGATCATATGAGCCTGTGAGCAACTAAGGAGTGTGGCCATTCCCAGAACCCGACATTGATGCCCAGGGTGGTCCACTAAAGTCATAAATTCATAATTTAAACATAGGATCTATATTGACATACATGTGTGGACAGCATCTTGTGTTCAGTGCAATTATTCTCCTTATTTTACCTCTAATTCATGGAGGTAGTGTGTATTTTAATAAGTATAGTGACAGGTATAACTGTGCTGACATGGATGACAACCTGCTCCCATGTTGACAGGGTTGTCTATGCATTCTCCATCGTTTTTGAGACCCAGGACTTTCACAGGAGAGGATAAAAGGCACAACGACTGGCTTCTGACATCAGGATGAATATTTGATCAGTGCTGGGATTTGAGCTCAGGTCTGAGTAACTCTGTTGCACTGTGGGGGAAGGGGAAGCTCACCATCTTTGAAGACTAGAATGTCAGGCCTGGTGTAGGGCCTGATTTGAAGCCCCAGCACTGGACAAAATAACAAGCCAACCTTTTTTAAACATAGGATTTCTCTTTACCTACAGATGTGGTATGCATCTTGCATTCAGTGTAGTTATTCGTTCTATTTTTGTCTTATCCATGGATGTATTGTGTATTTTATTGCATATGGTGACAGAAATAACTGTGCTGACATGGATGACAACCTATTCCCTTGGCTAAGAGTTACCTATATAGCATTCTCCATCCTCAATGAGACCCAGGACATTCACAGGACAGGAAAACATGTGCCACCATAGGCTTCTTACATCAGAATGAATCTTCTGGTAGTGCAGGAATTTAAACTCAAAGTCTAGCATGCCCAATTGGTGAATGGGTCATGGTGAGCACACCAGGCTGTGAGCCACTAAGGAACTAGGCCATTCCTGGGACCTGAGATGGAGTCCTGGTGGGGGGCCAATATAGTCATAAATTCATAATTAAACAGTGGATATATATTTCCAAACATGGATTCCAAACATCTTGCATTTGATGTAGTCATTTTCTTTGTTTTCTCTATTATTCATTGATGTATTGTGTATTTCCTTGAGTATAGGATGACAGATATAACTGTGGTGAACTGGATGACAACCTATTCCCATGAGTATAGAGTTGCGTATACATTCTCGTTCCTAGCTGAAACCCAGAACTTGCACAGTACAGGAAAACAGGTGCAATGACTGGCTTCTCACATCAGGGTGAATATTTGGCAGTGCTGGGATTCGAACTTTGGGCCTAGGAGGCCCAACTGCCCAATGGGTCCACGTGATCACACGAGATTTTGAGCCACTAAGGAGCTGGGATCGAACCCCCGGGAGGCCAAAGTAGTCTTCAATGATCATTGAAACAGGAGATGTATATCAGGAGATGTATATTCACATCCGTGTGTGGACTGCATCGTACATTGAGTGTAGTTATTCTCTTTATTTTGTATGCTATTCATGAGTGTATTATGTATTTTCTTGAGTATATGATGACAGGTATATGTGGGCTGACATGGATAACAACTTATTCCCATGGCCACAAGGTGGTCCAAGCATTCTCCATCCTAGCTGAGATCTAGGACTTGCACAGGAAAGAAAACAGGTGCAACGATTGACTTCTGAAATCAAGATGAATCTTTTGGCACGGCGGGGAATCTGAACTCGAGACCTAGCAGGACCAAGTGGTGAATGAGTCCACATGAGCACACCAGCCTTTGGGACCTGAAATTGAGCACCCCCCAAGAGGGGGGAGCGGGGAGCACAACAGTCATCCATTCATAAGCTGAAAGTAGTATGCAAATAAGTACACATTTGTATGGAGTAGAAGAGATGGTAACCTGTGGTGGAATCCAATCTGTGTGAATACCGATTCTTGGATCTTTCCTGATGCTTCCATTTCATGATTGTGCTGATTATTGTCATGCTTCATCAACTGTTCTTTACAAATAATCAATACCCCATGAGTCTTGCCTATCATATTCTGCTTGTATCCTGCAAGAACTACTCATTCAAGGATGAGATCGATCACATTCCATGACTCATCCCAGGTCCAGGAACAAGTATCTCAGGATCTCCCGCCATTCCCTCTGCATAGGGGGGCTGAATTCAAGCCTCAGGCCTGGAAAAGTTATTCCTTATATACTTTATTTTTGGTCCACTCGTGGGACTGAACTCTGGGCCAGGGTACTGTCCCTCAGCTCTTCTCCTCAAGGCTAGTGCTCTACCTCTTGAGCCACAGTGAAACTGCTGGCTTTTTTTTTCTGCTTATGTGGTGCTGAGGAATCGGGCCCAGGGCCTCATGCATGCACGGCAAAAGCTCTACCACTGTGCCACCTTCCCAGCCCTCCATATATATATTTTAAAGATAGGATTTATACTTCCATACAGATGTTCAGTCCTTATTGTGTTTGGTGTGGTTATTCATTTTATTTCTTGTGTCATTCATTTATTTAGAATTTATTTTATTGATTCTGATGACACCTATACCATTTATTACATTGTTTACATCATATTACATCACATCTAGATGTTAGATGTGTTCTCCATCATGCCTGGCAGTGCCAGGATCTGAAGTTAATGCCTAGCAGGCCCAATTCATGATTGGGTGAGTTTGAGCATGGCAGCCTCTAGCCAATGAAGATGTCAGGTAGTTCCCAGGCTCTGAGAACGACCCCCAGGTTTGGCCAAATCAGCGATACATGGATAGGCAGATGGAGGTATACAAATATATATATATATATATACATATATATATATATATATATATATATATAGCTAAAGGGTTCCATAGCTGACTGTCTATGATAGAATAACACCTACTATGTTCCTACCAACTCTTAGGTACGTATTATACTACAATTTAAGGAATATAATTCTTTTCATGCTTAATAAACTATTAATTAAGCTCAACCAGCCTTCTAGGATTATTGCATCTAATTTTAGCGTCGACCAATGTATAAACTACTCTTTCAATCAGTATTCCTATGCATAGGAATGAGTCTCTTGTGATCTCTTGTGATTGATGTCAGGACTGCGATTTGAACCCTGGGCCTATGTTGACAGGTTGGCCTATGGCTTCATTGATAGCCCACCAGCCACCAGCAATGGCAGGTCAGGTCCACTTTGCAGCTATGTCATTCAGACCCAGGATGGTCACTGTGCAAAGAAAATAATCGTAACCCCAGCTCTCTGCAGCTCACCATTTTTTGTGCTTTCCAAATTTTTTCTTCCTGAAAGCACTCTGAGCCCAGGATCCCAGGATCGGCTATGAGTCCAGAGAATGAACCCAGCCAAGGGAGATCCAAGCTGAAGTAGAATTTCCATGACCTGTGTTCAAGCCCCATACTTGGTCCCAAAAAACCTATATATATATATATATATATATATATATATATATATATATATATACACACATACATACATATATATATATATATATATACACATACATACATACATACATACATACATATATATATATGATTTAACTAAATTAAGAAAAATAAAGCTCCCTGGTTTGGAATTTCTGCCAGTTTTCTTTTCTAGCCTGGGGTTTGAACTCAGGGTCTTGGTAAATCTGTAGCAATGTGAGCAAAGAGTGGCCATTACTTGAGTTCAAACCCCGTGCCAACCAAAAATGAAAAACTAAGTCACTGACCTCGTCAGGAGGAGGAAGTTGTGAAGATGGGAGGGAAGGGAAGGTAGGGGGAAAACACAGGAGGAGTAAACAATGCTAAATAGGAAATGTACTCATTAACTTGCTCCTGAACTGTAACCCCTCTGTAGAACATTTTTACAATAACAAAACATAGAAAAAAAAGAGAAACAACGTAGTTCTCAGAGAAGCATTTTGCAGGTCAGGGAAGGATGTTTGAATAGCTGTACAAAACTTTACACTGCTTTTTTTAATGTTCAATATGGAACTGAATAAACATTCCATTAAAAAAATTAAGTCACTGTCGTGGAACTGGGGACAGTATTTCTGCCATTGCTAGTTTCTGAGCTCACCATCCAGGTAACTCTTTTGCACCATGGGTGAACACGAAGCTCATTGTCCTTAAGGTAAAGAAATTCAGGATAGAGTTCCCTGGGCCTGAATGAAGGCCCTGCAATGGAAAAAACATTTCTATACATGTGTAATACATGATATATATTTATATATGTATATTAATTTCATATTATGAATTTTATTATTGATTTTGTATTTTATTTTCCTTTGATTCATTTATTGATTATTGTAGTTAGTATTATTATACACATAATATTATATTTTGCACATCTATTATAAAATTATACACAATAATTTAGGGCATTGACTCATTTTAATTAACATTTTATTAAGTGTTGAAACATGATACATAATTAAATGGAAGCATTTGTCACAGTCTTCACGTGTTTAGAGACTCTGCCAAGTATGAGCTTTGAGTTCAAGCATCAAGAATGGCAAAAAAAAAATTGAACCTGAGGAGACATATTCTTCTGTGACTCAGAGGAGGGCTGAGGTTATAGGTAAGAGGTAGTGTGGAGGGCAGGTGCTGGTGGCTCACCCCTGTTACCTACTCAGGAGGAAGTGATCTAAGGATCCCAATTGCAAGCAGGAAAATCAATTTAAGACACTTTTCTCCAATTAAACACCCAAAAAGCCAGAAGTAGAACTGTGGTTCAAGTAGTACAGTGCTAGCCTGGAGCACAAAACCTCAGGGATAGGATAGCATCCAGGCCCTGAATTCAAACCCCAGGATTGACACACACACACACACACACACACACACACACACACACACACACACACACACATCAATATAGAGCATTTGCCAGTCAGCCTGCACAAGTTCCATATCTAGTAACTCAATATTAAAAAAAACATGGAAAAGGGAAGGAAAGACTTGTTCCAGGAAGTGATATACCCAGTGATAAAATTCCACAATAGTTCTAATATGTGGGTACAAGGCAGAGAGCCTCAGGCAGAAGGTATAGCATGGGCAAAGGTACTGAGGTGTGCGGTAGAGCAGGTGGTGTGTGTGGTATGAAGGTTCTATGGCTTCAGAAAAGTCTGGCAGGAAATTCAAGGCTGGGTCAAAGTTGACTTGAGTCAAAGAGCAGAGGATGAGGTCCCAGAATGGCACCCAGGGGGAAGATTAGCTTGGCTTTTTGCCAGGGACCCAAAGCCATTTCCTGTGGCTGGAAACCTGTTTTCACAGCTCCTGACCCTCCGGCCTCCTTTGCATGGAGGAGTCAGGGCAAATGCAGGGAAAACCTCTTGCTTTAGAAAAGCTTCTAGCCCAATGCCACCAGTGGCTCAACTCTTGTAAATCCTAGCTACTCAGGAGACTGAGATAGAGATCGAGGGTCAAGCCAGCTCAGTAGAGGAAAGTTAATGAGACTCTTCTTGCCGGATTAACTACCAAAATCCAGAAATGGAGCTGTGGCCCAAGTGTTAAAGTGGTAAACTTGAAGGAAAAAGTTTAGAGACCAGAGCTCAGACCGTGAGTTCAAGCCCCAACACTAGCACAGGAAAATTAAAGGAAAGATTTCAGGAGCTCCTAGTCCACTGTGGTGTAAGACCAGATCATCCAGGCACAGGTGGCTCACGCCTGTCCTTCTAGCTCCTTAGGAGGCAGAGATGTGAGGATCACATTTCAAAGCCAGCCCAGGCAGGAAAGTCTAGGAGACTCTGATCTCCAAGGACCCTACAGAAAACCTGAAGTTGCTCTGTGGCTCAAGTAGTATGGTGAAGAGCTGGGGGATGGGAGACAGCGCCCAGGCCCAGAGTTTTAGCCCCATGGCAAACACCTTGCCTGCTTGGACCTTACTCTGTGGCTCTAGGCACAGTACTTTCCAGTGGGCCACTGAGGGTCTCCTAATGTCTAGGTGTCCTACAAGTCTTGATAACAGCCTGTTTGGAGGCCATTGCCTACAGAGCAGGCCACAGTACCAGAGAAGTATCGAGCCTTGGGGCATGAAGATCATCAGAATGGTATCTGTCATGGGTGCAATGTGGATCAGAGTAGTAAATCACTGTCTCAGACCACGGTTCTGGGCCAGGAGGGGCAGGAGCTGCAAGATAATACCCACTCATGGGAGTATCACAAGAGTGCAAATTTATCAGTCAGACCTTAGGCAGGTGTTGAGATGGGCTCAAGAAAGTTTGTATGCTCAGATATCCACAGCCAACTGTCTCCAGCCTGTAGCAGTCACTATCCCAGGAGTCCGAGGGCTTGGAGATGAAGGTCTGCAATCATGGGCTGACTACAAAGCAGCATCCCTAGTGTCATTCCCTTGATCCTGTTGCCCCATGTTGAGATCGAGGGACAGGTTCCTTGGAACTTACTGCCATGGTCCAAACCCCTCAGCCCAAGAAGGACTTAGGGAGAAACCACTTGATCTGGCTTGAGAGTTTACTGTGACTATGACTCAGGACTGCCCCCAGTTCTAGCTCAGCTCATCCAAGTGAAAACTAATGCCTCAAAACATTGAGGTAGTGGCCATACCAATCTCTCATCCCCCAGTTCCATGGCAGTGGAATCTAAAGTATATGCCTCTCTGTTCTGGGCATCCGGAATCTAGAAGGACATGGGAGGCCCAGTTGGTGTCAGAAGATAGATTTGCCTACGATAAGGTACATTGACATTTCCTAGACATCGAACAGTACATCCCAGCCACCTTGGCCTCACCTCTTATGTAGCCACAGATCTTCCTTGTTTGGGGAGCCTTCAGTCAGCTATCAAGGTCAAGTTGGCCAGAGCCACTGGCAACCACTTTTCCCCCACTCCACTGGCACCCTGCTGGGAATGGGACATGCAGCCAGGGGCCCAGCTTAGAAAAGGACAGGACACAGCATGACTGACCTTGTCCCCCCAGAGGCAGGAGAGAACATAAGCCAGCTGGCACTGCTGACCCAGAATCCCCTGGATGAGGACAAAGATATGGACAGCCAGACTTGGGTCCCAAGGAAAAGCTGGAATTTGCAGGTCTCTAGCAATTTAGGACTCATTGTAGACCATGATACGGGGCTAAAGACAAGGTTGCTATTGAGGAAGGGCACCATCCAAGGTCAGGAAGAGGCAGACAAGCATCCAGGAAGTGGGCAGAGAAAGATGAGGGAAACACACACACACACACACACACACACACACACACACACACACACACGGTTAGCCCAAGTCTTCAGCAGTCCCTGAGCAACTGAACATCACAACCTCCGAGAAGATGGCACTACCATCCTCAGACCAAATGTTTATAAAACTCAGAGCCTCTCACACATCTGGAATGGCTCATAAAACAACATGGCATTTCCTACTGTACACACCGCTATGAAGAAAACTCAGCCACATTATTTTTGGTCGTCTGTCATGGGGTTTGAACTTTGGGCCTGAGTGCCATCCCTCAGCTCTTCAGCTGAAGGTGTGCACTTTACCACTGGAGCCACAGCACCACTTCAAGTTTTCTGGTGCTTCACTTGAGTTAAAATCTCACAGACTTTCCTCCCAAGCTGGCTTTGAACCGTGATCCTCAGATCTGAGCCTCCTGAGTAGCTAGGATGACAGTTGTGAGACACTGGCAGTGCCTGGTTTCAGCCACCTTCTTACAACCAGGGGAAACCCAACTTGTCTGGCCATAAAGCACATGTAACCCCACACTTTCAGACTTTGACACCAGCATCAAAAACATTCGTCCTTGGGTTGGAAAGAATATAATTGACACTACTCTCCCACACCTGCTCCCATTCGCCCACTCCCTGCCTAATACAGGCCACAACTTCTGCAGTTCTTGGTAAAACAATGCCCTCCCTGCTGTAAATTCACACTCGGGCAAACTTGGGGAGTCCTTAGAAATGGCTGTACACTGAGGCCAGAACCTGGTGTCCCAACCACAGCAACCCCAGAGATAGTGAACATCTCTGGCAAGCAAGGGGTGTCTTTCTTACTTGTTTTTTTTGATGAGGGGATTGAACTTAGGGCTTGGGTACTGTCCCTGATGATGAATTTTGCTGAAGGCCTGTGCTCTTCCACTTGAGCCATGGAACCACTTCCGGTTGGGGATTGGAAATGAGACTCTCATTGGACTTTCCTCTCTGTGCTGGGATACAAGTCCCTCTGGATCTCAGCTTCCTTAGTAGCTAGAATGACAGGCGTGAGCCAGCAGCTAGCAGCGCATGGCCTATGGTGTCTCATTCTTTACAATTTCCAACTAGTCCGCTTCTAGATACTACCACCTAGACACTCCTCTACCTCCCTCAGAGACAGCAAAGGGAGGCTCAGAGTCTGGGGAGGGCCATGGGCATTAAAGGGCCCCCTTCACATCACTACCCCTTTCTAAGCTCCCATCCACTTCCTCTGGATGGCCTGGATGTCTGGGGTAGATCAGAGCTACTAGGATGTCTGAGGCCTGCCCTGTAGCCTCCCGCCACACCCAACCCATACCTGAGGATTTCTAGGGCCAGCTGCTCCATGTCCCAGTGGAAGCCTTTGGGAGGGTTGCTGATAACTGGGTGCAGGGTTGCTCATTGCAGAAGAAGTGTCCAGAACCCCTTTATCAGAGAAGGAGACACAAAGCATGGATGGATCTACTAAGAGCTACAGGGCACAGCCATCCACCTGTCACCCAGGTCGCTTGGAGTGCAGTTTTACGTTGACAGTGCTGGGGCTTGAACTCGGGTCCAGGCGCTGTCCCTGAGCTTCTTTTGCTTGAGGTGAGCATTCTTCCACCCGAGCCACGGTACCACTTCTGGCTTTTTCTGTGTATGCGGGACCTAGGAATCGAACGCAGGGTTTCCTGTGTGCTAGGTGAGCCCACTACTGCTAAGACAAAATCCCATCATTGGATAGCTGTTCTTCTGTGACTCCTTGGGCCTGTCTCGGGACAGTCTTGCTCTTCTTTACTGAGTTTCTAACCAACAACCCTGGCTGGAAAAGAACACACTCCACTATGTTGTCCTTTATCTATGGCATCTTTTCTCTTTGTGCTTCCTGTCAAATCTTCCGTGTTAAGCAAGACCCCCATTCAAGTGCTGCCTCTAAGAAGGCTGCTCTAATCACCCTGGCAGAGGGGGATCTTCTCCACTCTGCAGGCTCTTCGTCTTGTCATGCTCTTCCTTCAACCTGGTGTGGGTTGAGATCGCACAAAGGCGAAAGCCTGGCTTTCACCACCAAATTTCTGAAGGCTCTGATACACTACCCAGGAACAAGTGTGGTATCAAACTCTGTGAGAGGGCACTTGAGGCCCAGGCAGTCTGGGGGTAACAAATGGGGCCATTTCTTATGTGGGTTTGAACTGAGGTTCTGGGAGCTGTCTCTCTGAGTTTTCATGATCAAGGCTGCTACTCTACCACTTGAGCCACAGCTCCACGTCTGGATTTTTGGTGGTTCCATGCAGAGAAGATTCTTATCGGCTTTCCAGCTTATGGCTGGTTTTGATCTTTGATCTTCAGATCTCTGCCTATCTAGGAGACAGGATGTCAAGTTTGAGCCTGAGCCAGACAGGCTCCAGAACCTTTCCTTTGAGCTTCTCTTTATCTCGTGTCAACTAGCAAGCCTTAGTTAAAATAATCATTTATTGTGGATCAAGTTTTTCTCCTAGGTCAGTTAATCCAAGGAGATAAAGTGTCTTTGGAAAAGTCTAGTCAGAGTTGGCCTAGGTGAGTGTGTGTGTGTGTGTGTGTGTATGTGTGTGTGTGTGTGTGTGAGTATGAGTGTGTGTGTGTGTGTGTGTGTGTGTGAGTATGAGTTTCAGGTATACCTACCCACATCTCTCTGGTGCTTCTTTCACCCAGTGGTGAGTACCCCCAGGATCCCTACCCCAAGAAGGCAGGTAAGGAGGGTACTTAAGTTCACATTAAATGGGATGATCTGAATTCCATCCTGCAACCGAAGCCAGGGGGATAATAGAGAGAAGGAAAGGTTTAGAGGAACATCAAGGGAAGCCCCTTACCTTTGACTATGAATACCAGAGAGAAGAATTAATCCATCCATTTGGGTAGTAAGATAATAAGTGCCCACTATTCATTTATTTTATTTTTTGACTGTCCCAGTTCTTGGATTCAGGGACTCGGTGTCATCCCTGAGCTTCTTTTACTTAAGGCTGAGGCTCTATCAATTGAGCCACAGCACCAAAACTGGCTTTTTCAAGGGGAGGATGGAGATAGTTTATGGGAGATAAGAATCTCACAGACTTGGGGCTGGGAAAGTGGCTCAGTGGTAAAGTGCTTCTCTTGCATGCCTGAGGCCCTGGGTTCGATTCCTCAGCACCACATAAGCAAAAAGGAAAAAAGCCAGAAGTGGCCCTGTGGCTCGAATGGCAGAGCGCTAGCCTTGAGTTGAAGAGCTGAAGGACAGTGCCCAGTCAAGACTCATGACTGGACCAAAAAAAAAAAGTCTCACAGACTCTCCTGCCTGGACTGGCTCTGAGTTACTACCATCAGAACTCAGCCTCTGATTAGACAAGATGACAGGTGAGAGCCACTGTCACCTGACTGCCCCCATCCATTTATAACCCCCTAGGGCCAGTGCTGGGCACCTGCATTGAACCCTCCTTGTTGTGAGTGGGAAGCAGACATTGGTGGGTTCTATACTTCAACAGATTACCTACATTTGAGCATTTCTCCGGCTCAGTCTGATGCCGGCTTCCTCCTTATCCACAGCAATGACTTTGCACTGTCACAGAACAAATGTCCCCCAGGAGGTGTCGGACCTAGGGTCTTTCCTCTGCACACTGCTCCCTCTCCCTGAAATGACACATTGTACCAACGTGAAGTAGACATAGAGTGAATTCAGTTTCTTATAATCAGGGTCCAGCCAGATAGGTGGCATGAGGATCAGAGTCTCGGGATAGTGCTGTGCAGTTGGACAATGCGATGCCTCCTAATCCACTTTCCTTTAACTGTCTTAGCAAAGGGTAGTGGGGAAGTACTCACCACACTGACTGACAATGAGTAACCATCATGGTCTATCCCGGGCACAGAAGGGCTTACCTAAGGGAGCTAGCTCAACAGGCTGAGCAAGAAAGCTCCTGACCCACAGCCTACCTCCAGAATAAGAGGATCACCTTGGGTCCCAGCCACATGGGGACTCTGAGGCACCTCATCCAGCACCCTTTCAACAAGTGAGAGAGAGAGAGAGAGAGAGAGAGAGAGAGAGAGAGAGAGAGAGAGAGAGAGAATTACACTTAAGCTCGCGGCCGGTGGCACAGGCTTACAATGGTAACTACACAGGAAGTTGAGATATGAGGATCATGGTTCATAGCCAGCCCAGCAGCAATGTCTGTGAGATGCTTATCTCCAAAGAACCTCCATAAAACCGGAAGTGGTGTTGTGCCTCAAGGGGTAGAGTCCTAACCTTGATCGGAGGAGCTTGGTGACAGTGCCCAGGCCCAGAATTCAAGCCCCACGACTGACAATAAGTGGACTTCGCAAAACAAGAAATGGACTGAATAACACCCATTGTCCTAGGGAGCATGGCAGACAAGTCAGGCCAAGTTTCCTGTCAGCTGGGGGTCATGAGTAGATCACCAAGCATTTCCGTGCCTCATTTTCCCCAGCTGCAAAGCTGAACAGTGAAGGATCCCCTTCCTAATGGATCAGGGTAAGGATGAGAGAGAGCCATGTTTTGTTTAAAATCCCATACCTGTGGCATGATAAATAACAAGCCCCTTCTGAGTCATTTCCAGGTATCTTCTTGTTATGTGCTCACAGAATTGCCAAGAAACTTATCTGATGACCATTCCCTCTGTGCCTGGCCCTGCCCCAGAGTTCCCCTTGTATAGATCCCTTGTTTCCTCACAACTGTCCTGTGAGGAGACTGAGGAACAATGGTTCCAGGCCGAACCCAGAGCTTCAACTGTGGTCAAGAATCGGCTGCTGTGGACTAAGAGTTTGGCAGGGTCATCTAAACCGATGACTGAGCATGGTGCTACATATCTACCATCCCAACTACAGAGGACCAGGCATGGTGGCGCATACCTGTCACAGGAGGACCATGATCCAGCCAAGCTTGAGCATATATGGAGTCTCTATCTCAGACATGCCCAAGACAGAAAGGCTTGGCTCCCAAGGTAGAAGACCTGACTGGAAAACATAAGGCCTTGAGTTCAAACCCTAATATACCAAAAAGAATCCGAGGTCCGGTGTCAGAGGCTCATGCCTATAACCCTACCTACACAGGAGGATGAGATCTGAAGAACACAGGTCAAGATTTAAAGTAGGGTTGGCCTTGCCCATCAGACGTCATGATGAGAAGACCCAGAGTCTGACCCATGCCAATATGTTCCATACTAACAGGACTCAAAACCTTACTAAGTGCTGACGATGCTCTCTGTCCCCCTGGAGAGCCACCCCCTGTGGGCCCCACCTCCAGATCCTCCCACACTCCCTCTGCCATCAAACAGGACCACGAGAGTAGACAGTTCCAGGGCACAAATTTCCCTTGCTCTTATAATTTAAAGGTGCTGAGTCCCCTTCAATGGTCTCACCCTTCTAGGCCCCCAGACCTCAGCCTCAAAGCCCATACTGCCCCCAAGAGAGCGTTTAGAAGTTACCAAAAGGTCCAGCATTCCTTGTTACAACCAACTTCTACACACACACACACACACACACACACACACACACACACACACAAAGCCATCACGGGTGGCTCCTGTCTGTTACTCAGGAGGCTGAGGTCTGAGAATCACTGTTCAAAGCCAGCCCCATAGGAAAGTTTGTGAAGCTCCTATCTACACTGAACCACCAACTAGCCAGACAGAGGTGGAGCTGTGGCTCAAGTGTCAGAGCTCTAGCTTTGAGCAAGTAATCTCAGGGACAGCATTTAGGCCTTGAGTTCAAGGCCCAGTTCTTCTACCTCCAAACACATACAGACAAAGACAGACACACACACACACACACACAAACACACACACACACACACACACACACACACACACACACACACACGGATAGCCCAAGGATTCAGCAGTCCCTGAGAACAAAAACATGAACTCCCTCAATTAGGATAACATCCCACCCCGAGAAGGTGGCAGTACTGACATCAGACCCACTGTAGACAAATCATTGAGCCTCTCACATATCTGGAACGCCTCATAGACCAGCATTGTATTTCCAACCGTACACACTGCTATGTGGAAAACTTAATCACCTCTTTTTCTTGTTGTTGGATAAGGGGCTTGAGCTCTGGGCCTGGGTGCTGTCCATGAGGACTTCAGCTTAAGGCAAGCACTCATTTATAGAGCCACAGCACCGCTTCTGGATTTCTGGCAATTCCTTTTATGTGAGAGTCTCAGGGTCTTTCATGACCAGGCTGGCTTTGACCCATAATCCTCAGATCTCACCTCCTTAGTACCTAGGATAAAAGCCTAGAGGGACTGGCAGCCGGCCAAACATAACATTCCATTCCTGTCATCCTGTCCCCTCAGGAGACTGAAATTTGAGGACTGCAGTTGGATACCACTTAGTAGCAAAGCCCGTGAGAACACTTTATCTCCAATTAAACACCCAAAAAACCTGGAAGTGGAGCTGTGATTCAAATGGTAGAGTGCTATCATGGAGCATAAAAGATAAGATCCATGCCCTAGTTTCAAGCTCTTTCTAGCATAGGCCCAACCAAGAAAGGGAAGCAATGGGCATATGGGAGCTCAAAGATGACACATAATACTCAGGACTCCCAGAACAGACCCCATCCAGCTCTGATTCTCTAGATTCTATGTACTACATCATGGCAGACTTAGATGGGACTGACCATGCACCAAGTTGGGACATTCAAGTACCATCTCATACTGAAGATCCCCTGACCTTATCGAAGACTCAGGATCTCTCACTGTCCTGCCTCAGCACTGGGCATTGAGGTAAGGTCTAGTTATCCAATCACATGATATGGGAACTAAACGGTTTCCTGGTCAAGGGATGGAAATTCTGGAGATCTAGGTCCATCTTGGGGAGGTGCAAAGGGCTGCTCTATCCCAGAAATATTCCTATGTTGTGAGTATTATCAAAGAAACAACCCTGCTCAGAGCCCAGTGCCTCTGGTTTTCAGGTCAGTCTCTACCCAGTTCTGCCACACCGTCAGCCTGCCCTCTCTGAATCCCAGATCTGCCATCTACACTAAAGACTGAGCCAGACAAGAGACTCACTTCCTGCCCTCATTTCCAGGCTTTTCTGTGGCAGTGGCATGCTTACCTCAGTCTTTGGTGGAGGAATGAACACCCGGGGGGGTATCGTCAGATTGAGCCCTGGAAAGTCCTAGCCCCAAGGATGTACTGCACAGGCATCCTGCAGTGAACCACAGCCAGGTCGTCAATGATGAACCTAAGGTGCCAGGACTTTTAATAGCAGTGTGTCTGGATGAAAGGTTTGTAGTCTATGTTGTCTGGTGAGGTCATGGCACCAATTTCCTGACACACCTGACCTGGGACCATCCTCCCTCTTCAAATTCCTGCTTATCCCTTGCCTCCCCATTGAAACTCTCTCACCCAATACCTCCTTAGCCCTTGGAAACTTTCTTCTTATCTGACCAGAAAATAAATTCGATGAGGCTAGGGATAATTGAAACCTGGTGACCCACCCTGAGCCCTAGGTTCAACCCGAGGCTGGTTCCCTCTATAGTTGGTGACCACACAGCTCCTGAATGGCATGAAGTTGCTGAGGTGTCAGTGGCTTGGTCCTACATAATGGCTTTAGACTCTGAATCTGTCCCCACAGAGATTGTGAATAGTTGGCTCCCTTGATCCAGGGACTGCAAACCAAGGCTTGCATGTTCTCCCTTCTTCCTTCCTTTCCTCTTTTTCTCCTTCTGTCCTTCCCTCCCCTCTCTCTTTATTTTCTTTGTGTCAGTCCTGGGCCTTGTACTTGGAGCCTAGGTGCTGTCCCCAAGCCTTTTTATTCAATGCTAGCAGTCTATGTCTTGAGCCACACATCCACTTCTGGCATTTGTTTTTGGTAGTTAATTGAAGACAAGAGTCTTACAGGCTTTCCTGCCTGGGCCAAAAGCCTCAATCCTCTGATCTCAGCATCCTAAGTAGCTAGGATGACAGTCTTGAAGCCCTGGCATCCACATCAATCCAAGGTTTCTATATGGGCTGTGGAACCAGTTCTGGAACTTTTCATTGTCTATGACCCTCCAGAGCCTGGTGCACACTGTAATGGTTTGTTGTATACATAAATGAACATCTGTCTATGACAATACTACAGAAAAGTCCCATCTGATTCAGGTAAGAATCCTCTGTGGGGGAGTGGGGGCGAAGCCTTATGTAGCTCTCCCACAGTTCTCCCTTCTCTGTGTTACCCTCTCCTGGTGCCACCACACATAACTGTTTTGGCTGTGAGGATGTGAGCCACTATGTACTCTCTGGACTCCAGGGCCTCTGGGATGCCTATCTTCTCAAAGATCTCTGTCCAGCAGCTGACTAGCTCCGTGGCACTCAATTCCCCACTTAGCTGTGAATGAGGTTTCTGTGAGCTGAAGTCCTGGCTCAAGGGGCCTCCTCACCTCCCCCTGGGGCCAGTCAGGATTACCACATCCGGCCCCCAAGTTTCATGTTGCAGAGTAAGGATCCTCGAGGTATCCCTGGTTTCTGAATCTCCCAGAGTCCAGTGCAGGTGCTGGGAATCGTCTCTGCTCATAGCTGGCAGGTTAGGGATAGTGAGGTCACGATCTCTGCTCCCCAGGACATCCTTGACTGTGGTAGTCACCCTAGAGAGAACTGGAGGAGAATCAACAGCTGCCAAAGAAAGTCAGTCAAGGCACAACGTTCATTACAGGAGACCATCTCGCTTGGGAACTCTTCCTGTGCTGCTTTGAATATCATTGTTCGGAGGCTGAAATCGTCTGCAAGATTTGACCCCTCATCCCAGGTGCTAGTGGAAATTGCCAGCTTCAAGAAAAGACAAAAAAAAACCCCTGGAAAACATTGCATTTCAGTTGTCCCAATCAAACTTGAAGGGTTCTAAGTTCAGTGATCTGCTTTTTCTTCCAGACAGCCTACATCAGTTTACAGAAAGTGGCATTCAGAGACCCCTAGCTAACTGCCACGGCAGTTAGCAAGCAGGCTCTAGCAGGGGGAACGCACTTGCTTACCACTGCCCAGCTGGAAACTGCCCAGGCCTGACACAGACTGGAGTCTGCAGGACTCCAGGGAGGACTGTCCTCCAGTACATTGACCCGGGAGGGAATCCATGCCATCAGTGGGGGCCTGGAGTCCCCATAGACACAGTCAATGAGAGGGTAAGTTTACCCTCTCATTCTCTGTCGTGGTGAACCATCTGCCATGTCACAACGTTCACCACTCCTCATACCCTTCTAGCATCACAGCTCCTGCACTATCGCCCCCCCCCAATCTCATTCCCTAATTACATTTGGCAGACACACTCCCAACCCTTGAATTAGCTCCAACTGTACACACTAGAGCAAACTGTCTGGCTGGAAGAGTACGGGTGTGGTCACAGTTGCCTCACGAGCCTTCTGGCTAAAGACAGAAGGACAGGTGTCCATTCTGGTCTGTGGTTCACACAGGCCTCCTAGGAGAGACCCACACAGACCCAGCAGCTACTGTGGGCTACAGGAAAGGGAGAAGAGAGAGGTGGAAAGGAACATGTACTGAAACCTTCCCCAAAGGAGCCATGAAATGGTGAAGGAGAAAACACAAATTATCGCTAGACTCGTACTTGGCATTGATGAAAAAAGAACAACACACACACACACACACAAATAAAATGCTTTTGCTCTTTGTAGACATGGTGCCTTAAATATGTTTTCATTGTTCTCATCTCCCTGCTCTCCCAACACACACACACAAACACAAATACACACACACAAACGAACAAACACACACACACACACACACACAAATCCAGAACTGTGACAGAAGATTAGTCCATGCAGCACCTGCGATTTGCCAAGGGATCACTCACCTGAGCACAGTCAGGCTGTATAAGGAGAAAGATGATCTGTCTGTCTGTCTGTCTGTCTGTCTGTCTGTCTTTCTCTCTCTCTCACTCTCTCTCTCTCTCTCTCCCCCCCTCTTGTGCTCCCTCTCTATCTCTCATGCACACACAAACACACACACACTCACACACACACACACACACACTCACACACACACACACACACACACACACACACACACACACACACACACACAAACAGACTCAGCAGTGCCTCTCCTGAATTTGTTTGTTCCTCCTTTGGGACAAGGTACAAGCTGGCGCACGGGGGTTGCCTGGTCAGAACAGGGGATCCAACCAAAGGGAGCACCACTCTAATAAGGCAGAACAACCCATGCCTCTCCCTTTCTCCAGGGCCAGACACTTTCCCTTGGGATCAATCAGCCTTGACTCCCCATTCACCAAAACCCTATGCCAGGACACTTGGTGAAGGTGTCCCGAGATATGTGGCTCCTCAGAGCCGGGGCTGAAAACAAGCAAGGGGTCATGGTGCCCCAGGGGGTGTCTGACCTGGGTTTGGGGAAGTGTTGGGGAAACGGATAGGGTCTTAAAGGCTACATACATGGATGGACTCCCTACTTTCAGCCTAGATGCTTCTGGGTGACTTGGTGGATTTGGGGGGAGGACGAGAAGACCAGATGGACAGGGAGCATCAGCAGATGCTGGGAGAGCTGGGAAATGTGATCACACTCTGAGTACTGTTGACAGCTGGGAAGGCGGGGAGGGCAGACAGGCTCGGTGTATGTGGGTTGGAGTGGATATATTCCTCACAGATATTCACTTTCTGTCTGACTCCAAGTACCCTCACATACCTAGTGGGCTCTTCTGGGACCCTCCTCAGGTGAAAGGGTGACTGAACACAGAAGACAAGGGCTCACACAGCAAGGAGGGCCTATCTTCTGCATCCAACACCCAAGACCCCCAGCAAAAAGAAAAAGACTCGCGAAGGCAGGTGTGGAGGTGCTGCTCCCCACCTCTGATTAAAGCCACCAGGTTCTACAAGAGAGAGGAAGGGTGCAGATGTGCTGCTGTGTAGCTCCCACTGCTCCAGGCCAGAAACTCTGTGGCACCCCTCCTCACCCATTCCTGCATCTCCCTGTTTCCTGGGACACTGGCCACTAGGAATGGGGGTGGGATCCCCAGGTCAACACACACCCCTGCCCCCCACCCCTGGGGCACATTTGTGACAAGGACATGGCAGACTGTGGGGGGGGAGGGTGAACTCGAGGAGGAGACAAGAAAGGGGAGGCAGGAGGTGTAGGTCCAGGTTAGTGGTTGGTTAGCCGGAGTGTTTCCAGGCTGTGGGCCCTCAGAGCCACCACTCATGTGTACTAATGGGAGAGCTGTAGGTGGTGGCTCCGGGTACACATGGGTCCAGAGTCCTAGGACCAGCAGTGGCGACCAGTTCGGGGCCGCAAGCCGGCCAGGGCGCACCATCTCCTTTGGGCAACTGTGAGAGGTGCAGCTGGTCAGAGCCGAAAGTGCCATGTTTGAAATGCAATGCTGCTGGGAAGGGGCAGGGGCATCTGCGGGCACGTGGCAGAGCTGCATGTGGCCCCTGCTCCTCTTCTTCAGCCAACACCATTTCCACCTCAGCCTCTCCAGTGCCCCCCTTGCCAGGACCTCAGTCTCAGGGCTGCCATGGCCACCGTGCCTCCACGTGGCTACCTGTGGCAATGTGCCCGCCAGCTCCATGTGCTCTGTGCTCCCCACCAGAAACTGCACTATGATCAGTGAGGCCGCCAGCTGATGAAGCCACCTGCTCTTATGTGTACAAGCTCTTCTCTCTGCTCTCTCTCTGCCCCCACTCCTCTCCTGGGCTGTGTTGCTCCTGCCGGGCATGCCCACCCCCTTGCCCTCCCCTGATTCGTGCCCCTGGCCACTGCTGCCATGGGAGTGTGCCTTGGGCCCCGACCCCTCCTTCTCTTGATCCCTTACCCCTCTTCCTTTCAGGCCTGGCCCCCACCCCTGGCTGCAAGCCAAGCCCTGACTGGGACCAAAGGCTTCCAGGCCATGGAACTTGTAGCCTCACCTCAACTCATCACTCCCTCCCAACCCCAGTACCTGCCCTGGGTATCAAATCTCCCCTCAGCCCCACCGCTGGAGGAGAATCTCCTCCATCCTCTTCCACTCAACACACCTAAAAGGTGCACGGTGACCCTTCTGTGTATGTTTGTGTGTATATGTTTGTTTGTGTCTGTTTATGTGTGTGTGATTGTTGGGGATAACTACCTCTCAAGGACTTAGAACATAATACCCTTTGAGATGAATCAGCACACTGCACACTTCCAAAAACAGCACAAAACACCCAGTGTAAAGGACTCAGCACACAGCTCCCTTTGAAGGACTCAGCATATAGTAACCTGTGTAGAGTACTCAGCACACAGCACCCTTTGAAGGAGGGAGTCCATAACCCACAAGGTAATGGACTAAGTGCATGGCATGCTTTGAAAAACCCAATGCATACCATTCTTTCTCAGGGACTCAGTACATAGCACCCTGTGTTAAGACCACACACAGCCCCCTTTGAAGGGCTGGGTACATAGCACCCTGTGTAGAATAGTGCACAGCACCCTTCGAAAAACACAGCACATAGCACAATTTTGAAGGACTGAGCACATATTACCCTGTGGAAGGACTCATCACATACAACATTGTCAAAGGACTCAGCACATAGCACCATTTGAAGGACAGTACAGAGCACCTCGTGTAAAGGACTCGTCACATAGCACTTGAAAAATTCACCTTATCCATCTCATCTCAAGGACTCAGCACATAGCAGTACCCTTTGGGATGAATTAGCACACTGCACCTGTAGAAGGACTCAGCATACAGTAGCTGTGTAATGGACACAGCACAGTACCCAAAAACAAGCAGGTCCCAGTTCTTCTCAGGGATTCAGCACATAGCACCCTTTGGGATAACTCAGCAAACAGGACGTTTTGAGGACTCAGCACAAAACCCCCATGTCGGAAGGACCCAGCAAACAGGACCCTGTGAAGGACTCAGCACATAGCTGTATGTCACAAGTGCAGTTTTCATTAGAATTAGGATGCTTTCTTCAGTATCACCATTCTTCAGAAACACTTCACAAATCCTACTAGTTCATATTTAGCTAAACTGAGGGAGGATCAGGTGAGGGTCTTGAACTCAATGCTTTGGGGCCCTGACCCTGAGCTCTTTGGTTCAATCTAGAGCTCTAGCACAGCACTTGGAGGCACAGCTCCAATATTTTTGTTGTTGTTTATTCTTTGACAGGTCTTACGGTGATTAGGAAGGTCAACTTGGGGTATCTGTGGGCAAAGGCTCTTAGCTCAGCTTGGAGCTGATCTCTCCCTTCCTTGTGCCTCTGGAAGCCGGGCCTCCTGGAACTCTCTTGGCCTAGGGTGGAACAGACCTGCTCTGGCATCAGTACTCAGGGTGAGCAAAAGTCAGCTTGGCCCTGGTCACTTCCCCCAATTGAACTCTAGAGGATGATGATATGGGGCTGCATGTCTCACGTCTGGCCACGAGGAGGCAGGAGTCACCCACCATAGTGATTGTAACTGTGAGTTATGTTTACTCTTACTGCCCTGGGGCCCCGTCATGCTTTGAAGCCACCCTGGACAGGAAAGTCCTTGAGACTCTTACATAAAATTAACCATCAAAAAGCAAGTGGGGCTGTGGCTAAAGTGGAAGAGCACTAGGCTTGAGCAAGACAACTCAGGGATAGAGCCTAGGCCCTGAGTTCACACACACACACACACACACACACACACACACACACACACACACACACACACACACACACACACACACACCACATGCATGCAAAATCAGAGATTTCTACAGTGCAATCTTTAGGTATTCTCCACGTTTTCCCCACTAAGCCTCATGGCTGTTGGCCTAGGTGTTTGTTGCATACAAAACCACCTGGCATCTTTAATTTTGGGGAACAGTATGGTTAGAAAGTCAGCCTTCCCCCATCACAGCTCCTTGATTGGGTTGTGCTCTATCCAGGCCCTTTGGGGCTCCTTATACAGACTCGCCAAGATGCCTTCAAAAGGCATCACATGCTGGGCACTGGTGGCTCATATATGTCATCCTAGATACTCAGGAAGCTGAGATCTGGAGGATTATTGTGCCAAGCCAGCCTGGGCAGGAAAGTGTGTGAGCCTCTTATCCTCGATGAATTACAGAAAACAAAAAGTGTCCCTGTGCCTCAAGTGGTAGAGTGCCAGCCTTAAGAAAAAGAGCTCAGGGACAATGCTCACAGCCAACAACAACAAGTAGAGGCATTGCATGTTGGCTTTGGGATTGGTATGGGTCAAATATAATTGGAATTTTCAAGTGCTCCAAGACAAAGCAGTACCTCATTTAGTTCTGTGTTCCTCTCTCTCATCTCACACTCTGGCCTTGGCCATGCTTTGGTTAGCATGGCTCTGGCTTGACAGGAGGGCTCCAAGGAGGAAGATCTCAGAGCAATCACCCCCACCATATTCTTCTGCCCCACTCACTCTGTTGCTTCTGCTCTTTGCTACAGACCATCTTCCTGGAATCCATACATGACGTCATTGCCACCAACATTGTGGTGAGTGGTGGCAGTGAGAGATCGAAGTCGGTATGGGACTAGGAGCTTCTACCCTGTGTGGGGGCTGAGGCCAGAGCCGACATTTATTTCATCCTGAGCATTGAAGAGGTGAGGAGACAGTGTAGAATCCACATTAAGTCAGCTAAGATTGGAATCTAGAGGACCACTTGTGTGGGGTAGGCTGTGGGGTCAGGGGGCCATTGTTCCTGGTACTCCTCTCTAAAGACTCCCCCCTCCCTCTCTCATCCCTCAATGGTAGAAGAGAAACTACAGATAAGTGGGTCCAAGAGGACGCAGGGGAGTATTTCTGTGTGAACTAGACTTGTGCTTCATATTCATCCTAGCCCCTACTTCCTATTTATCTGAGGAATGGCCATATGGGTTTGGGATGGGGGGAATCATCCTAGCTGAGAATGTTGCTCAGTGGTAGATTGGTAGCCTAGCATGCCTGACACAAAGGGTTTCATTCCACACAGAAAAAGGTGGAAGGGGAGGTGGGGCTCAACTGGTAGAGCACCAGCTTTGATCAAAAAGATCTCAGGAACAGTGGCCAGGCCCTGAGCTCAAGCCCCAGGACTGGAAGAACAAATCTTTGTTGGAGGCTTTTCTTCCCTTTGAAAACAATTTATTCTTTGTGATAAGCATAACATGGGTCTCTTCCCTGGCCACCAATGGGCCATAAGATGTCCCTTGAATTTGGGCCACTTCCCAGAAGCCTCTGCCCTACCTGACCCATAGTTTACCCCCATCTTGTGGCAGATAGAGGCCTGAGAGAAGGCCACCTGCAACCTAATTCTGGTGGCTGCCGAGGCTTTTGAGAGTAAGTATGTCACATAGAGAGTTATCATCCACATCAGTCTACAGAAGAAAGGGAGGGAGTGCTCCTTGCCTGAGCCCTCAAGCTGTAGGCGGCTCTGGATGTGGGGCATCTGCCGCAGGTTGTGCTCCATGGGGGAGTCATCCATAGGGTTAAAACCCCGACCTCTCCTCTGGCAGTTTCCAAGCTGTCTTGAAGTTGCAATTCTTCAAAACCTTTCTGTTCCTCTCTCATTTCACCCACCCCAGAGCCTGAGGCATCTGAAGCAGTGGGGGAGGGGGTCAGCCTGTGTTGGCATCTGGAGCCCACTGTCCACGCCTTCCCCTGAAAGGACCCACAGCAGCTCCTGCAGCTCTCTCTTCTTCTACATCTTCTCCTGGGAGAGCCAGCACACGTGCTCAGCTTTCTCCTGACACAGCTCATCCAGGACAAACATCTGCTCTTTACATGAGGGACTCCTCGATGGTGCGGATGTGTGCAGACAGCTGGCTACATTGATGGTGGAGCTCATCCACAGGACTATGGAAGTATACCTCATCAGACAGGTCGTGGATGAAGCAGATTTTCTTCTCAGATGCCCACATGTCTCACTTGCCATCCCAACACCAGCTATGGTGGCAGCTCACAGAGTAGGGGGCCTGTGGCTCCAGCTCTGTCTGGCACTGAGTTGCAGGTGGGCTGCACACTTGCAGCAGGGCTTCTGCTCTTGCAGCAGGAGTTTTCCCCTGTGGATCTCAGCCTCTGAGAGGGCTCACAGATCCACGTCCTTCTAGGTCTGGGGCATGTCTCCATCCTCTGGGATGGTCACGTTGGGGGGAGTAACCTCTCCTTTTCTTCCTCAGGGCTCACACTTTCCACTTCCCCAGGTAAAGCCAGGAAGCTCAGCTGGGCCTGCAGGTGCTCCTCCTATGGTCTGGTTACTTCCAGGCACTTGAGAGTGTCCTGCCACTTTGGGGGCACCACCTGGTCCCCCCAGTTGTTCAGGCCCTGCACTTTCTTCAGCAGCTCCAGCAGCTGGGTCTGCCTCAGCGTTCAGCTGCTCATTGGAGGCAATGTGCTGCTCACTGGTGGCTCTGAGCACCTGCAGCTGGGCCAGGGACTGCTCCTGCTGCTCCTGCAGCTCCCAAGATGCTTGGCTCTCTCTCTCTCTCTCTCTCTCTCTCTCTCTCTCTCTCTCTCTCTCTCTCTCTCTCTCTCTCTCTCTCTCTCTCTCTCTCTCAGCCACCTCTTTCCATTCCTCTATCTTCTCCTCTGAATGGTCTAGGTGTTCCCGCAGTTATTTCTTCACTTGTTGCTCTGAGTTCAGGATGCTGGTGAGCTCCTCCTTCTCACCGCTCAACCTTGGAGAGTGTCCCACAGCAGGGCCAGTTCTTCCTCTGGCAATGGGTCACACACACACACACACACATGCACCTTGTAGGATCTAGGGTATCTCCTGCAGATCCTTGGCATTATCCTCCAGTCTCTTCAGTTGCTCCTGCTGCTCTGTGTTCTGGAGAAGAGAATCTGGTTTTCCTGGACCTGGATGTGAAGTTGTTTCTCCAGTTTTTTCAACTCCATTTGTGTGCAGTAGGCCTAGGCCTGCAACTGCAACTCTGCCTAAGATGGTCCTGCGGGAGGCCATGGCTCTGTCAGCTTCTTTCTCAGTTCCCCCAGCTCATAATCCAGCACCTGCCTCACCCTTCTCTCCTTCTCCTATGTCAGTTGGTTCACCTGCTCAGTCATCCACTGAGTCTCCTCTTTCCATGCTCAGGCTCCTCTCAATGCTTAGGTCCTCTGTGAATGTGTTTGTCACCAGACTTGCTGAGGTCACCATCCAGCTCAGGTTGTCCAGTAATCCCTTCAGTAACTCATGCCCTATCAGCACTAGTTGGAACTTGCAGATTCTGTTCTTCTGGTGCTATTCTGTGTCCAGAGCACTTCCAGCTTCTCCTGCAACTCTGTGTTCACTTGCTGCAGGTCATCGAAGCTTCTGGTCTTTTCCTCAAGCTGAAGGGTCATATCGTTCAGACATTCAAAGAACATTTCAGTCTCCTTCTGTGCAGCAGTAACCACAGAAGCCACCATATCCAGCTCAGCCACACACCGCTCTGTGGCCTGCAGGTGGCTGGTAAGAGCTTCATGCTCCATTTATCTGTCATTGGCCACCTGCTTCACTTGGGCCGGTGCAGATTGTAAATCTCTTTCTGCTGAAATCAACCTCTGTATGGGTGACTTGTGGATCTATAGCTCTGTTTCTGGTGCTTCATGCAACTGGGCTATCTTCTCCCTCTCTTTCTCTGGTCGATCCTGCAGGTCTGTTTTCTCCTGCTTCAGTGGTGAAATCTTGCCTCTGAGTGTCTGGTTTCTTCTTTTGCTGCTGTCCAGGGTGGGCACCACGTGTCACTAGCACCTCTGCAGATCCTTGATTGTATCAGGATCCTTATTACTCTGGCCCCTGGTGGCTGTGACTGTGTCCAAAGGCAGGGAAGGTCCACAGTCTGCATCACCTTTGGCCAGACCCTCTGTTGAATCACGCTCCCCAGTGGTGTTTGTCTTGGGATCCCTCCCTTTTTTGTGTTGTTTGTTTTCTTGAATGTTGCAGGTATGATGGGAGGATTCCTTTGCTGGTTTTCTGGAAGTAATTTCTTGCCTGTAGCTCTTTCACAGAGTCCTGTTGTTTCAGACATCTGAGTGCTGGGATTGGGAAAGATGGGCTGGCCACATTCCCAGGCTCTGGGAAATCCTCTATTCTCTCACTGTCTGACTAGGACATCAATTTTCCACTCTACTACAAAGTCGCCTCATGTGGCATGCTCACCACTCAGCCACCTCTACCTTCAACTGCTGTTGGTAGTGTCAAACACCAAAGGGAATCCTAATGCTGGGCATCATGGAATGTGGGTGTGGCCACCATTCTTGTATCCCATTGGTCAGAAAGAAACCTGAAAGAATGGGGTTTTGGCCGGAATCCTGTGATGCAGGCAGCATGGGTGGAGTCAAGATGACAGCAGCTCCCCCAGCCCCTTTCACAGGGAACTTTGTCCAATCCAGTTGTGGACAAGGGGGTGACCTGCTTTAGCTGGATGGCTGCACATATTGTTGTCTATGTCTGTTTGTTGCCAGTCCCAAACCTTGAACTCAGGATCTGGGCACAGTCCATGAGCTGCTTTTGCTTAAGGCTAGCTCTCAATCACTTAGCCATATGGCTCTACCTCTGGCTTTGTTGGCACTGAAGGTGGACAGGGGTCTCAAGGACTTTCCTGCCTATGGTGACTTTGACTATGATCCTCCTATCACAACCTTGTAAGTATCAAGGAGCACTGCTGAGAGCCACTGGGGACAGCCTAATCACTGGTTTTGCTGATGTTCTTGGACAGTTACCTATCCTCAGGTTTAAATGGTGGGAGCTGGAGCCTATAGTTGGAATCCTGGTCCTGCCATCTCCAAATGGCAGAAGATCCTAAGAAACTCATTCCTGTCCGATTGAATACCAGTGGAATGTGATGTATGTCATGATTGAATGGGCTGTTCTTGAATGATTCTAGGATAAAATTATACACCATTATATTATAGGACACTGATCAATTTTAATTAATACTTCATGAATCATTTAAACAATCACATTCATTAAATGGAGGCATAATGAAATACCTAAGAATTGGGCATCACATAGTATAGAGATGCCATTTTTCTGCCAGGACTTTCTTTAGTTAATTAGTATATACGATTTTCTGAATGTAGTTTGGTATATGAAACTAGGATATATTATACCTGACCTGAAAATCAATTATTCAAACAGTTTTTATCAGAAATGCTTATATCCAAATGTAGAGGGTAATCGAAATTATGTATATTTGAAGACAATGCTTGGTTAGTCCTCTCCTCACATTACCCATTCCCTTCTTGAGAACAATACACATTGTAAAGAAATGCTTAGAATGTTTTGGAGAAATTGGTTGAATTCAAACCAGTTAGTTTCTCTATGCTGAATTTTGTTTACTTTATATCCAGAAAAGCTAAATTCTTACTTTATAATTTTCCTTAGGTTTTATACTCAAATTTAATCTCTGATCGGTGACAAATAAAGATATAAATATTTTTTAACAGTAGCAAAATTCAGGCTCAGGAATCTAGGTACAATGATACTCATGTAGATAAGCCTCATCAGTCATGAAACCATGATATCAAAATATTAACCAATGCTTACTAGTGTCATGCTTATGAGATTTTGTGTATTATAAACAGTGGTTACTAGATTTTTTTTTGTAATCAACATCATTTCATGGGTTAGGAACTGAAATGAGACATTATACTCAGAACAAAATTTAATGAAGCATCCAAAATTAGTTATTAAGATATACATCATGTAACACAATGTTTTAAGAATGCAAGCTAAAGGAAATAATTTATGAAAAAAACCAACATTTACAATAAATACAGAATCAGTAAGAATGATTTTTCTTTTACCCCAGTTGCAATACGGCTTACATGAAGACTTTTCTGGTTATATGTTTAGTTAGGTCTTGATATTTAGTTGGAGAAGTTCTTTCATATATTCATTTGTCAGATCAAAGAGGGAATGAATTCCTTGCCAGAGTCAACACCCATAATAATATTACAAATGTATACTGATACTTTGCCAAAGTTTCAAATCTGCACGAGTAACTTGGGTCTTTTTTGGATCTAAATAAATAGATATGCAATTTTGTCAGTACTAGATTTTGACTACCATTTATTAAACTATTATTTTCCAGAAACTACTTCACTCTTTTAATGAGATTTTTAATTTCATTCATATCATGTGTTGATGTTTTCCTTTAGATAAGCCACATTCAGTCTTCTACAAAGTGTAATTTGGAGTAGTTTAAAATTATGCACACTCATTTACAATGCTCAGATTCTACTATTTGCATATTTCTTCTTCTTAAATCAGTAGGAATTAGTTCTCAATATGAATACTATTGAAGTTATTCATTACATTTCTGAATTTTTTAAGTATGTCATGATTTTGTTATTTTATTCTTTCAAATATGTGCAGATCTCACTCTGCATACAGTCACATTTGTTTTAAAAAATTTGATCCATTCAAGGGATTTGCTATATTAGCTTCATCTAAATGAATTTAATTACAAATTCACACAACTGTATTTCTGAGACACAGTTGTCTTTATGGCTCTATGCCAAGTTAACATGTATTTGAGGATTTTGTGCTTTAAAAAAACCTGGTACAACATGCTTTTGTTCCTGGGGGAATTCTACTTTGTTGGTTGTTTTTCCAGTTGTGACTTCAACATATGTGTGCATTTTATTACAATTGTTTTGTGTCTATATTTTGTTTCCTATAACAGAAAGTACAAAAGGAATCAATGATTCAGAACTTTTCTAAATAGAATTCTAAGATAGACACTTGAAATTTTGTGACAACTAGGAATAAGCAGGTCTTCATACAGAGACATTGTTTGACATGACTTGAATTCTTCCTCCTTGCAGGCAACCAGTGGCTCATGCCTGTAATTCTAGCTACTCAGGATCAAGGAGATCTGAGAATCAAGGTTCAAAGGCAGCCCGGGCAGGAAACTCTTTGAGACTATTATCTCCAATAAACCACTAGAAAACCAGAAGTCCGGCTGGGGCTCAAGCGGTAGAGCACTTGCCTTGAGCTGAGGAGCACAGGGACAGGGCTCTAGCCCAGAATTCAAGCCTCATGACTGACAAAAAGAAAAAAAAAAGATTGAATTCTTCCTCCTCTTGCCTCACTATTTCCAATAGTATTACTGCAAAGTCATAAGTGGAAAGAAAATAATTTTGTCTGTATGAATTCAGAATTTTTGTTTCAATTAGGATGCACTACACATTCATACTTCATTTTAACTCGAAAATCTTCTTTCCTTCGTTTAAAATCACAGATGTGAATTTTTAATTCTAAAATAGCCACTACTAATTTATCTGAAATGATCCAAACTATTTTCACTTCACATTATATGTAATAAGAGTGTAATAATAATAGTAAGTAATATAGTATGTAATAATTGTCTTTGGGGAAAGTCAATAACTGTGGATTTTTGTGAGATACTGAGAAATAGTAAAACTCATATATGATTCGATTAAAAAATTCACAGTTACATCTAAAATTAAATCAAATTATAAACTAATGTTGAAAAAGTAAGATTGTTTATTGGAAAAAGCCAGAAGTTTCAATAAGTTTACTTTTTAAAAATTGTCTTAGATCTGGGCTTTGTTGGCTCATGCCTGTAATCCTAGCTACCAAAAACTCTGAGATGTGAGGATAGTGGTTCAAAGTCAGCCTGTGCAGAAAAATCTGTGAGACTCTTATCTCCAATATATCTCTTGAAAACTAGAAACGCCATTGTAGCTGAAGAGATACAGTGGTATCCTTCAGCCGAAGAGAGGAGGGATAGTGGCTAGGCACAGAGTTAGAGCCCTACGACCGACAAAACAAAATTGACATGAATTTTACTTTATTATTTTATGATTTTTTATTGTGGAAAATACAGAGGGTTTACACTTACATGAACAAGGTAATGAGTACATTTCTTATCAAGCATTTTTGCCTCCTCCTTTGTTTCCCCTTCCCATCCCTTCATATCTCCCCTTCTACCACCCCACCATCCCCTCCACACCAAAGTTGTAAAGTTCGTTTTTCGACATAATGTCTTGTACATATCATTGTGGTAATTCGTCCACCTGTATAACAATTTGTTTTTCCCTTGCCATCCCCAAATTATACCAACATCAAATACAGTGAAAACAGGGGTTATTCCGTGGGGGAGGGACATAAAAAGCAACAAATAATAAAGAAACAATTGGAGTCCTTATCTTAGGGTTCATTTCTCCTACCATCAACTTGTCTGACAGTTTCTGTTTGTCTCAGACATATACTAGTTATTGCAAATAAGGGTAAACATGGCACTTATGTTTTTTTGGGCCTGGATTACCTCATTTGATACAATTTTTTCCAAGGCTTTCCATTTCCTAACAAATGGGGCAATGCCATTCTTTCTGATGGACGCATAGAATTCCATTGTGTATATAAACCACATTTTCTTGATCCATTCATCTACTGAGGGGCATCTGGGTAGGAACCGTATCTTAGCTATGGTAAATAATGCTGTAATAAACATAGTTGTGTTGGTAGCTTTAGTATGGTATTGTCTGTAATCACTTGGTTAAATGTCCAAAAGTGGGGGTGCTGGGTCATTGGGGAACTCTATGTAGAGTCTTTTGAGGAAGCTCCATACTGCTTTCCAAAGTGGTTGAACAAGTATACAGTCCCACCAATATCCCCACCAGTTTCTATTGTTATTAGAGTTCTTGATTATAGCCATTCTAACTAGGGTGAGATGGTATCTCAATGCTGATTTGATTTGCATTTCTTTTATGGCTAGGCATTTCTTTGTGTGTCTATTCACTATTCTTTTTTCCTCTTCAATGAAGTTTCTCTGTAAGTCTTTAGCCCACTTATTTATTGGGGAGTTCTTTCTTTGAGGATTTGTTGCTGGAAGATTTAATTTTTTGAGTTTCAGGTATATTTTAGACATAAGACACTTGTCTGTTGTATGCCTAGTGAAGAACTCCGAATCTGTGGGCTTTCTATTGATCTTGCTAGCTTTGTCCTTTGCCAGGCAGAAGCTCAGCAATTTCATGCAATCCCATTTGTCCGACCTGTCTTTGACTTTTTGTGTTTCTGGGTCTCTATTAAGAAAATTTCGGCCTGTGCCAAGGAGGCCTAGGGTTTCTCCCATTCCACCCTGTAATGTTTTCAGGGTGTTTGTTTGACTGTGAGGCCTTTGATCCATTTGGAGTTGATTCTGGTGCAGGGTGATATATAAGGATCTAGCTTATTTTTCTACAAGTGATTAACCAATTTTGCCAGCACCATTTACTGAACAGGCTGTCTTTCTTCCATTCTATTTTTTTAGCTCCTTTATCGAAGATTAGGTGGCTATAGGTCTGTAGGTTCATTTCTGGGTTTTCAATTCTATTCCATTGGTCCTGAGGTCTGTTCTTGTGCCAATACCAAGCTGTTTTGATTACTATGGCTTTGTAGTAGAGCTTGGAATTTGGTAGTGATATTCCTCCAACACTGTTCTTTCTGTTAAGGATCATTTGTGCTCTTCGGGGTCTTCTATTGTTCCATATGAATTTTTGGATTGCCTCTTCTCTTTTCTTGAAGAATGAGTTTGGAATATTCATAGGTATCATATTGAATTAGTAGATAGCCTTGGGAAGTATTGCAATTTCACGATATTGATCCTTCAGATCCAGGAGAATGAGAGGTTTTTCCAATTTCTAAGTTCCGTTTTGACTTCCTTTTTCAGGTTTTTAAAGTTTTCATCATAAAGGTCCTTCACTTCTTTGATTAAGCTAATTCCCAGGTATTTTATTTTTTGTGGGGCTATTATGAATGCAGTTGCTTTCCTAATTTTAGCCACACTTCTCAATGTTGGCATGCAGAAAAGCCATTGATTTTTGAGTTAATTTTATACTATGCTTTTTTGCCAAAGTTTTGAATCAACGTGAGTAATTTGGGAGTGGAGTCTCGGGGATTCTTTAAATACAAGACCATGTCATCTGCAAAGAGGGAGAATTTTATATCATCTTTCCCTATTTGGATCCCTTTTATGTTTGCATCTTGTCTTATAACTGTAGGTAGGCATTCTAATACTAAATTGAAGAGAAGTGGGGAGAGTGGACATCCTTTTCTCGTTCCTGAGTTAAGAGGAAATGGCTTTCGTTTTTCACCATTAATTATAATGTTGGATGTAGGTTTGTCATACATAGCCTTTATTGTATTGAGGTATGTTCTCTTGGTTCATAGTTTTTCCAGACTCTTCATCATAAAGGGGTGTTGGATCTTGTGAAATGCTTTTTCTGCATCTATTGATATATCCATGTGGTTCTCATCATTGCTCTTGTTGATGTGACGAATTATATTAAATGATTTGCATATATTGAACCAGCTTTGCATCCCTGAAATAAATCCTGTTTCATCGTGTGTATGATTTTTTGGATGAATTGTTGAAGTCGATTGGCCAAAATTTTGTTGAGGTGTTTAACATCCATGTTCATCAAAGAAATGGGTCTATAGTTCTCTTTCTTTGATGAGTCCCTGCCTGGTTTGGAATAACGGTTATTTTGGTATCATAGAATGAATTTGGTAATGAACTTACTCTTTCAATTTTATTGAATAGCTGGAGGAGGATTGGTGTGAGCCCTGCTTTGAATGCCTTGTAGAATTCCGCTGTAAATCCATCTGGTCCTGGGCTTTTCTGAGATGTGAGGTCTCTTATTGCTGTTTCTATTTCTATGCTTGATATGGGCATGTTAAGTTGTTTTAACTCATCTTGGTTGAATTTCATCATGTCGATATTTGATGGGAAAAGGTCCATTTCTGCCAGGTTTCAAACTTATTAGTATAAAGTTTTGAGAAGTATTCCATTATAATGTTCTGATGGTGATGTTCCCATTCTTGTCTCTGAGTTTGTTTATTTGGGTGTGTTCACTTCTTTTTCTGATAAGATTTGCTAAGGGTCTGTCAATTTTGTTAATTGTTTCAAGAACCAACTTTTTGTTTTGTTGATTCTTTTTATGGTGTTTTTGGATTCTAATTTACTTAATTCTAATTTAATTTTAATTATTTCTTTCTGTCTACTGGATTGGGGTTTATTTTGCTGATCTTTTTGAAAGAGGTGCAGATGTTTTATTAAATTGTTGGTTTCACATCTCTCTAATTTGTTGATGTAGGAATTCAGAGCTGTAAACTTCCCTCGGAGTATTGTTTTTGCTGTGTCCCAGAGGAGCTGGTAATTTGTGTATACTTATGATGCATAAAACACAAGACAATCCAATGAGGCACATTGAAAATAACTTTATTTACACTGGAAAGGTGCCTGCATTTACCTTGTCCTGGGATGTAAACTCAGTGACAAGCCAACCCCAACCACCAAATCTCAGATCTCCAATGGGCAGCCACACATACTTAATTGGTCTGCAAAGCACCAACTCCTCAAATTATCATCTCCAAAGCTCCAAACTTCAGTAGGTAAGGCTTTGTCCTTTTCCCTTACTCCCTCCTTCTTCATAGACTTTCCTTCATTTCCCTCTGTCCCTTCCATCACTTCCTTTTTCTTTTTAAGCCTCTCCACTATCCACAGGCCTACACTTCTCTGACCTTGTGGCCAATTGGCATACTTTTCCTCCTGCTATCCCTCAAATTCCTCTTCTCCCAAGTCTTTCCACTCCTGCTGTCGCACCACTTCCTTCCCTTGATTTTCTCTAATTCCATTTCTCTGACCATGCAGCGTATACATAGGTTGAATCCCTCCATCAATCCAGTGGGTCTCCTGCCTGACAGTTTTCAACCATCACTTCACAAACTGCCCATTCCCCAATCACTTTTTCACAGCTAATCATGTGAGGATGACATCCTACCCCTTCCAACAACATACCCTGGCCCTTTGGTGGTATGTCCCATGCAATCCAGTGGGCCAGGACATGGGACCACATTGATTAGTGGGCCCTGCTGATTATTAGGGCCCGTCTGCTTTATATACCCCCCACTGGTTTTCATGTCCAATCAAATCATTGATTCCTTCTTACCAAATCCTAAAAATTCCCTTCTCTCCACCCTCTTTCCCTCTCATTCCTCCCTTCCCATCACTGTGTTTGGGTTACTTAGTTATTTTTCTTTTATGTCCAGTGCAGCTGATGGACCCCTTTCTTGTATGTTGTTCAATTTCCCAGTTATTCTGTTCCTCCTTCTGGCTTCCCTCCATTGCGTACATATTTCTACCATCTACATAGTCAAGAACATGGAGTCATTAAGGGTGATACAACAAAAAGAGTGGCTGTCCTTTGTTTCTCAAGTCCTATTTACTTTGTCATACCTTCTTGCATTTTAGCTTTAGAATCCACATATCAGGTAGACCCTGTGCCATTTGTCTCTTTGTTCTTGGCTTACCTCACTCAAATAATTTGGTCTAGTTCCATCCATTTTCCTACAAATGCCATCATTTTGTCCTGTCTAATGGCTGAATAGTATTGCATTGTATATAGGTACCACAATTTTTGGATCCATTTATCAGTAGTGGCTCATCTGGGATGTTTCCAAATCTTGGCTATTGTGAACAATGCTGCAATAATCATAAAGGTGTGTGTGTCTTTGTATACTGGTTCCTGTTGTTCTGAGTACATGCCCAGGAGTGGTATGGTCAGTTCATAGGACAGGTCATTATTTAGCTTTCAGAGGTACCTCTAGACTTTTTTCAAGTAGTTGTTATTAGTATACATTCCCACCAGCAATGTAGTAATGCTTCTCTTTCTTTGCATCCCTTCCAACATTTGTCATTGGCTGAATATAGGATGTGGGCCATTCTGACTGGGATAAGCTGGTATCTCAGAGATGTTTTTATTTGGATTTCCTTTACAGCCAGGGATGATGAACATTTCCTCATGTGTTTCTGTGCTGATTTTCCTCTTCTTCTGAGAAGTCTCTCTTGACCATTTCAAAATTGGTTTGTTAGGTTTGTAAAAGGTTAGTTTCTTGAGTTTACCATATATAATGGATATTAGACCCTTGTCTGATATATTGCTGGTAAATATTTTTCCCAATTATTTGGCTTTCTTCCTAGTTTGATTGCTATTTTCTTATCTGTGCAGAAACTTTATTTTAAGGTTGGTCCATTTATCGAGTCGTTCTCCAATTTGTTGTGACCCTGGGAATCTGTTCTGGAAGTTCCTGCCTTTGCATATAAGTCCAAGTCTCTCTCATACTCGGTCCTGCAATAGTTTCAGAGTTTCAGGCTTGATGTTAAGGTCTTTAATCCATTTTGAGTTGATGTTAGTGTATGGTGATAGGCTTTTAGTTTTCTGCATGTGGCCAGTTTTCCCAGGACCATTAGTTGAAGAGGTTATGATTCTTCCACCGTATGTCTTTGGCTACTTTGTCAAATATCAACTGATTGTACATATGTGGCTATATTTCTGGGTCCTCTAACCTGTCTCACTGATTTTTAGGTCTCTTTTTGTGCCAGTACCAAGCTGTCTTTGTTATTACGGCTCTACAGGAGAGCTTGAAATCCTGTAAAATGATCACTCCTGCATCCTTTCTTTTGCCTAAAATTGTTTTGGCTATGCTAGGTTTTTTGTTGTTCCATATGAACTTTTGGACTATTTTCTCTATTTCAGTAAAGTAAGTCATTGGAATTTTAATGGGAATTGCATTGACTGTGTTTATTAATTTTGTCAGTATGGCCATTTTCACCATATTAATTCTGCCTATCCAGGAACATGGGAAGTCTTTCCATTTCCTGGTATCCTCTAAGATTCCTTTTTTAGGCTTTTATAGTTTTCATGAAATAGACGCTTTACATCTGTGGTTAGGTTACTTCCTAAATACTTTTTTTTGAGGTTATTGTGAATGAGGTTGCTTCCTTGATGTCCATTTATGTTTGTACTTTGTTGGTTTACAGAAAGCCAGCTGATTTTTGTGGGTTAATTTTGTATCCTGGTACTTTGCCAATTTGGTTTATAAGCTCTAAGTGTTTGGGGATGGAGCTTTAGGGATCATTAATTTATAAAATAATGCCATCTGCAAAAAGAGTGAATTTATATTCTTTCTCTCCTATGTGGATCCCTTCAATGTATTTTTCTTGCCTTATTGCTCTGGCTAAAAATTCCAGAACTATATTGAAGAGGAGTGGAGAGACTGGGCATCCTTGCCTTGTTCCTGTTTTTAGGGGAATTGGTTGTAGTTTTCCCTATTAAGCATAATATTGGCTTTTGATCTGCCATGGAAAGCTTTTATTTTCTTATGAAATTTACCTTCTATTCCTATTTTTTCCAGAGCTTTTAACATGAATGAGTGCTGAATATTTATCAAAATCCTTTTCCATATCACTGGAGATAATCATGTGGTTCTTGACCTTGGATCTGTTGATGTGATAGATTACATTTATTGACTTACATATGTTAAACCATCCCTGCATCTCTGGGATGAAGCCTACTGGGTCATAATGTATGATTTTTTTATATGTTTCTGGATTCTGTTGGCTGCAATCTTATTGAGGACCTTTGTATCTGTCTTAATCAAAGAGATTTTTTGTTGGGTCTTAGCCCTCTTATTTATGGGCAGTTGTTTCTTTGAGGATTTGTTGTTGGGGGATTTAATTTTTTGAGTTCCAAGTATATTTTAGATATGAGATCCTTGTCTGTTGTATGGCTAGTGAAGATTTTCTCTCCTCTGTGGGCTTTCTATTGATCTTACTAGCTATGTCCTTTGCCATGCAGAAGCTCTGCAACTTCATGCAATCCCATTTGTCTAAACTTTCTTTGATTTGTTTTTTCCTGGTCTCTATTAAGAAAATTTTTGTCCTGCGCCAAGGAGACCTAGGGTGTCTCCTATTCCATCCTGTAATATTTTCTGAGTGTCTGCTTTGACTTCGACGTCTTTGATCCATTTGGAGTTGATTCTGGTGCAGGGTGATATATAAGGATCTAGCTTTAGTTTTCTACAAGTAGTTAACCAGTTTTGCCAGCACCATTTACTGAAGAGGCTGTCTTTCTTCCATTCTATTTGTTTAGCTCCCTTATCAAAGATTAGATGGCTATAGGTCTGTAGGTTCATTTCTGGGTTTTCAATTCTATTTCATTGGTCCTGAGGTCTGTTCTTGTGCCAGTACCAAGCTGTTTTGATTACTATGGCTTTATAGTAGATTTTGAAATTTGGTATTGATATTCCTCCAGCAGTGTTCTTTCCATTGAAGAGCGTTTTTGCTATTCGGGTCTTTTATAGATGCCCCTCAGTAGATGAATTGATCAGCAAAATTGGTATATATACAAAATGGAATTCTATGCCTCCATCAGAAAGAATGACCTTGCCCCATTTGGGAGGAAATGGAAAGACTTGGAAAAAATTATATTAAGTGAAGTAAGCCAAGCCCAAAGAAACATAGGTCCCATGGTTTCCCTTATTTGCAATATCTAGTATATATATGAGTCAAGCAGAAAAGGTCAGATAAGGTGATGTTAGGAAAATGAACCCTAAGATATGTATTTAAATGTTTTCTGTTTTTCATGCAATTATTTCTAAAGCATTTATAAGATTATTTCTTTGTTGCTTTGTATGTCCTTCCCCCACAGTATAACCCCTGCTTTCACTGTATTTGATGTCGGTATAATTTGTGGAGGGGAAGGGGAAAAATAGTCGTTTAAATAAGGATACAGTTTGACCCGTTGCAACAATGAGAAGTACAAGTTGTCATGGTGAAAATGAACTTTACAACTTTAGTGGGAGGGGGGGTGGGGAGGATTCAGTGGGGGGGGGGGGTGGGGGGAAGCTGGGAAGGGATGTGAAGGGTAAACAAAGGAGGAGGCTACAATGCTTGGTAAGAAATGTACTCACTATCTTGCCCATGTAATTGTAATCCCTCTGTACAGTATTTTCACAAAAAAAAAAAAAAGAATAATGCAAAAAAAAGTCTGGAGGAGGCAAGTCTCATCATGAAGTTTGGAGAAGTCTCATGACGCATTGAGGAACTGAAAAAAATACTAGAGAGCAAATAAATGGCAAGAGGAAGGACTTGGGGCTCAAAATGTTGGTAGAAATGTCCCTACCTTCTTCTGACACCTGGTGACTATATAGAGAAGAAGCCAATTAACAAAGGCACGAATATAAATTCCTGTCCAGTTGAATGGTAGACAGGTATGGACATTAGATGGGCAGTCTTCTTACTTCTATTGACCTCCCGGCTCTGGTTAAATTTGATAGGGCAGGCACAAAGTGGCTGATGTGATATCATCTACTCTTACTCCTCTCCATGTTCCTTTGTTCCCCAGACTGGCTGAGTCTAGGTGCTCATTGCTGGGATGGTTAGTCCCAGTTGGTATTCAAGGAGGCTTGAACTCAAGGCCTGAGCACTGTCCCTGAGCACTTCTGCTCAAGGATAGCACTCTACCACTTTGAGTGATGGTACCACTTGTAGTGTTTCCTGGTTAGAGATAAGAGGCTTGAGCCATGCTTCCAGCCTGGCTCTTTGCAGGTTAGTTGGGAGATGGAGTTTGAGTGATTTTTCAGCCCAGGCTGGCTTGCACTGCAATCTTTTCCACAAAAGCTCTTTGTTATTTACAATGAAAGCAACAAGGAGATCAAATATAATAAGTAGAGCTTACCTGGTCCTTATCAAGAATTGACCAAATATTCTACAATGACAAAACTCGTTAGATGTGAGAGTCTTAGCACAGATTTGCCTAATATGTTAGAATCACGTAGTCAGTACTATACTACACAACACAAAACAAGAAAGGCAAAACTCAAAATTTTTGACAACAATATTTAGACATCTTTGCTAACAAAGCATATCAGATGGTTGGGCCTCAGTTACCAATGTTTGTGGAAAGAGCAACTTGTTAGCAATGCATATTAGAATAGATGAATGGAGGAATACCAAGCTTCTTGGAAGTGTAAGGGTTTGATGGGGCCAAACCCTTAATCCACCATGTGGCCGAGATAGCGAACTCAAGATGGCGAATTTCTGAAAAAAAAGTAAAGAAAGCCTGAACAAAAAATCAAGCCTAGGTGGGTGCTGGTGGCTACGCCTGTAATCCTAGCTACTCAGGAGGCTGAGATCTGAGGATCACGGTTCAAAGCCAGCCCGGGCAGGAGAGACTGTGAGACTCCTTTCTCCAATAAACCACCAGAAAACCGGAAGTGGCGCTGTAGCTCAAGGGCTAGAGCGCTCCCTTTGAGCTGAAGAGCTGAGGGACATCGCCCAGGCCCAGATTTCAAACCCCACGACTGACAAAAAAAAAAAAAATCAAGCCTAGTTTGGCTAGCCTTTGAGAGGCGTCCCCGGGAACCAGCCCATGTTGCACTCTTCAGGGCACAATCCAAAAAGTTGTAGAGATATAGAAAGTTGGACATGAATAGCAGAGAGCAAAGAGAGCCTGAAAGTAGAGAGACTTTTGACAATGTACCATTGCAGAGGCATAAATTGTCTAAATCTGAGAAGAGCAAAAAATATTAAGTCATCTGGCTATCCAGGGAGCACAGGAGGCATGTCAGCAGGGTTTCACGGCTCGGGCATGACTCGCAGGACCCCATTAAATGTGTTAGAGAGTCAGTTTGGTGAGTGATGGAGAGCTGACCAGGAAGAAGCGGTGTCCAGGCTTGCCCCAGACCCCTATAGAGAGAAATAGCTTAGCCCCCTAAACCAGGCATTCATTGCTTCAGAGATGACCATCCTTTCTGCTAAAGGCAATAGGAGCTCTCTGGAATGGTGCCACATCTGAGCAGAGACTGAGCAACAGAGAGTCATGGAGAGTAGTTTCATTCACCAGGGTAGAGAAGTGGTGTGCAGATGTGGATGTGAAGGCCAGCAATGGTATTGGTGAAAATTCTTACATGGTGTCTCAAGGCAGTTTGGTTTGAAGAAAAGGGGTGGTTAGGAAATTCTAGCATTTTCAACTCAAAAACCTCATCCAAGTCATGGCACTATTTGTAAGGTATATTACACAGGTAGGTTTCATTAAGTAGCCCATGAAGAGAACACCACATGGTATTCAGGCATGAAAAGAAGTTTATTTTCTGAACTGCTGCCCCACCATACATGGTAGAGAAGAATGGCTGAAAAAGAAAGGGAGGGTAGCAATTCGTATTTCTGTAGAAATTCATCCATCTCTGCTAGGTTTTCCTTCCTTTGGGTGTAGAGTCTGGAATTATTTATTTATGATTGTTTTGATGTCTTGGATGTTTGTTGTAATTTTTCCTGTGGTATCTCTGATATTATTGATTTGGGTCTCCTTTCTTATTTTGTTAGTTACTCTTGCCAGTGGTCCCTCAGTTTTAGTGACCTTTTTTTAAACAGCTTTTAAAAATTAATTTTATTTATAATTTTCATAAGTCTCTGTCTCATTAATTTCAGCTCTTGTTTCGGTACTCTTTCTGTCTAGCAACTTTAGTTTCAATTTTTTCTTACTTCTCTAGCATTTTTAGTTGCATCATAAGATCCTTTACTTGTTCTATTTTTTCTTGATGTGTGCACTGAGAACAATAAATCTGCCCCTCAGGACTGCTTTCGCTGTGTCCCATTGGTTTCTTTGTGATATATCTTCATTCTCACTGAATTGTAGGAACTTTTTAATTTCTTCTTTAATTTATTCTGTGATCCATGTATTGTTCAACAGAGTGCTGTTTAATTTCCATGTGTTTTTTTCAACTATATGCCTTGTTATTGAGAACTAGTTAGATTCCACCATGCTCAGACAGAATACAAGTATTATATGTCGATCCTCTTGTATTTGCTTAAATTCCATGTATGAACTAAGAAATGATCTATTTTAGAAAAAGTTAGGGGGGTTGCAAGAGGAAAACCCTACTGGTGTGAATACCTGTAATTCTAGCTACTCAGGAGGCTCAGATCTGTGTATTCAGGTTCAAACCTACCTTTCAGGTAGGAAAGGTCATGAGGCTTTTCTGGGGTTGCTCAGTACCACACCCTGCCTCAAGTCTGGGGTTGTTTACCACCTTTGCCACCATGGGCTGCTTATGCAAGCCAGTATGGAGAGGCGCCACACCCCACTATGGGTCCAGAGTTTTTTGCTGCTGCTGTTGATGCCACTGCTGCTGCCACAGCTGCTGCCACTGCCCCAGTTGCTGCCACTGCCCCAGGATCAGCTGGGCCACTTATGCAAGCCAGGCACCCCACCAAAAGTCAGGTGTTAACCACTGCTGCTGTCTCGGTTTAGGCTGGGCCACTTATGCAGGCCAGTATGGAGAGGCACAAACCACCACGGGTCTGGACTTGTTCAATGCAGCTGTCTCCACCTCAGCCACCGCTGCTGCCCTGAGCTGGTCTGGGAAAGTGCCAAGAGGCATTGTGCCCCAATTTTGGGTGGGTTGCCACCACTGTCAGCTGCTGCTGCTGTTCCAGGTTAGGCTAGGCTATTTACACCAGCATGACAGAGGTGCCACCCTGAGGGTCTAGGGTAGTTAGCCACTTTTGACAGCTGCTACTGCTCCTGACTGGGCTGGGCAACTTGTATCAGCCAGGCAGCGGTGCTCTTCCAGGGAGGGTGAGGGGAGTCTTTGTTTCTAGCTCTGCCTTCTGAGATTTCTGTTTGTATATTCTGGGTTGGCCCAGCTCTTGGGAGTCTCCTGGGAGACTTGGGATGCTTGTGGGTGTGTGGTCCTCAGAAGGTCCAGAACCGGGACAGTTAAGCAGCTTGGCACAAAACCCCATAACTTAAGCTGCACAACGTGGAGCCCCATCACCAGCAAAGGGTGGGGGAAGGGTAATCCCACTTTACTGTCTGTGTAGGTTTTTCCCTTTTCTTTTTGCACTTCCTTTATCTCCCTGAGTAATTGCCTTTTTTTGGTCGGTCACTTGGAGAAACAGAGCATTGAAATCCAAACTCTGTATTTGGCTGGAGAGAGCTGTGGTGTTTCCCTGCTGTTCCATCACCTTCTTGGTCCCACCATTTCAGGTGGAGTTTTTCTTATCTGGCCGGTGGGCCTTGGTTACCAAAGGATAGGTACATAAAAGAATATGTTGTAAAGCCTGTAGATTGTAGTTAGACATTTCCTGTAATATAGGCTTCCTAATTTTAGGAACCCAAGGGAGTGCTCTACACTAAAGTATTTCAGAGGGTTTGAATCCTTTAACATACATCTTGCTCGAAGGAGAGTGAAGTGGAGGAGGCGTACCTAACCCATGGCCAGTCTCTGTATTTAATTTAGTTAACGTTTCCTTTAAGGTCATATTCATTCTTTCTAGTGCTTGAACTCTGAGGCTTATAAATGGATTGTAACTTCCAATTTATTCTTAGGGCATTAGTTAATAATTGAGAACTTGGGCCATGAATGCAGGGCCATCTTTGGACCTCACAGCTAAGTGTAAGCAAAATCAAGGTATTATTACATGCCTCAGCTCAGCCTGAAAAAAATGTCTACTATTACTAACAGATACCAATAGCCATACTTTCCAGGCTTTACCTCTGTGGAGTCCACTTTCCCAAATTCACCATCTGAGGTTCTTCACATATGAATTCTTTCCATATGTTCCAGCATTTCAGCATTTACCTGTTGGAAATTACCTACCACATTATAAAGTATTGTCAGGCTGAGGCCTCACTGGTATTCAAAACAGTTTTAGGCAGTGTGCTCAGGCAATTTACCAGGTTGCAAATATCTACATGTAAACTGACAGAAAGCTTGAGCCTGTATGCATTTTTCACAAGTTCAGTGTCAACATTTGCACACTTATTACCACTGTTTTTGCTTCTTCCTTTAATATTGATGACTAGTTGTTCTAGAGAACCAACTGGTTTTAGAGTGGTCTCCCAAGCTACCTGATCAGCTCAGATGTTTCCCTGTATCTTAGGGTGTCTAGTTTCTTTAACTCCTGTATAGTACTCTGAACCTAGGAGACTTCTTCCATTTTATTCTCCTCCTTTTATCTCAAACTTTCTTTCATGATCCCACTATCCTTCTCAATGTGCTCCTTAATCTGCAAGTGTTTTGGCAGGGTCACAGGAGAGTTCCCTTGACTGGCCACCTGCTGCTCCTTCTCACAACACCTTTGCTTGCTCTTCAGCTCCTCCCTTAAGTTCACAAAGGTGCTAGTGAGAGGTATTTTTTCCCATCCCCACTTGTTCCACTGGGACACGATGCTTCTGTATTACATTCATGGTGAAGATCTCAGCCGTCTTTTGGGGCTTTTACTCTAGTAGTTTCTCTTTCTAGTTTTCCACTTCAGTGTATTTTTGTGACAGATCTTTCAACGGTTTGTTTAGCTCTTTTGTTTTTCTTCCTAATGCTCTTTCCCTTTCCATGGTATTCTATATCAAAGCAAGTGGTCCTTTAACTCTTTCTGAAGAGAAACAATCTCTTTCTTGAGCCTGATATTTTCCTGTTCTCTTTTCTTGGCCTCATCTTCTATGACATAGCACTTCCCCATCTTCTCTGCTAACTACTCTTTCCTTCTTTCTCTGTTGCTTTGAATTTCTGGTGACACTTTTCATAGTTTATAATCGACATGTACTTCAACCTATTATATTCTTATATCAGGTCCAGCCCCTTTTTCTTTTTCTTTTTCTTTTGGGTCCGGTCGTGGGGCCTGAACTCTGGCCGGGACACTGTCCCTCAGCTCTTCAACTCAAGGCTAACGCTCTACCACTTGAGCCACAGTGCCAATTCTGGCTTTTTTCTTTTTGCTTATGTGGTGCTGAGGAATTGAACCCAGGGCCTCATGCATGCAAGGCAAGCAATCTACCACTGAGCCACCCTCCCAGCCCCCCAGCTCCTTTTTTTATAGCCATAACTTCTTAATGGAATTCAGAGGTCCTTTGCATGTTTCTCCAGAGCTATGAACACATTTTCCTTGTGGTTACTGTGATTACTTAACCTGTCATTTACATTTTCCAGGTGGTTAATGTGACTACGTAACCTGTCATTTTCTGTCTTTCTCCTCTTTGGACATTCCTTTTCCTAATGTCCATTTTGCTTGCATTAAGCTCACTGATCTAGTACTAGAGGTTCCCAACTGCCATTAGCAAATGAATTGTACTGTCTTTGCCAAAGGTTTCTTGATCCCTATTCTAGTGCTCCTACCAAAACTCAAACTCCCTTCTTAGACTCGTTTTTTGTTTTTCAGGGTGTCTCTGTTTTCAAACACCAACTGGGCAACCACTTTACCTCAAAACCTTAACTTTTCAAGCTTTCTTCTAATATCTGTGGCTGACTGGGTAGCAAAGGCCATATTTAGGACTCTTTGATTCTCCAGGACTTAAAGATCTATAGCCTTTAGGTCCTATAGGCATCTGGGAGAAGTTCCAGAAAAAGCATTAGGGTTCTCACTGGGGAACAGTACCATCTCACTCACCTTAGATTGAAGACTTGGCTTTCTAGTGACTGCGGTATCCCTGCTAGCTAAACCTGGAAATAATTGCTAAGCATCTCTATACCTCGAGTGCTGTTAGTCTCAGCTTGGGTAAGTCTGGGGAAAGACTAGCTCCAAATAGTCTGGTTCAATAGGGGGGCTACTCTCTGGTCCAAGGACTACCGTCAAGTCACCAACAGTATGCACTCCCTTTTCTACCAGCTGAGATGCACCTGTAAAATTTGCTGACAGCCATCCCAGATGTGCTTGTGTGTGAAAATTACAGTCTCTAATGAGGTAATGAGCCCCTGTTTTCTTTTTTCTGAAAAGGATGGATTTTTCTGTTTCCAGTTATACAGGTCACTACTTGTAAAGGGAACATATATTAGAAAGGGGTCCTGCCCACCATCTCCTCCATGTTCCTGTCTCAAGGGTAATAAGGGTAACAAACCACATTGTGTACCACCTCAGGCTGCTACAAGTAACCACTTGTGGTATGGTAGGACTTATTAGAGTTGCTGATGACAAAGAATAGGAGAGAGAGTACATCAGTGCATCTTCCTCTGAGGGATTCTGTAAACCTGGGGGAGAATATTTTTTGGATATGATAACTTAAGGCCTTGTTCTCCTATCCTGAGAAACGGAGTAAACAGGTGCATACAGGACACAGATAGAACTCTCAGCATACATACAAAGACCAAGAGCCACAGACACTTAACCCACATGTCCCATACCTCTCAATGTTGACCTCTACAGGAGGTCCCAGATGACAGAGAGAACGTCCCAGCTTGCCTCTTGAGGAGGCCACAGATGACCTCTAGAGGATGTCACATATGTCCTCCCTAGGAGGCCCTAGATGACCTCTCATGGAGGTTCCAAATGGATTCCCAAGGAAGTGTCAGATGACCTCCAAAGGAGTTTCCAGATGTCTTTATAATGAAGCTGAGATTACCTTTCAAGTAGCTCCCAAATGGCCACTCAATGGAGTTCACTCATATGAACTCCAGAGGAAGTTCCAGATAACCCTCTTGAGAAAGCAACAGATGACATCCAGAGAAGGTCCTATATAGCTTCTCAAGGAAGTCCCAGATGATGCCCAAAGATGGTCATAGATTTCTCATCAGGGTAGCCTGAGATGACCTCCCAAAGAAGCTCCAGATGACCTCAGGAGGTGGTCCTAGATTGCCTCTTAAGAAAGCCCCAATGACTACTTTTGAAGAGGTCTCATGTGGCCTCCTGAGGAAGCCCAAGATGACCTCTGGAGATAGTCCAAGATGGCCCCTGTAGAAGGCCCCAGATGACCTCCAACGTAGGTCTCAGATGGCTTGTCAAGGAGGTCGCAGCTGTACTCTTGATGACGTTCCAGATGGCTTCCCACGGAAGCTCTACATTATCTCTCAAGTAGCTTCCAGATGGCGTCCCAAGGAAGCCACAAATAGCTTCCAGATGGGTCCAAAACAAGGACCTCTATAGTTCAAGAAAATCCATCGAGACACGTTTTATATGATAAATGTTCTTCAAATTACCAACCCCCCAAATTATGATATACAAAGCTCCAAACATCAAAGGGAAAGCCTCTTTTCCCTTCTCTTTGTCTCTCATTCGCTACAGACCTATACCTCTTTCGAGGTTTTTTCCTTTTTCCCTTCTACCAGTTCCTTCTTCTCTTTAGGACTCTCCGCAGACCTGAACTGCTTTGCAAGGCTCCTCAGTGGCCATCCTTCACCTTCTGCACTCCTTCAACTTCCTCTCCACCCACGTCTTTCCCCTTATGCTATCACACCACTTCCTTCCTTCCAGGACTTTTTCCTTTTTCTCTCACCTTCTTTTGCTCTGAACAAGCAGCCTATATAAAGTCTGTACCCCTTTTCCACTCTAACTGTCTGTTTTCAACTATCACATCACAAACTTCCCACAGCCCAATCACTTCTTAACAGCTCAACAAGTGGTGATTAATTCAACAGTCCCTCCCACAGGATGCCTAACCTTCTCTGGTGGCATTCTTTGTCCTCTCCAGCTGACCAGGAGATGGGCCCATGCTGATTATCGGACCCTATAGATTATCGGGCCCTGCTGATTTTTACAGTATCCTCCTTGTGAACTAGTAGCAATTGAAATTGGAAATTTGATTGTGGTATTACATCACAAACCCATTTTGACATCATTGCTACCATGACATAACAACCCCCTTTTGACAACATTGTCATTGTGACATCATGATTCCATTGTGACATCTCAAATCTATTATGACCTCTTAGCTCCTTTGAAAAATCACATGCCCTTTTCAACATCACAGTCCCTTTGTGTACCCATATCCTTGTTGTGAACTGACAGTTGAGATCAGACATGTCATTATAACATCAAAAAGTGTTTGTGATATCCTCAACAGTGTGACATCACATTTTCATTATGAGAACATCAGCTCATTGCGATATCATCAAACTCAATGACAGAATCACATTATGACAACAATTCACATTGTGATGTCATAGACACATTGTGAATGCCTATTCTGTGATTTCATTGTATTTCAAATGTGGCATGAGAGTTGATATCAGAAATGCATTTTTGTGCCTACAAACTATTTTGACATCATAATCACTTTGTGAAATCACAGTACCATTGTGATATCACTAACAATATAACATCACAAACTTCTCCTGTCCTCATAACTTTTGTGACATGCTGACATTGTGATGTCTTAGACCTTTTTGCCCTCATAATTTGTTTTCAACCTCATATTTCATGTACGACTTGAGATAACAGAAATCAACTCTGACATCATGACCAGTGTGACATCACACTGACAGATGTCATGATCATCGTGTCACATTGTGCCATCAGAAAAGGTTTTGATGTCACAATTAATTGGTGATTCCATACAGTAAGGGGTCTATGATGTCACAATTGGTTTGTGATATCCAAATGGCATAATGGATCTCATTTGTCATGAAATCACAGAGAATATGAGTTCACAACAGACTGTGTTATCTCCAAAGTCATGTGTTTTCACAAATGTTATGAAGTCCTAAGAGGATTGTGATGTCACAGTGTGACACAATGTTTATGATGTCTGTCAGTGTGATGTCACATTGGTCACAATGGTCATGTCACAGTGGATTTCTGATATCATATATCATAACTGAAATATTATGTTTGAAAACAGATTACGAGCTCATAACAGGCCTAAGACATCACAATTGCTGCACATCACAAGACTTATGAGGAGAGGGCAGGTTTTTGATGTCACAGTGTGTTAGTGATATCACCATGGCACTGTGATGTCACAAAGTGATTGTGATGCCATATATTTATTCTGACATCAACCCACATGCCACATTTGAAATAGAATGAAATAAGAGAATAGGCATTTACAATATGTTTATGACATCACAATGACAATAACTATAATCCTATGAGGTCATTTTAAATTGTTGATGTTGCAAGGAGGTAATTGTGTAATAATGAATATGTGTTGTCACACTGGTGATGGGGTCACAAAGGGTTTGTGATGTTACAATGGCATATATTAATTCAATTGTCATGTGTTCACAATGAGGATATGGGTACACAAAGGGACTATGATATCACATATGCCATGTGTGTTTTCAAAGGTACTTAAGGGTCATGATAGCTTTATGATACACAGTTGTGATGAGGTTACAATGGGCTTTTGATGTCATCATGATTTTGTAATATTTCAAACACAAGTCCATTTTCAATTGTTACTATTTCACAATGTGCATACAAGTTCACAGAATGAGCTGGAAGTACTAATGGACATGAATTTTTTAAAATGTTAGGAGGTCATTTTAGGTCTGTGAATATAGAATGGCACAGTGATATCACCATGACAATGTCAACTCATTACATCATGTCAACATACTGTATTGGTGTCACAGTTCACTGATGATTCCACATTGGTGGTGAGGTCACAAAATATTGGTGATGTGTTAGGCATGTCACAATGACATGATGATTCTCGTTTGTCTTAACTTACAATGAGTATATGAGTTCACAAAGGGACTGTGGTTTCTCCAAAAATATGTGTTGTCACATATATAATGAAATCCAAAAAGGTTTGTGATGTCAGAATTTGACACAATGGAGGACAAAAAGGCCTAAGGTATCAGAATTGCAGCATGTCACAAAAGTTATGACGAGAGGATAGGTTTGTGATATCACGGCGGGTTAGTAATATGACAATGGCAACATGATATACAAAGGGATTGTGATGTCACAATGGTTATGAGTTCCTGATTTGCTTATGATATCAACCTACATGCCACATTTGAAATAGAATGAAATCACAGAAAAGGCATTCATAATGTGTCTATGATGTCAGCATGACAATGTGAAGTTATAATTCTATCATATCATTTTAGTTTTGTGATTTCACAATGAGTAGATGGTATAAAAATGATAATGTGATGTCACAATTATGATAATCTCACAAACTGTCATGTCTGATTCTCAATTGTCAATATTTCACAGTGGGGCTTTGGGTACACAAAGGGACTCTGATATCACAAAGATATGTATTTTTCAAATGTTATGAGAGGTTATAATAGATTTGGAATGTCACAATGTGATCCTGGCATCAAAAACAACAATGTGAATTCACAATGGATTTGTGATGTCACAGTGGTGATGAGGTCACAATGGGTTAGATATGTCATGAGTTTGTAATATCACAATTATTTGTCTAATTTCAATTGCTACTAGTTCACCATGAGGACACCAGAAGTGCCGCTACAATCCACGGGAACAGACATTCATCATGTCCTCCTAGTCTGAACAAATGAAGAGGGGGGGTGCATGACACTGGAGGGGGCAGGACATGCTGCTGAAGGAGATAGGATGTCAAGCCCCACATGGTTAGCTGCCAAGAAGTGATTGGGCATGGACATTTGGTAAGTGATAATTGAAAACTGTAAGGCAAGAAACATATTGCAGTTGGGGAAGGGTACAGTCTATATATAAGCTGCATTTTCAGAGCAAGAGAAGTGGAGAGAAAAAAGGTAAAGGCCTGGGTGGAAAGAAGTGATGAGACTGCTGGAGGGCAAAGATCTTGGAGGAGAGGAAATTGAGAGAAAGCAGGAAGTGAAGGACAGCAATTGGCCACCTGGACAAGGCAGGGCAGGCCTGTCAAGAGTAGAGCAGCCTGAAGAGAAGAATGGAATGGTGGAAGGAAAAAATGAAAAGACCTGAAAGGTAGGACAGATCTGTAGAAAAGGAGAATGAAGAGAAAGGAAAAAAGCCTTGTCCATTGAAGTGTGGAGATTTGGAGGTCATTATTTTGGGGGTTGGTTGTTTGCAGACCAGTTAACAAATGGTTGAACTGCTCTTTGGAGGTCTGAGGGTTCATGGTTGAGACTGAATTTAGCTCTTGGCATCCAGCTCATTGGAAGGTAGTCACTTGTTACAAAATGTATGAGGACAAGACAGGTTTGTGTTGTTACATTGCATTAATGATATCACAATGTCAATATGAGTTCACAAAGTGATTGTAATGTCACAATGATGATGTGGTCACAATGGGTTTCTGAAATCAACCTATATCCCACATTTGTGATAGAATGAAATCACAGAATAGGCAATCACATTGTTCTTGATGTGATGTCATAATGCCATGATGTCATTGTCATTTTGGGATGTAACAATGGGCTGATGGTATTATAACAACAATGTGAGCTCATTCTGGAGATGATGTCACAAAGGGTTTGTAATGGTACACTGGCATGTCTGATGTCAGCTGTCTTTGTTCACTATGACGACATGGTTACCCAAAGGGACCATGATATCACAAACACCATGTGCTTTTTCAAAGGTGCTAAGTGGTCACAACAGGTTTGGGATGTCACAAGGTGATCATGATATCACTGTAGCAATATGATGTCACAATGGGTTTGTGATGTCAAGTGGTGATAAGGTCACACATGGATAGTGATGTCACAATGAATGTGTAATATCACCATTACATGTCCAATTTCATTCTACTAGATCACATTGAAGATACGAGTTCATGTAAGGAGCTAGAAGTCAGAAAGGTCATGAATTTTGTAAAATATGAGGACATAATAGGCTGGTGAAAATGCAATGAGACAGAGATATCCCATTGGCAATGTGATGCAACCATTACATGAGATAGTATTGTTTTGAAGTCACAAATGGTGATTCCATACAGGTGATGAGTTCACATTGGTTTGTGATTTCACAATGGGATGGTGATGTCACAATCTCATGCCAGATCTCTAATTGACAATGAATAATTGACAATGAAAATATAAGTTCACAAGGGATAATAATGTATCCAAAGGCACATGTTGGCACAAGTGTGATGTGTCTTAACATGTTTTTGATGTCCTCATGTGACTCAGTGGTCATGACATCTGGCAGTGTGATATTACAGTGGTCATGATATCACAGGTGATTTTTTATATCACATGTCATGCCTGAAGTATTATGAGTTAAAAGATTTATGAACTTAGAGAGGCCAAAGAGATCACACTGGCAGCATGTCAAAAAATTTATGAGGATAAGAGTGTTTTGTGATGTCACAGTGGGTTAGTGATATCATAATGGCAATGTGGTGTCATCAAGGTATTGTGATATTATAATGCTTATGTGGTCACAATGTATTTCTGATACCAACCCACCTGCAACATTTGAAATAGAATGAAATCACAGAATAGGCATTCCAGTGTATCTGTGACATCACAATTACATGTGATTTGATGTCATTGTTGTTTTATGATGTCATGATGGGCTGATGTTATCATAATGACAATGTGATGTTACACTTGTGATGATGTCACAAAGGTTTTGCGATGTTAAAATGGCATGCCTGATCTCAATTTTCATTAGCTCAACATGAGGATATGAGTACACAAAAGGCCTGTCATGTCACAAAGGTCATGCTTTCTTTCAAAGCTTCTGCGGTCATAATAGTTTTGGGATTTGAAAATGTGGTATGTTGGTACAATGGCAATGTGATAACACAATGAGTTTGTGATGTCTCCGAGGTGATGAGGTCACAAAGAGTTAATGATGTCTCATCAAGTTGGTAATATAACAATGACATATACAATTTCAATTTCTTCTAATTCACTATGAGGATACTATAATAATCAGTGGGGCCAGAATTATCTGTGGGAGCCGATATTCATTGTAAATTCTTGGCGTGGCCCACCAGAGAATGTGGGGAATGCCGCCAAAGGTGGAGGTGTCAAGCCTTACACGGTGAGCTGTCAAGAAGTGATTGAGCATTGGGCAGTTTTGGGAATGATGGTTGAAAACTGTTAGGCTTGAGATCCGTTGGAGGGAGGAGGGGTACAACCTATATATAAGTTTCATTTTCAGAGCATTGTACGGGGAGATAAAAATGGGAGATACCCGACCCGGATGAAAGAAAGTGGTAAGACAGCAGGAAAGGAAAAACCTGAGAAGAAAGCAAGCTGAGGGAGAGCAGAAGGTTGGCAAGTGGTCACTGGGGAAGAGTAGGGCAGGCCTGTGGAGAGTGGAGAGGCCTGAAGAGAAGAAGGAAGTGCTGGAAGGGAAAAAGGGAAAGACCAGGAAGGAATGACAGGTCTATAGAGAAGGAGGGAAGAATGGAAAAGAAAAAAGCCTTGCCCATTGAGGTTTGGAGCTTTGGAGATCATAATTTTGTGGTTAGTGGTTTGCAGAACAATTAAGAAAGGGTGGGGCTGCCCATTGGAGGTCTGAGGTTTGGTGGTCAAGGCTGCTCTTGAAACTGGGTATCCAGTCCAGGATAAGGTAATCACAGTCCCCTTTCTATTGAAAAATGGTTTATTATTTTTTTTTAATTTAATTTAATTTTTTTTTTGTGAACATACTGTACAGAGGGGTTACAATTACATGGGCAGGATAATGCGTACATTTCTTTTTTTTTTTTTTTTAAATTTTATTTTATTTTATTTGAGAACATACTGTACAGAGGGGTTACAATTACATGGGCAGGATAATGCATACATTTGTTACCAAGCATTGCAGCCTCCTCCTTTGTTTACCCTTCACCTCCCTTCCCAGCCTCCCCCCTCCCTTCCACCCAATCATACCCCCCCCCCACCGACATTGTAAAGCTGGTTTTGACATGACATTTTGTACTTCTCATTGTTGCAACAGGTCCACCTGAATCCTTAAACGACTTGTTTGTCCCCATCTCCTCCACATGTTATACTGACATCAAATATAGTGAAAGCGGGGGTTACACTGTGGGGGAGGGACATACAAAGCAACAAAGAAATAATCTTATAAATGCGTTAGAAACACATGCATGAAAGAAACAAAAACATTAAAATACGTACTTGAGGTTTCGTTTTCCTAACATCACATTATCTGACTTTTTCCGCTTGACTCATACCTATACTAGATATTGCAAATAAGGGAAACCATGGGACCTGTGTTTCTTTGGGCCTGGCTTACTTCACTTAATATAATTTTTTCCAAGCCTTTCCATTTCCTAACAGATGGGGAAATGTCATTCTTTCTGATGGAGGCATAGAATTCCATTGTGTATATATACCACATCTTCTTGATCCATTCATCTACTGAGGGGCATCTGGGTTGGTTCCATGTCTTAGCTATGGTAAATAATGCTGCAATAAACATAGTTGTGCTGGTAGCTTTAGTGTGGCCTTGTTTGTGATCATTTGGGTAAATGCCCAAAAGTGGGATTGCTGGGTCATTGGGGAGCTCTATGTGGAGTCTTTTGAGGAACCTCCATACTGCTTTCCAAAGTGGTTGAACAAGTTTACATTCCCACCAACAATGAAGTAAGGTTCCTTTCTGTCCACATCCCCTCCAGCATCTGTTGTTGTTGGAGTTCTTGATTTTTGCTGTTCTAACTGGAGTGAGGTGATATCTCAATGTTGTTTTGATTTGCATTTCTTTTATGGCTAGGGATGTTGAACATTTCTTCATGTGTCTATTGGCCATCCTTCTTTCTTCTTCAGAGAAGCTTCTCTTTAAGTCTTTCGCCCACTTACTTATTGGGCAGTTGTTTCTTTGAGGATTTGTTGTTGGGTGGTTTAATTTTTTGAGTTCCAAGTATATTTTAGATATGAGACCCTTGTCCGTTGTATGGCTAGTAAAGATCTTCTCCCAGTCCGTGGGCTTTCTATTGATCTTGCTAGCTATGTCATTTGCCCTGCAGAAGCTCTGCAACCTTATACAATCCCATTTGTCCAGCCTTTCTTTGATTTGTGGTGTTTCCGGGTCTCTATTCAGAAAATTTCGGCCTGAGCCAAGGAGACCCACGGTTTCTCCTATTCCATCCTGTAATGTTTTCAGAGTGTCTGCTTTGACTTCAAGGTCTTTGATCCATTTGGAGTTGATTCTGGTGCAGGGTGATATATAAGGATCTAGCTTTAGTTTTCTACATGTAGTTAACCAGTTTTGCCAGCACCATTTACTGAAGAGGCTGTCTGTCTTCCATTCTATTTTTTTAGCTCCCTTATCGAAGATTAGATGGCTATAGGTCTGTAGGTCCATTTCTGGGTTTTCAATTCTATTCCATTGGTCCTGATTTCTGTTCTTATGCCAATACCAAGCTGTTTTGATTACTATGGCTTTATAGTAGAGTTTGAAATTTGGTATTGATATTCCTCCAGCCGTGTTCTTTCCGTTGAGGAGCGTTTTTGCTATTCGGGGTCTTTTATTGTTCCATATGAATTTTTGGATTGCCTCTTCTATTTCCTTGAAGAATGAGGGTGGAATTTTGATAGGTATTGCGTTGAATTTGTAGATAGCCTTGGGAAGTATTGCCATTTTCACGATGTTAATCTTTCCAATCCAGGAGCATGGGAGGTTTTGCCATTTTTTAAGTTCTGTGTTGATTTCCTTTTTCAAGATTTTAAAGTTTTCATCATAGAGGTCCTTCACTTCTTTAGTTAAGTTAATTCCTAGGTATTTTATTTTTTGTGGGGCTATTACAAATGGAGTTGCTTTCCTAACTTCAGCCACACTTTTCTCATTGTTGGCATACAGAAAATCCATTGATTTTTGGGGGTTAATTTTATAACCTGCTACTTTGCCAAAGTTTTGAATCAGCTTGAGTAATTTGGGAGTGGAGTCTATGGGATTCTTTAAATACAAGATCATGTCATCTGCAAAGAGGGAGAGTTTTATTTCTTCTTTCCCTATTTGGATCCCCTTTATGTCTGCATCTTGTCTTATTGCTGTAGCTAGGCATTCTAATACTAGATTGAAGAGAAGTGGAGAGAGTGGGCATCCTTGTCTTGTTCCTGAGTTAAGAGGAAATGGCTTTAGTTTTTCACCATTGAGTATAATGCTGGCTGTAGGTTTGTCATATACAGCCTTTATTGTATTGAGGAATGTTCCATGGATTCCTAATTTTTCCAAAGCCTTCATCATAAAGGGGTGTTGGATCTTGTCGAATGCTTTTTCTGCGTCTATTGAGATAACCATGTGGTTCTTATTCTTGCTCCTGTTGATGTGATGAATAATATTAATTGATTTGCGTATATTGAACCAGCTTTGCATCCCTGAAATGAATCCTGTTTGATCGTGGTGTATGATTTTTTGGATGAATTGTTGAAGTCGGTTGGCCAAAATTTTGTTGAGAAGTTTTGCATCAATGTTCATCAAAGAAATGGGTCTATAGTTCTCTTCCTTTGATGAGTCCCTGCCTGGTTTTGGGATGAGGGTTATGATGGCTTCATAGAATGTGTTCGGTAGTGAGCTTTCTCTTTCTATTTCATTGAAGAGTTGGAGGAGAATTGGTGTGAGCTCTGCTTTGAAGGCCTTGTAAAATTCCGCTGTGAAACCATCTGGTCCTGGACTTTTCTTAGCTGGGAGGTCTCTTATTGCTGTTTCTATTTCAATGCTTGATATGGGCCTGTTAAGATAGTTTGCCTCATCTTGGTTTAGTTTTGGCATGTCAATATTTGCTAGGAAGAGGTCCATTTCTGTCAAGTTCTCAAACTTATTAGCAAAAAGTTTTGAGAAGTATTCCCTTATAAAGTTCTGAATCTTGCTTGTTTCCGTGGTGATGTTTCCATTCTCATCTCTGAGTTTATTAATTTGGGTGTGTTCTCTTCTTTTTCTGATAAGATTTGCTAAGGGTCTTTCAATTTTGTTAAGTTTTTCGAAGAACCAACTCTTTGTTTTGTTGATTCTTTCTATAGTTTTTTTGGATTCTAATTCATTTAATTCTGATTTAATTTTGATTATTTCTTTCTGTGTACTGGATTGGGGTTTATCTTGCTGCTCTTTTTCAAGGAGGTTTAGATGTGTCATTAAATTGTTAGTTTCAGATCTCTCCAATTTGTTGATGTAGGAGCTCAGAGCTATAAATTTGCCTCTGAGTACTGCCTTTGCTGTGTCCCAGAGAAGCTGGTATTTTGTGTGTTCTTTTTTGTTGAATAGCATGAACATTTGAATTTCCTTTCTAATCTCTTCGATGACCCACTCATGATTCAGCAGTGTGTTGTTCAGCCTCCATGTGATACCGGACTTTCTTTGGTGGCTTTTGGTGTTGAGTTCTAACTTTATTCCCTTGTGGTCAGAGAGAATGCAAGGTATAACTTCAATGTTTCTGAATTTAGACAAGTTTGCTTTGTGGCCTAAAATGTGGTCTATTTTAGAAAAAGTTCCATGTGCTGCTGAGAAAAACGTGTATTCTGATGCTGCTGGGTGAAAGGTTTGGTAAATGTCTGTTAAGTCTAGTTGATCTATGCAGCTGTTTAGATCTGCGGTTTCTCTGTTGAGTTTTTGCCGAGTTGATCTATCTAGTGGGGAGAGTGGTGTGTTAAAATCCCCAACAATTAATGTCTTTGGATCTATATGGGATTTGAGGGAAAGTAGTGTTTCTTTGATAAATTTGGGTGCTCCATTGTTTGGTGAGTAGATATTTAGAATTGTAATATCCTCCTGAAGGAGAGATCCTTTAATTAGTATGTAGCGACCTTCTTTATCTCTTTTAACGAATTTTAATTTGAAGTCTATATTATCTGATATTAGGATTGCAACTCCCGCCTGTTTATGCGGTCCGTTTGCTTGGTAGATTTTGTTCCAGCCTTTAACATTGAAAATGTGTTTGTTTTTATGGGCAAGATGTGACTCCTGTAGGCAGCAGATAGAAGGGTCTTGTTTTTTAATCCAACTAGACAGTCTATGTCGCTTAATTGGAGAGTTCAGTCCGTTAACATTAAGAGATAGGACTGAGAGGTATTTGGGAGTTCCTGCCATGTTATCTACCTTCTTGGGGGCTGCGAAAACTGGGTTCTTCCTATGGTTCTTGGATTCTCAGTTTGGGTGCAGTTTCTTGGCCTTTATTGCGGTCTTGTTGGTTTTCTATGTGTAGGACATCTTTAAGAATCTTTTGTAGGGCTGGTTTGGTGGAGATGTATTGTTTCAATTTTTCTTTGCTATGGAGGGTTTTTATTTGGCCTTCAGTTATGAAGGAGAGTTTAGCTGGGTACAGTATTCTTGGTTGATATTTGTTTGTTTTTAGGGCATGGCATACATCATTCCAGGCTCTTCTTGCTTTGATTGTCTCTGCTGAGAAATCTGAGGTGATTCTAATTGGTTTCCCTTTATAAGTGATTACCCTTTTCTCTCTGACAGCTTTAAGGATCTTTTCCTTGTTCTGAGTTGATCCTGTGTGCATTATAATGTGACGGTGGGATGTCCTATTCTGGTCTGGTCTATTTGGGGTTCTAAAGGCTTCTTGTATCTGGACAGGCCTATCATTTTGCATGTTTGGGAAGTTCTCTGCTAGGATCCTGTTAAACAAATTTCCTAGACCATTAACTTCTGTTTCTAGGTGCTCCTCTACACCCATTATCCTTAGATTAGGCCTTCTGATGGTGTCTTCCAGGTGTTGGATAGATCTATCATATTTCTTGGACTTGTCTTGGATGGTTGTATGTTCTTTCTCTATAATATCTAGGCTGTCTTCAATCCCTGAGATTCGATCTTCTGCATGGTCTAACCTGCTGTCAAGACTCTCTACTTTGTTTTTTATCTCTTTTCCTTCTAGTTGGTCAGCTTTGATGTCTTCAAGTTCTTTGTTGAAGCTCTGTTTTAGGTCTTGTATGAATTTCTTTACTTCCTTAATTTGGTGTTCAGCGTTTGTCCTCAAATCACTTAGTTGATTGGTTATGGTTTCTTTGGGCTCCCATTCCTTCTGTTGGGTTCCATTCAGCATTCCCTTTGTGGTCTCCCTGACTTCCTTCAGCTCTTTGTTAATGGATTCAATGAATGCCTTTAGTGATCTTTGTGTGTTCTCTACCTGGTCTCTCAATTCCTGTATTACTCTTTGATTAGCTTCCTCCCGTTCGTGGGATTCCTGCAGATCTCTTTGAGTGTTCTCAGCCTGCTCACGCCATTCCTCTCTTTCTCTTTGAGTATTCTCAAGTTGTTCACGCAAATCCTGTATCAGTTTTTGAGTAGCTTCCTCACGCTTATGATATTCCTGTATAAACTTCTGGGATGCCTCCTCTCTCTCCCTATCATGCTCATACAGAGTCCTTTGTACGTTGTCAAACTTCTCATTTATCATGTTTGCCAGCAGTGTTTGTAGAGCTGTTTGGGAACTCTCCTCTGGATTATTCATTATCTGTTCTAACCCCTGATTATCAGGATTGGGAATTGAGATACCCGAATTTGCCATTTTTCTTGTGTTTTTCCGGCTTACTCTGCCCATTTGAGATGAAGATAGCACCAGTTTTGTGCTAGAACACTATCTTAAGGCAACCATCAACCAAAGTTTGCATTTGTACAGTCAATAGTCTACAGATACAATCTAGTTCAACAGATACATCTATTCAACATCAAACAACTATATGTTAAAGGACTTCGAACCGCAGAGAAGAATTTGGAAAACCATAAATTATTAGGGTTAGGGAGAGATGTGGGTAAAAAATAGGAATAGATTGGTGTGGGGAGGCAAAGGGAGAGTAAACTATGTCCTAATCACAATGCAGGAAATAGGTTGGGTAGGATGTAAGTAGAGAGAGAGAGAAAAAGAAGAAAGGGAAAGGGGAATGAAAAGAGACCAGAAAATAAAATAGAAACGTAAAAATTAATGTTATTTTAGAGATTAAAAGACCATCTATTTATAGAGGAATATGAATATGTTGAGAGAAAGGGAGGGACATAGAGGAGATGAGAAAAACTTTAAAAAAATGCTTAAAATATTATATAGGTATAAAGAGGTAGTACTGCTATTAATGAATTTAAGTCTCAGAGGTTTTGAATTGAGTAATAAGTTTGTGGATTAAGTGTGTACACAATGGGGGATAGGGTCTACTGGTTAACTACGGGTTTATCTGAGGATGTGCAGGACAAGAGTTAAGTCACATAAAGATGAACAAAGAGGAAAAGATGGAAAGGATAGGAAAGTGAGAAGAAAAGATCAGAAGTTCAGTAGAGCTAGAAAAAAAAAACAAAAAGATAATTAAGAATGAAAGAAAAAGAGAAAGAAGACAAGAAAAGAAAAGAAAACACACATTCACGTATTCCTAAAATAAAAATTATAAGAGGAGAAAAAAAAAAAAAGTTAATGGAAAACAATTATTTTTTCAGAAGAGGCAAAAATTAAAGATTAATAAAAGTTTTAGAAAAGCAAAAAAAAATTTTATATATATATAAGGTAACAAAAAATGAAAAAAAAAACAAAACAAGGAAAAGAAAAAAAAAGAAAAGAAGAAGAAGAAAAAAAAAAGTTCTTTGATTTTCTTTTTTTTTTTTTTTTTTTGGGAGGGGTGGGAAGAGTCCTGTATCTCCCTTTTGTCTGTAACCAGAGTCTGGTTGGAGTCTCTGGTCAGCTTGAGGTCCTGTGGCTTGATTGGTTTCTTAAGTCAGTTTGTTGGAACTGGCAGAAAAATGCTCTGCTTTACCCAAGATTTTGAGATCCCCCTCCCAGGTTAGTTTACTGGGAGGGTGATCTGCTTTGAGAATCACAAAAGAGGGGGATGCAGTGATGAGGCTAGGTTCTGGGTAGAGTTGAGGCCTTTCAAAGAACAGTAGCTTTTCCCTGGGGCTATTTTGTGAAAAAAAACTCACAGCACCCAGCCTGGAGCCATTCTCAGGGTTTCTGTTTTTCAATTGATTGTGGTGGCTGCTAGAGGGCGGGGCAGCCTCTGGCTCTGGTTACCCGGTGAGGAGAGCCACTCCAATGGCTGGCGCCTGAGCTGGGTGACTTTTCCCTGGATGGAACTGAGTCTGTGAGGTCACTTTGCCGTTAAGTTCTTGTGACCTGCTAAATGACTCGTTTTATTCCAAGGCCTGAGCTGGAGGTAGCCGCTCCTCCGAGCTTTGTTGGTATCCAAGATGGAGATCACCGGTGCTGGGGGGGGAGGGGTGGCCTTCCCTCCTCTGCTCCCAGAGGAGTGAGGAAGTGGGGGTTCTACTTACGCCGAGTCTTGGATCCTGGGTCGTCTCTGGTCTGCAAAGTGCAGGATGAAGTTGTCCGCTCCTTGTCGGTTCTTGCTGGTGTTGAGTAGAATCCGCTTGTCCGCTGCTTCTGGCTCCTTCGTCCCGGACTGCGTCTCAGGTATGCCTCCGCGGCGGTGGTCGCCGCTGCGACCCTGCCGCCGCAGCGGCAACTGCTCAGATGTGTCTGCTTGGCTTCCCCTCTCTTGACTAACTCTCTGTCCTGTGATGGCACACTTGGTGTGATTCTCTGGCTTGGGACTGTTCACTGGAACTCTGAAACTGTTTTCTATGCAAGAGCTTGTTCAGATTCCAGCTTCTCCTCCGCCATCTTCCCGAAACTCTCCCCTAATGCGTACATTTCTTATCAAGCATTGCAGCCTCCTCCTTTGTTTACCCTTCACATCCCTTCCCTACCTCCACCCTCCCCCCCCAATCCTCCCTGGTTTATTATTTTAAATGTGAATCAATGGTTTGTCTCCTTGCCTTATAGGTCATATGTACATGAGTCCAAAGAAAGAGCTCGAAGTCTCAAAGGCCATGAATTCTCTAAGATCTGGTGAGGCCATGACAGGTTTGTAAAAACACAATGGGAGAGTGATACCACAACAGCAATACCAAAATATCATCTCAAAATAATGATTTGATACAACAATTAGTTGTTGATGCCATTCTCGTGATGAGGTCAAAGTAAGTTTGTGATGTCACAATGGGTTCACGATGTCAGAATGGCATGAGAGATCTCAACTGTCATTAATTGGCAATGAATATATGAGTTCAAAAAGGGACTGTAATGTCTCCAAAGGCATGTTTTGTTACAAATGTGATGCCATTCTAACAGGCTTGTTAGGTCATAATGTGATACAATGATCATGACATCTGGCAGTTTGATGTCACAGGAGATTTCTGATATCACATGTCATACCAGAAATATGAGATTGATAACAGATTATGAGCTCACAAAGGGCCTAATGTATGGCAATGGCAGTATGTCACACAACTAATAAGGACAGGACTGGTTTGTGATGGCACAGCAGGTTAATGATATCACAATGGCAATGTGATGTCACAAAGGATTGTGATATCACAATGGTTATATGGTCAAAATGGGTTTCTGAAATAGAATGAATTCACAGAATAGGACTTCACACTGTTAAGTCTATGATGTAACAATGTCACTGTGATTTATAATGCTATGATGCCACTGTCGTTTGGTTATGTCACAATGAGCTGATAGTGTCATAATGACAATTTGATGTGACTGCTGATTTATGATGTTACAATGGTTATGAGGTCACATTACGTTTCTGATATTAACGCACATGTCAAATTTGAAATAGAATGAAAAAGCTGGGCGCCGGTGGCTCACGCCTGTAATCCTGGCTACTCCAGAGGCTGAGATCTGAGGATCGCGGTTCAAAGCCAGCTCAGGCTGGAAAGTCTATGAGAATCTTGTTCCCAATAAAAACCATTAGAAAACCGGAAGTGGCTCTGTGGCTCAAGCAATAGAGTGCTCGCCTACTGCTGAAGAGCAAGGACAGCACCCAAGCCCAGAGTTCATGCCCCACGAGCGACAAAAAAAATATTAAAAACAGGCATTCACAATTTTTTTATAACATCACAATGACAATGTGATCTCATAATGCTATATTGTCATTGTAGTTTTGTCATGTCAAAAGTAGTTGATGCTGTCATAATGACAATGGTATGTTACTCTGGTGATGTCAAAAAGGGTTCATGATGTTAACTTGGCATATCTGATATCAATTGTCAGTTCATAATGAGTGTATAGTTCCACAAAGGGACTGAGTTGTCACAAAGGACATGTGTATTTTCAAAGGTGCTAAGAGGTCCTAATATGTTTGCGATGTCATAATGTGATAGTGATGTCAAATAGCAATGAAAGCTCACAATGGTTTTGTGATGACACATTGGTGATGAAATCAAATGTGATTATGATGAAATCATAATCACATGTCCAATTTCATTGTGTGATGTCACAATGGGTTGGTGATACCAAAATGACACGTGATCTCAATTGTCATTAACTCACAATGAGTACATGAGCTCACAAAGGGACTCTGATGTCTCCAAAGGCATGCACTTTCACAAAAGTGATGAAGTCCTAACAGGTATGTGTTGTCAGAATGTGACAAAATGCTGATAACATCTATCAGTGTGATATCACCATAATCTAGATGTCACACTGGATTTGAGTATCACATTTCATACCTGGATTATGTTTGAGAGGATTGGAATTTCACAGTGGGTTAGTGTTATCACTATGGAAATGTGGGGTCACAAAGGGATTGTGCTATCACAATGGCTATTAGATCACAATGTGTTTCCACTATAATAGGTCTGTGCTGTCACAATTGGTTGGAAATGTCACAATGGCATGCCAGATCTCAAATGTCATTAATTCACAATGAAGATATGAGTTCACAAAGGGACTGTGTTGTCTCTAAAGTCATGTGTTTCACAAATATGATGAAGTCCTAACAGATTTGTGAGTTAATAATGTGCCACCATTGTCTTGATGTCTATCAATGTGATGTCACAATGTTCATGATGTCACAATGTTCATGATGTCAGAGTCAATTTCTGATATCATATGTCATACCTGAATTATGAGTTTCAAAACAGATTATAAGCTTACTAAAAGCCTAAAATATCCTAATGGCAGCATATCACACAAGTTATGACTAAGTTATAACCTCCTCATCAGTACGGCATCACCAATTGTGACATCAAAATATTATTATAACATGATGTTGAGACATCACATTGTCATTGTGAAATCACTGTCCCGTTGGGTTTTCACATAGTATGACCTCACACTATTAAGCTTCTTCTATCAGCTGGTATCCTCATATTGAATTATGAGTAATTGAAATTGGATATATCATTCTGATATTACAAACAAACTGTGACATCACAAAGCCATTGTGACCTCATCACCACTGTGACATCAAAAACCCAATGGGACATTTCATTTCGATTTCGACATTATGGATCACATTGTGCATTCCAAAACTATTATGACTTATAACCACCTTTGAAAACACACATGGCATCTGTGACATCACAGAACTTTTTTTGTATCCATAACCTCATGGGGAACTAATGACAACTGACATCAGACATACAAAGGAAACATAACAAATCCTTTCTGACATCATAATTGTGACATCATGTTGCCATTATGACACCATCAGTTCATTTTGACATGTAAAACTACAATGACATCATAGCATTGCAACATCACATTGTTATTCTGATGTCATAGACACGTGTTTGCCTATTATGTTATTGATTCTATTTCTAATGTGGCATGTCAGTGGATATCAGAAACCTATTGTGTGTTCATGACCATTTTGATATCACAATGCCTTAGTTCCATCACATTGCCATTGTGATGTCACATTGCCAAATTGATGTCACAAATGGATTTGATGTGACAATGGTTGTGACATCACAATGAGTTTCTGATATCAACCCACCTGCCACATTTCAAATACAATGAAATCACAGATTAGGCATTCATAATGTGACCTATGATATCACAATGACATAATGACAAATGTTATAATGTCATTGCCATTTTGTGATGTCACCATAAACTAAAGGTGTCATAACAACAATGTGATGTTATACCAGTTATAATGTCACACAGGGTTTATAATGTTGCAATGGTTATGAGGTCACAATGTGTTTCTGATATCAACTGACATGCCACATTTTAAATAGAATGAAATCACAGGATATACATTCACAATGTGTCTAAGACAGCAAAATGGCAATGCAATGTCATAATGCTATGAGGTCACTGTAGCTTGTTGATGTCACAATATGCTGATGGTGTCATAATGATTGATATCACACTAGTGATGATATCACAATTGGTTTGTGATGTAACAATGGTATGTCAGATCATAATTGCTATTAGTTTGCAGTGAGGACATGAGAATGAAGTCACTATGACATCCACAAATGAACTGTGATGACACAAACGCCATGTTTTTTGTCAAAAGTGCTAAAGTTCTTAACAGGTTTTGGTTGTCAAAGTGCTAATGATATAAAAATGGGTTAATGATGTCAAAACTAGTTTGTAATATCACATATTATTTCAAATTTCAATTACTACAACTTCACAATGATACAAGTCCACAGAAGGAGCTTGATGTCCCAAAGGCCATGCATTTTCTAAGATGTGATTAGGTCATAATAGGTTTGTGAAAGCATGATGGTAAAGTAATATCACAATTGCAATATGATGTCAAATTCTAATTAATTGGTGATGCCAAAATAGTGATGAGTTCAAAATTGTTTGTGATGTCGCAGTAGACTTGTGATGTGAAAATGGCATTCCAGACCTCAATTGTCATTAACTCACACTGAGTATGTAAATTTAGAATGGGCTTGTGAGGATTCCAAAGCATTTGTTGGCACAAATGTGATGAAGTGAGAACAGATTTGTGATGTGACAATATGACACAATGGTCATTACATCTAGCAGTGTGATGTCACTATGCTCATGATGTCAAAGTATATTTCTAATATTTCATGTCTTTCCTGAAATAATATGTGGTCGAAAATAGACTGAGCTATAAATGGGCCTAACATAACACAGTGGCAACATGTCACAAAACCTTTGAGGACAGGACATGTTTGAGTTGTCACAGTTGCTTAAAGATATCACAATTTCAATGCTACATCCCAAAGGGATTGTGATGTCACAATGGTTATGAAGTCAAAATGTGTTTTTGATATGAACCCACATGCCACATTTCAAATATAATGAAATCACATAATAGGCATTCACAATGTATATATGATATCACAATGACAAGGTGATGTCATAGTGGTATGATGTCATTACAGATTTGTGATGTCACAATGAGCTGATATTGTCATAATGACAATGTGATGTTCCACCGATGATTATATTGTAAATCCTTTGTGATATTTCTTTGTCATATCTGATCTCAATTGACATTTCACAATGAGGATATGGATACACAAAGGGACTGTTATGTCACAAAGGCCATGTGTTTTTTCAAAGGTGCTAAAGATGTCATAATGTGTTTGGGAGGTCTCAAGGTGATTGTAATGTCACACCAGCAATGTGATATCACAATGGGTTTGTGATGTCACATTGGTGATGAGGTCACAATGGACAGGACCAGTTTGTGATGTCACAAAAGGTTACTATCAGAATGGCACTGTGATGTCACAAAGGGATTTTCATGTCACAATGGCTTTGAGGTCATAACGGATTTCTGATATCCACCAATATTGCTCACTTGAAATAGAATGAAATCACAGAATAAGCACAATATGTCTATAATGTCACTATGACATATGATGTCATAATACTATGATATGTAAGTTTAGTGATGTCAAAATGGCATGTCTTATCTTATTAGTCATTAGATTACCATGAGTATCCCAAAGGTTGCTATGTGCTGAGTCCTTCAAAAGGCTCATTGTGCTGAGTCCATTACACAGGGTTCTTTGTGCTATTTTTTAAAATTGTTCTGAGTCCTTGAGAGGTAGTTATAGGTATCTCCAACAAACACACACACACACACACACACACACACACACACACACACACACACAAACATGGAGGCATACCGTGCAACTGCTTGGTGTGTGGGGTGGATGGAGAAGAGTCCCCCAGTGTTTGGGCTGAGAGGAGATTCGATCCCCTGCACCTGGGCAGCTGCTGGGGTTGGGGGGAAGCCCTGACCTGAGGTGAGGCTGCTTCTTCCATGGCCTGGTAGCCTTAGGGCAGAGTCAGGACAGCACAAAGCCAGGGATGGGGACGTGCCTGAGGGGGGAGGAGGTGTGACACAGGGGAGGACAGGGCATGGCTGAGGGGGTACATATCTGCTGCAGCCAGGGCCACACAGGGGCTGGAGCACTAGCGCAGCAGGGGTGGGGCAGCCCAGGAGAGAAGGGGGGCAGAGAGAGAGCAGAGAGAAAAGCAGGCACATGCAAGAGGGATGGCGGCCTCCATGCCTCTGCTGCTTTAGGAGCATGGGTCTGGACCAGGATCACAGAGCACACAAAGCCAGCACATAAGGCAAATCCCTCACACCACCCCAGGGAGGCTCAGAGGCTAGGTATGCCCTGAGTCCTAGGCTCCTGCACTGGGAGCTCAGCTGCAGCAGGGGCATCCTAAGCCCAGCCATCCACCATCCCCTGCCCCTGCCCCATCTCCTGCGCTCCCTGCAGCTTTACATCTCTGCTGGCTCAGACCTGCGGCACCTCTTGGAGTTATCCAGTGGTGGTATGCCCACAGTGGGTTTAAGGCCCTGACTTGGTACCGGTCCCTGGTCCTCTGCTCTGGGCCCAAGCATCCACCATGCCACTGCTATCACTGCACCCTGCACACAGAACCATAGCTTACAGATTCTCCCAGCAGCACAAGTGAGTGGCCACCCACAGGTCAGCACCTTGAGACCTCCCCCTACCACTCCCACTCCCCCCCCTGCAAATCCTGCCTCCTCTCTTGTGTCCCAACCACGCCTCCCAGCACCAGGCAGGCCAGTCCTGACTCTGCCACAAATGCGCCCCAGGAGTGGGGGGTGGGGGAGTGGGTGTTGACTCTGGGAACTCACCCCCATCCCTAGTGGCCAGTATCCCTAGAAATGGAGATGCAGGAATGGGTGAGAAGGGTTCACCACTGAGCCCCTGGCTGGAGCAGTGGGAGCCACACAGTCCCACATCTGCACTCATCCTCTCCTTGGTGGGAACCTGGTGGCTTTAGTCAGAGGTGGGGAACAGCACCTGTGCCCCTTCCTTATTGGGTCTTTTCCGTTTTTCTGGGAATGGGGGGTGTTGGATGCAGAAGATAGGCCTCCCTTGCTGTGTTACCCCTTCTTGTCTGTGCTCAGTCACCCTTTCATCTGAGGAGGGTCCCAGAAAAGCCCACTAGGGAGGTGAGGGCACTGGGGGTCAGATAGTAGGTGAATATGTGGGAGGAACACACACCCTCAGACACACATATACCCGGCCTATCCCCCCACCCCAGCTGTCAACAGTACTCACAGGGTGATCACATTTCCCAGCTCTGCCAGCGTCTGCTGGTGCTCCCTGTCTATCTGGTCTCCTAGTCCTCACCAAGAATCTGTCCAGTTGTGCAGAAGCATCTAGGCTGGAAGTAGGAGTCTGTCCATGTATGTAGCCTTTAGGACCACATCCATTTCCTCAACAGTGCCCCCACCCTGGGTCAGACACTCGCCTTGGGACCCCATGACCCATTGCTTGTTTCAGTCCTGGCTCTGAGGAGTCACCAGTCTTGGGATTCCTTCACACAGTGTCCTGGCCTAGGGTTTTAGTGAATGGGGAGTTAAGGCTGGTTGTTCCCAAGTGGAAGGGTATGGCCCTGGAGAAGGGGAGAGGCGGGGTCGTGGTGTGTCATTAGAGTGGTACTCTCCCTGTGTTGGAGCCCTTGGTTCTGACAAGGGAACGGAGAATGGGAACCCACGTGCTCCAGCTAATACCTTGTCCCAGATGAGGAATCAACAAACTTAGGAGAGGTACTACTCTGAGTCTATGTGTATGTGTTTGTGTGTATGTGTGTGTGTGTGTTTGTGTGTGTGTGTGTGAGAGAGAGAGAGAGGGAGAGAGAGAGAGAGAGAGAGAGAATCTTTCTCTTGTTCAGCCTGACTGTCCTCAGGTGAGTGATCAGTTGGCAAATTGCAGGTGCTGCATGGAAGAGTCATCTGTCACCATTCTGGAGGTGTGTGTGTGTGTGTGTGTGTGTGTGTGTGTGTGTGTGTGTGTGTCTGTGTGTCTGTGTGTCTGTGTGTCTGTGTGTCTGTGTCTGTGTCTGTGTTGGGAGAGCAGAGAGATGAGAACAATGAAAATATATTTAAGTCACCATGTCTAAAAACAGCAAAAGCATTTTATTTCTCTCTCCGTGTCTGTATTTGTTGTTGTTCTTTCTTCAATACCAAGTACAAGCCCAGTCACAATTTTTGTTTTCTCCTTCACAGTTTCATGGCTCCTTTATGAAAGATTTCAGTAGACATTACTTTCCTCCCCTTTCCACCTCTCTCTTCCCCCTATTCTGTCGCCCACAGTAGCTGCTGGGCCTGAGTGGGCCTCCCCTAGAAGAACGGTGTGAACCCTGGACTGGAGTGGACCCCTGTCTTTATATCCCCAGACAGAAGTTTGGTGAGGCGAATGAGATCACAGCCACACTCTTCCAGCCAGACACTCTGCTCTTGTGTGTTTAGTTGGAGGTAATTCAAGGGTTTGGAATGTGTCTGCCGAGCATAATTAGGGAAGAAGATGAGGGAAAGGATAGGGCAGGGGCTGTGTAGCTATGAGGTTTTGGAGATTGGCGGACAATGTGACATGGCAGATGGTTCACCATGGCAGTGGATGAGAGTGGAACCATATCTAGGGCATTAACGGTCTCTGTGGGCATCCGGGCACAGGGCTGCGGGCACCCACTGGTGGTGATGATACCCTCGTGGGCCAGTGCCCAGTGTCAATCCTCCCTGAAGTCCTGCAGAATCTAATCTGTGTCCCACCTGGGCTGTTTCCAGCTGGGCAGTAGTAGGCAAATCCATTCCCCCTACTGGAGCCCGCTAGATATCAGGAGGTGGCAGTTAGCTAGGGCTCGCTGAATGCCAGTTTCTGTAACCTGCTATACACTGTCTGGAAGGAAAAGGGGACCACTGACTTTGGAACCCTTTAAGTTTGATTGGGACAAATTAAATACCACATTTTCCAGGATTTTTAAATATAAGCTGGCAATTTCCACTAATGCCTGGGATTATGGATCAAATTAGATGGATGATTTCAGCCGGCAAACAATGATGTTCAAAATGGCACAGGCAGAGTTCCCAAGCCAGATTGTCTCCTGCTTTGAAGGTTGTGCCTTAACTGCCTTTCTTTGGCAGCTGTTGAATGTACCTAGGGTGACCACCCCACTTGAGGACATTGTGGGGAGCAGAGATTGTGACCTCTCCATCCCCAGCCTGCCAGTTATGAGCAGAGATGATTCCCAGCACCTGTACTGGACTCTGGGAGATTTAGAGAACCCAGGCTGCCTCAAGGATCCTTCCTCTGCAACATGAAACCTAGGGGCCAGATGTGATGGATGATACTGGCTGGCCCCAGGGGGAGGACAGGAGGCCCCTTGAGCCAGGCCTTCAGCTGACAGCAGCCTCATTCACATGTACATGGGGAATTGAGTGCCACAGAGCTGGTCAGCTGCTGGATAGAGATCTTTGAGAAGATAGGCATCCCAGAGGCCCTGGAATGTAGCAAGTACATAGTGGCTCACACCCTCAGAGCCAAAACAGTTAAGTGTGGTGGCACCAGGAGGGGGTAAGACAGAGGAAGGAGAACTGTGGGAGAGCTTCATAAAGCTTCATTTCCCATCCCCCACAGAGTATTCTTACCTGAATCAGATGGGAATTTTCTGTAGTATTGTCATAGACAGATGTTCATTTATGTATCCAACAAACCATTACAGTGTGCACCAGGCTCTGGGGGGTCATAGACAATGAAAAGTTCCAGGACTGGTTCCACAGCCCATGTAGAAACCTTGGATTGATGTGGGTGCCAGTGCTTCAAGCCTGTCATCGTAGCTATTTAAAAGGCTGAGATCAGAGGATTGAGGCTTTTGGCCCAGGCAGGAAAGCCTGTAAGACTCTTGTCTTCAATTAACTACCAAAAACAAAACACCAGAAGTGGATGTGTGGCTCAAGACATAGACTGGTAGCCTTGAGATAAAAGGCTGTGGGACAGCACCTAGGATCTGAGTACAAGGCTCAGGACTGACATGAAGAAAGTAAAGAGAGAGAGAGAGGAGGGAATGACAGAGGGAGAAAAAAAGGAAAGGAAGGAAGAATGGAGAACACGCACGCCTTGGTTTGGAGTCCCTGGATCAAGGGAGCAAATAATTCACAATCTCTGTAGGGACAGTTTCTGAGACCAAAGCCAGTATGTAGGACCAAGCCAGTGAACCCTCAGCAACGTCATGCCATTCAGGAGCTGTGTGGTCACCGACTATAGAGGGAACCAGCCTCGAGTTGAACCTAGGGCACAGGATGGGTCACCAAGTTTCAATTATCACCAGCCACATCAAGTTTATTTTCTGGTCAGATAAGAAGAAAGTTTCCAAGGGCTAGGAAGGTATTGGCGTGAGAGAGTTTCAATGGGGGGGTGGTCAAAGGATAAGTAGGAATTTGAAGAGGAAGAATGATCCTAGGTCACGTGTGTCAGGACATTGGAGACATGACCTCACCTGGCAACATAGACTACCAGCCTTTGATCCAGCCACACTGCTATTAAAAGTCTTGGCACCTTGGGTTCGTCATTGACAACCTGGCTGCCGTTCATTGCAGGATGCCTGTGCAGTACATCCTTAGGGACTAGGAATTTCCAGGGCTCAATCTGACGATACCACCCCCGGTGTTCTTTCCTCCACCAAAGACTGAGGTAAGCATGCCACTGCCACAGGACAGCCTGGGAATAAGGGCAGGAAGTGGGTCTCTTGTGTGGCTCAGTCTTTATTGTAGATGGCAGATCTGGGATTCAGAGAGAGCAGGCTGAAGGTGTGGCAGATCTGGGTAGAGGCTGGGTGGAAAACCAGAGGCACTGGGCTCTGAGTAGGGTTGTTTCTTTGATAATACTCACAACATAGGAATATTTCTGGGGTAGAGCAGCCCTTTGCACCTCCCCAAGAGGGACCTATATCTCCCCAGTTACCATCCCTTGACCAGGAAACCGTTTAGTTCCCATATCATGTGATTGGATAACTAGACCTTACCTCAATGCCCAGTGCTGAGGCAGGACAGTGAGAGATCCTGAGTCTTTGATAAGGTCAGGGGATCTTCAGTATGAGATTGTACTTGAATGTCCCAATTTTGTGCATGGTCAGTCCCATCTAAGTCTGCCATGATGTAGGACATAGAATCTAGAGAATCAGAGCTGGATGGGGTCTGTTCTGGGAGTCCTGAGTATTATGTGTTAACTTTGAGCTCCCATATGCCCACCTGTTTTCCTTTCTTGGTTGGGCCTATGCTAGCAAAAGCTTGAAACTAGGGCATGGATCTTACCTTTTATGCTCCATGATAGCACACTACCATTTGAATCACAGCTCCACTTCCAGATTTTTTGGGTGTTTAATTGGAGATAAAGTGTTCTCACTGGCTTTGCTGCTAAGTGGCATCCAACTGCAGTCCTCAGATTTCAGTCTCCTGAGGGGAGAGGATGACAGGAATGGAAAAGTTTCTTTGACTGGGTGCCATCAGTTCATGGCTGTTATCCTAGGTACTAAGGAGGTGAGATCTGAGTATCAAGGGTCAAAGCCAGCCTGGTTAGGAAAGACCCTGAGACTCTTACATAAAAGGAATTGCCAGAAAACCAGAAGCCGTGCTGTGGCTCAAGAAATGAGTGCTTGCCTTAAGATGAAGTCCTCAGGGACAGCACCCAGGCCCAGAGTTTAAGCCTCACAACATAAAAAAGAAAGAGAGTAAGACATCTTTGCCTTCAAATAATGGTGGTGGTGTCGGGGTGTGGGGAGGTTGCTGTGTTTGGGAGACCAATTGCTGGCCTCACTGTACAGACAAATGTAAGAACTCCTCAAGTTTGTCCCAGTTTGAAGCCACAGCTTCAAGAGGACGTGTCCTTTAACAGGCAGAGAGTGGGCGAAGGGGTGCACGTTTGAGATTGTTTTGTCTTTATATCCTCCATTGAAAGATAGATTTGGATGCTGGGTATCAAAATCTGAAGTGAAGGGTTGCAAAATGTTTGTGGCCTGACGAGATGGGTTTCCTCTGTGTATATGAATGTGGCTGAAGCCGGAAGCCACCAGTGGCTCACAACTCTCATTCTAGCTACTCAGAAGGCTGAGATTTGAGGACCGTGGTTACAAGTCATCATGGGCAGAATAGTCTGTGAGACATGATGATAGACCACTAGAGAACAGGAAGTGTTGCTTTGGCTCAAGTGGGAGAGTGCTCACATTCAGATGAATTGCTGAGGGACAGCAACTTGGCCCAGAGTTCAAACCCTTTGACCAACAACAAAAAGAAGTGACTACGTTTTCCACATAGCAGTGTGTATGATAGGACATGCCATGCTGGTTTATGAGACATTCCAGATATGTGTGAGTCTCAATGTTTTGTCTACAGTGAGTCTGATGTCGGTACTGCCACCTTCTAGGGGGTGGGATCTGATCCTAATTGAGGGAGTTCACGTTTCTGTTCTCAGGGACTGCTGAATCATTGGGCTATCCTGTGTGTGTGTGTGTGTGTGTGTGTGTGTGTGTGTGTGTGTTTGTCTGTCTGTATGTATGTCTGACTGTCTGTGTCTGTCTCTCTGTCTCTGTCTCTCTCTCTCTGTGTGTCTCTCTGTCTCTGTCTCAGTAACTTTTTGAATGTGTGCTGGAGGAGATGGCTCAGTGTCTCCATGTGGCTGGGACCCAAGGTGACCCTCTCATTCTGGAGGTAGTCTGTGTGTCAGGATCATTCTCTCCTGGACTGTGGAACTAGATCCCTTTGGTAAACCCCTCTGTGCCCGGGGTAGACCGTGATGGTTACTCATTGTCAGTCTGTCTGGTGAGTCCTTCCCCACTACCCTCTGCTAAGACAGTTAAAGGAAAGTGGATGAGGAGGCATCGCAATGTCCAACTGCACAGCA